>NW_024735442.1:8161060-8223692 GCF_018991925.1 Homarus americanus | reverse complement strand
GGTGGCAGGTCAGCCGTGTAGAGAGTGTAAAGGGTTGGTGAGAGACAAGAGCCCGGAGGCACGCCGCTCGATAGTGAGAATTCTTCTCCACAATGTTCTTGCATCTTGATTTTGGCTCTGCGGTCCGTAATGAAGTTGCACAGCAGGCTCGTCAGATTTTCGGGTAGCCCCAGTTGTATGATCTTATACTGCAGCCTCGCCTGCCAAACTTTGTCAAACGCCTTGCTGACGTCCCTCAGTACTATGTTGCACTGCAGGCGGCCAGTCATGGCATTGGCGATCTGCTCGTAGGCCTGAGCTATGGCGGTGGATGTGCTTCGGTACTGGCGGAAGCTGAACTGGAGGGGATTATGCACGTCTTCGTCCTCTAGATACATCCGCAATCGCTTGTTTACTATTTTTTCGAATATTTTGGCAGGTACTATCGTGCACCAAAGTCGTGTCCACTACCCAACCACAGTGAGGATTCGAATAGCCTTGAGTCTGAAGTTTCGAAAAAGCTGGGGTAAATGCTATGGTCGGCCAACAGATGTCGTCCACTGTAGTGTGCGGAGGGGAGGGGGGGGATAGAGGAGGTGGGGGTTAGTCTAGTAACAGGCTGTGTGTAGGTGGAGCATAACATCGTGAATTCCGCAATCACTGATAACAATAAGAATGTCATGAAGATAGTTAATATTATTAAGCATGGTGAGAGATGTGTAACGGGTAAATAAAAGCATTACAACGACCATATCTCTGCCGTTCATGGCTACGACGGTGAGACTGGTGGGCTCACCAGTAATTAATTCTCCGTGAGTACCATTAATGGTAGTCACGGAGAATACACAAGTTGTTACCAAGGTTGGCGCCACCCAGACCAGGGGAAGGAGATGATGTCGAACACTGAAACATGCCGAGGTCTCATTCCTACCATCGTCGTCACCAACAGGTAAGTCACATTAATTTGTCAGCATAGCCCATGTCGTCCTTATACTATTGCAGGGTGTCCCATGAGTGACAGCAGATATTTGTAGAGGTGAAAGAATATGTGATATTGAGCCACCACGTCTCTGTCTCCACCCGTTTCCCTCTATCTATAATAAAAAGTGTAACCCTACTCAGAAAAAATAATGAATGGGCCCTCCAAACAAATTAAAGATGAGGTGCACCCCACCCAAATAGGGATGGGCCCTCCATTTCCTTTCGCCTTCTTTTCTCCACATCCTTTCCCTTCCTCCCATCGCCCCAGGCACCCCAACCTACCACCCAATACCATGCAGTGGGCAGAAGGCCACACACTTTCTCTCCTCCTAAAAGTCTGTTCCGTTTAACCCATATTCTTTCACTATAAAACCTTCTTCCACCTTTCCTATATTTCGCTATCGCTATCTCCCGCCTCGACTCCGCCATTTGTAATGGTTGCCTTGCGTAATTTGTAAAATCCACCTCACGGCTAAACGTAAACCGAAAAATCCATATATGTATAGAAGTTTTATACTCAGAATCACATATTCTTTCACTTCTACAAATATCTGCTGTAATTAGTGGGACACCCTATTATAATTACATAACAGTTGTTATATGAGCTCCTTAGTTAACTTCACCATAAAAATGTGGTGTTTGATGTGATATGCGTTTCCCGCACGTTACCTTACTTGGTTATGTTACACCCCCAGTTGCAACCTGGGAACTTGGGTTGGGTAATGTAGTATTTTGAGCAGAAATGCAATTCATAACGACTCAATGAACATCAAGAAAAACGTTTTTATATAACGAACCCTAACATAATGTAACCTATTACAGTTATATGTAATCTGGAACGAACATGTCATAGCTGAAAATTGTCAAAGAAATATGTAAAGCAGTGGAAAACCATATATTTTGATTATCGGCGAGGCTAACTACCTAAAAACAATTAATTTTGACGATTGGCAAAAGTCCTGGGAAAATGAACCAACAAGTCATAAGCTAAAAAATGATCAAATCATCAGTTTATCCTTGGTCATCATCAAAACAATCCTCTCGACATCACGAAACTATTCTGAATCGTCTAAGAATTGGGCATACGCGATTGACGCATGGCCAACTCATGTCTTTCCCTAATGGAGCCCCACCTGCCAAACACAAATAACAGTCCAACATATTCTCATTGAACATCTTAGGGAAGTATCCAGAGGCGAGCCAGGCGTTGCATATATGAGCAAGAATCTCTATCATGTTGTCGGGGAGTTGAGCCAGGATCTTCTTGTTAATGTGACCTTGCCCAGGTGATTTGTTTTTAAACCCTTTTATGACGGCTGACACATCTGCAGGAACTATGCGCTCCGTCAGGTAGCTTCCGTCCACCAGTCTAGTGAAGTCAGTCCGTGGGAGCGGCTGGATTAGGTGCTGATGGTCCTGCAACTGACCTAAAATGTCCTCCTCAAACTCCCGGTCAAAGCCCTCGTTCTCTTGTTCACTAATGGTAAAGATCTTCCGTTAATATCGCCGATGTAGTTTTTCTTGGTTTTCCTCCACGAATATTTTCACGTTGTTTTGGTCGAGCAGGTAAGGGACCGTGCTAGAGGTGGAATCCATCAGTCGCTTGATCCCTTTCGAAAATGCAGCAGAATCGCGGTAATTGTTGGCTGCCTCCCACACCAAGGCGGCCCACTTTTGTTCATGTAGACGTTTGCTCTCGTGCTGGATGTCCGTCTGTAGCTCTCTCAGCTCCTGCGTCCACCCGCGGATACTGGCTAGCTGTCTCACGTGATCGTACTGGACACTGAGCTGCCTCAGCTGGTGACTAGTGTGAGGATGGGGAATGGTCCTGTGAGTGGTGGTCAGGATGTTGTCCATCTCCGACTTCACATCCGTGTACCATTGTTCGACCGCGTCGTCGATGTCATTGGGGCTGCCTTCTTCCAGGTTTCTCCCCTGCTTGAGACTGAGAGACTCCTTGAAGGAGTCCCAGTCTGCCCGTTTGAGGTTTGACCTGATGTTGGCGGGGATCATAATGGGATTGGATGAGAGCGTCACGACGACTGGCAGGTGATCGCTGGTATTGATGGGTCCGGCGGTAACGTGCCTGTTCAGGACGGCCTCGTTGTTAGAGAGGATTATGTCGGGTGTTGTGGCACTGGCACGTCTGATCAATGTCGGGAAATCTGGCCCGAGGTGTTGCAGTTTTCCCCTTCTGATGTTGTCATACAGCGCCACACCGACGTTGTTCTCATTACCGTGTCCTAGTATGGCGTGGCGCGCATTTAAGTCCCCTATGATGTATGTTGGTTTTCTGTGGCGTAGCAACTGGTTTAGGTCTTGTTCGGGTAAGTAAGGACGTCTGGGAGGTAGGTACATTGTGCATATGATAACAGGTCCCCTAGTTGTCTCCACCTGCACTCCCAGAACTGAATCCTCGAAGTCTGGCAACACTCTGTGACTCAGTCGTGACCTGATGGCCACAGCGACACCATCGTTCAGCTCACCCGTCATGTTCCTCTGGTATACAGTGTAGCCAAAAATTTTCAGCTTACTTTCGTCCTTTATGCCAGTACTGCTTAACAGAATGATGTCTGGGTCTAATTGATATTATAAGTTAGACAGTTCGTTGCGTCTATTAAGGGACCAGTGTAGGACATTATGTTGGACAATTCTCATCCTGCTAACGACTGCCATTTCGGAGACTGTAGCTTGGGGCGTCGCTTGGAGTGTTTGCTCGGCTTCTGCCGTTTCTAGGGGGACGGAACATCTTAGCAGAACCTTCGGACATCTGCTTGTCAGTCAATGGCGGGCCCTCGAACTTCTTGTCACCCGTGTGCAGGAAGGTGTTCAGGTCCTGGGCCTGCGTGTCGTAGTAATCAACTGACGCTGCAACTCGAGGGTCTTGTTCCTCTGTGGAGTGAGTCGTCATCATCTGTTCGCAATCATTGACTGTGGTTGCAGTCCGATGGTCACTGTCGTCGCTGGGAGTGCATGTAATGGGATCGCGGGCATTTACGGTGTCGTTGGAGCTGTGATCCCAGGGGGACTGACTGGCCACGTCGGGATTTTGGTTATACTGACTTTTGCCTAAGTCAAGGAGGACATGGTCTATTTCTGGCGTGGGTTGAGGTCGTCGATAAGTCGTTGGGTGGGTTCTGGGTACTCAGTTCTAACTACAGGAGCGAACACAAACACCTGTAGAGTATTGTAGGTTCTATTTGACGGAAGTATAGAGGTGCGTAATCCCAGCGCCGGTAGTCCCTACAGTCTATATGGATCAACTGACCTCTCTCTGACCTCTCAGGCGACATGTGGCAAGTGGTACATTAGCAGCTTCCATATGTCGCCAGGCACATTATCTAAGCGTGTGGTGACATGAAAAAGGGGCATTGCCACACTCTACTGATTAGATAAGTAATGTATATAAATGGAGTACATACATAGTATACATACAACATACATAATATACATACAAAGAGTATCTTGGAGTTTGTTATTTTTATCAGTACTTTCCTGAAACTTTTTCTCGTCTGATTCATCATTATAATTTTTAATATAGTCTTGTATATTTTTTTTAAATCTGGATTTCTTGTATATCATCGGTTAGATCCATGGTCGGACATAAAGAAAATCGAGGCAGATTTTTAATTCAATCGACCAACTGTTTTATAACAAGACTCAAATTGTCCAGATTTACAGTGTTTAAATCTTCCACATCAATTTTCAGTAATTTTATTGGAGGTTCTATAATATTAGTATAAAACTTCAAAATCTACAGGATATATTGTTTGTTCTTCTTCTATCTTTTGAAAATGAAAAACTTGATCCATTTTTATAAAATTAATTTGTTTAAGAACATTTTACACTTAGAAATATGAAATTAAATATATATAAATGAGAGAGAAGGGCAGACATTCGCATCTGAATCAACCTCAGAACAATAACCACCCATCTATATTTCTATATATCGGTATAGTCTTCATCACAACATTTTTCTTCCACCACTCCTCATCTTCTACCTTCTTCTTCTCATCTTCCTTCTTCTCTTCTATCCTCTTATCCTCATCTTCCTCCTCATCTTTCTTCTTCCCATCTTCCTCCCTCGTCTTTTCTTTCTCTTCCCTCATCTCCCCTTTTCTTCTTTCTTCTACCCCTTATACTACCATCTTCCCTCCTCGTCTTTCTCCTCCCTCAGAATCCTCTCGACCTCTTTCTGCACTTATATCCCTTCTCCCACTCGGTCTTTCTCTCTCCTCATCTTCCTTCTTCTTCTTCTGCATCTCTTATCCCTCTCATCTTCTTCCCTGTCTTTCTCTCTTCTCCCTCATCTTCCTTCTTTCTCTCTCTTTCAATCTCTTCTTATCCCTACCCTCTCCCCTCGTCTTTCTTCTTCTCCCTCATCTCTCCTTCTTCTCTACCCTCTTTATCCCTCATCATCTCTTCCTGTCTTTTCTCTCCTTCTCATCTCTTTCTATCCTCTTATCCTCATCTTCTCCCCAGATTCTTTCTCTCCTCAAAATCCTCAACCCTTCTGCAATCTCTTATTTCATCTTCCTCCTCGTCTTCTTCTATTCATCTGCCTTCTTTCTATCCCCTTATCCCATCATCTTCCTCCATTCTCCCTGCTAATCATCAACCCTTCTCCCCCTCTTATCCCCATCTCCTCCCTCGTCTTTCTTTCTTCTTCATTCATCTGCCCTTTCTTCTATCCTCTTATCCTCATCTTCCTCCCCTTTCGCTGTCTTCTTTTCTTCTTCCCATAACCAACAACCTCTTTCACCCTCTTATCCTCATTTTCTCCTCCTCGTCTTTAGTATTCTCTTATTCATCTGCCTTCTCTTCTACCCTCTTATCCCCATCATCTTCCTCCTCGTCTTTTCTTTCTCCTCACATAATCATCAACCTCTTCTCCCCTCTTGGTATCCCCATCATCTTTCCTCCCTGTCTTCTTTCTTTCTATTCATCTTCCTTATGCAATCTCCTTCATCGTCTTTCTTCTTCTCCTCATCATCCTTATCCTCTTCTACCTTCTTATCCTCATCTTCCTTCTTCTCTTCTACCTTCTTATCCTTCTCATAATCCTCAACCTCTTCTACCATCTTATCCTCCTCATCCTCATCGTCTTTCTTCTCTTCATCATCCTCAACCTCTTCTACCTTCTTATCCTCCTCATCATCCTCAACCTCTTCTACCTTCTTATCCTCATCTTCCTCCTCGTCTTTCTTTTTCTCCTCCTCATCCTCCCCAACTTCATCTCTCTTTCTTTACTTCTGAAGAAGGGAAGACTGGAGATTTTGTTCCGTGGGAAAATCAGATCTAGTTTTCCGATGCTGAGATTTAGTGAGGCGCTCCTCTTGCATTTTCTTGGTCGGAACAGGTTCCCTACTATGCTGCTCAGTAGTTGAACGCTCTATATAAACCTTCATGTCCATCAAACTCCCCTTTCCTATTATCTCTTCTTCTCCCTCCTTTTATTATATTTTATTTTTTCTTCACTTTCCTTTCAACCACCACAAAACTGGGATTGGAGAGTACCACTTGCGTTCGGCTTTACGTCTGTTCCACATAAAATGCCATTCCCGATGAAGGGAGTACTGGAGTGTTCAGAATGATAAAATCATTAATATAGGTATTTTTGTTAAACCAGATAATTTCAGACATTTTTTTCTTGTTTTTACCTTCTAAGGATAATCACTAGGGTGTGTCAATTTTGTCAACATGTTAAAAATCAAATTTGGTAGTCAAAATATTGTGCCTCTTTATGTCTAAACTTGAGATTAGCAAACAAAAATGAATTGAAATAACCCTCACCTACATCAATTATACCTTAAAGTTTCAAATATCAGTATTTCAACAAATTAATGAGACTTGATTAGAATTATTCACTTGATATTAACTAATCTCATGTAAGCATATGGATTATGGAGTATTTTATGGTTCTATAGCTTGTGTACAATATGCATGTCAGAACATGAACATGAACAGGCTCTCCGTGTGGGACAGTTTAATTCTTGTTTTGACTTGTACCAAGCGTGAGGATAAGGCGCCCGGCTCACTCTCCTTCTAGATATCATAGACGGTGGTTTGCTCTCATTGCACTTGCACCTACTCTACCAGACGAATTCTACATTTTAATTATTGTAAGTAGGGCATATTGATTGTCGCAGTTACTTATATCATTGTATAAAACATTATGTTCTAAGAAATTATTATGTTATTTCTGTTACAGCATTTTTGATAAACAAATTGATATTTTTTGAAACAACAATTGAATTATGAAACATTGAAATATTTTTCTATTTGTCAGATAGTGTGAAGATGTCAAAATTGAAGACAAGAAGTCAGTTGTCAACCCACTTGAGCCTGCTAGTTGGTAAAGGGAAGGAGCTTCCTGTATCAGAACTTCCAACAGTGAGAGACATGCTAAGATTAGGGTTACTCCTTCGAGAAAAAAATGCAAAGGACAGAAGGAACTATACAGATAAAGAACTCATAAATGACATGATAGTCCCTCTTCTGCATCAATGGACAAAAGCTAATGCACTATTCAAACCACCTGTGATTAATCAGTGTCGAACTATTGAGCTAAAACTAACGAAATTATGGCACAAAGCAGTTGAAACATCACTTGGTAAAGGAAACTTGGCCAGGAAAAATGAATTTCTGCACACACTTGATACTCTGTTTGACATTTTGACCTGCAAGTGCTCCATACAATTATGTTCTGAATCCAACTGTTCTCACTCAGGTAAGAGAGAAAATAATTCCCACATTGATTGTGGTTGTCCTCGTGAAAAGAAGATCCCTGTTTTAGAGCTTGAATTTATAAAGGCACAGAGGACAAAGGCAGAAGGCCAAGGAAGTATGCAAATGGGTTCAATAGATTATTCAGAAACAAAGAAGCAGATTGCTAATGCCAAGAAGAGAGAACAAATCCGAGAGAGGGAACAAAAGAAGAAAATGAAGAGTGAAGAAGCCATCCAAAGAGAGGAAGAGCTGTGTCAAGATGTTTATCACTTCTTTGATAGTTCTTCTGATGAACAGGAAGCAACATCAGATGATAGTTCCAAAGAGCCATCTGAACCTTTACCAAAGAAAATGAAATACAACACAAGAAATATTTCAAACATTGCTTTAGCTAGTATTCGCCACCATGCTGGACTTCGTGAGGCTGCAGAAATTGCAACTGCCGCTTGGATAGATGCAGGCCTCATCAGCCGAGAGGATGTATCTTTGGTGATAGATCATAATAAAATTAGAAGAGCACAAGAAAAAATAATGAAGGAAATATCTGATCAGCATGAAAAAGATTTAAGCGAGGGAGGGCTCTCCTGTCTTTTGTTTGATGGAAGAATAGATGACACAAAAGTTTTGCTAGAAGTAGAGGGAGTGAACAGAAAGTTTCCAGGTCTCATCAAAGAAGAACACTACTCTGTCTGTTCTGAGCCTGGTGGTCGGTTTTTGTTTCACTTTGCTCCCGAAACTGAAGTAGAAGGGAAGAAACATGCAGAGGTCATTGCTGATCATATTTTATGTTGGGTTCAGGAGAGAGGACTTGGCAGTTCACTGCAGGCTGTTGGTGGAGATTCAACTGCAGTGAACACCGGATGGCAGGGGGGTGTAATGACGCATTTAGAGAAAAAACTAGGAAGAAGACTTGTTTGGATTGTATGTGATTTACATACAGGCGAGCTACCTCTTCGTCATCTCATCCAGGAACTTGATGGTCCTACAAAGAGCAACAACAAGTGGTCAGGTCCCCTTGGCATCATGCTGGATGAAGCAACACAACTAGAAATAAATACAACCTTTCCAAAGGTCGAAGTTGGCCCTCCCCTTCCGGCGTTGTCTGAAGGAGTCATCAAAGATCTCAGCACAGATCAATCCTATGCTTATCGTATTGCCCAAGCAATAAGATCAGGAGAAGTGCCTCAGTCATTGGCTCTCTTGGAGATTGGACCTGTCAGTCACAGCCGTTGGTTAACTACAGCTCTTCGTTTCTGCAGGATTTGGATTTCCAAACACGAATTGAAGGGCAAAGTGCTGAAGAATTTGAGGTTAATTGTTGAATTTATTATTGGAGTTTATCTTCCCCAGTGGTTTAGTGTGAAACTTAATCCTATGTGGGTGGATGGGCCCAATCACCTTTTGTTTCAATTGCAGCTAGTAAGAACACAGAGGAAGGTAGTGAGGGACATCGTGTTACCTGTGGCAAGAAGGTCCGCTTGGTATGCTCGATCAGAAGCAGTTTTGCAAGCAATGCTTTGCAGTCAATGTACCAATCTCCGAACCGAGGCTGTAGAAGTCATTCTAAAGATTAGAGGAACGCTAATAGATGACGACCAGTTGGGAGACTGTTCGTTTCATTCAAGAAAAGTTCCCCCAATAAACGTCAATGCCACCAAATTGTCAGAATTGGTTGACTTGAGTTTGGAAGTCTTAGAGCCACCATTGACAACAAGTCTAACTAGCCAAGAATTGAGAAACCTTAAAGAGACTCCAATGCAGGTGCCGAAGTGGCCTTCCCACACTCAAAGTGTGGAGAGATGTGTGAAAATGGTCACAGAAGCAGCGGGCCATGTTTACAGCCACGAGAGGCGAGAAGGTTACATCAAAGCACAAATAGCAAGCAGACTACTGATGACAAGAAACCAAAGCAAAGAGAGTATGAAGGCATTGGTTACTTTCAAATAGACTACGGATAATAAAATATAATAATTTGAAACTTGAAACAGTAACATGTGTGCAAACGCTGGTTATGTTATAAATTCACAAATATGTACATTTAAAAATCCATTTGATGTAGGTAGGACTTATTATAAAACAAAATTTATGCCAGAATATTGTTTTGCATGCTTAAAGACTACAATAAATTGCTACCAAATTACTCGATTTTCAATTTAGCCAGTTCACCCCCTAAATTGACACACCCTAATAATCACTGTATCTCTTTCACTGTATTTCCTTGTTTTATTTGATTCAGCGAATAAAGGGCTGCATAGTTTCTTAAATTAATAATTTTCACAAAGTCTGATATGTATTGTAAATGAGCAGAATTATACAATATCACAGGAAAATAATGGGCACTAACCAACCTTTTTATTTCATACTGTGTGATTAGTCGAGAATCATATCCACATATATCAAGAGAGTTCTTTATTTTAAAGAAAACCTCAACAGTGGCTTCTTTTTGTGGGTTATATATTATGTAAATATTGTATTTTAAAGGATTTAAAAAAAGTGGAAAAACTAGTTTTAAATACAATTCCTTCATTAGTACCAAAGTCCTCATTTTTGTATATATGAAAACCGTTCTCCTCGAGAAATTTAAAAACTCTTGTGTCGTCCATAACAAAAGTTTTTTTTGTTTTATTAAAAGACTAATATGTTTCTTACTTCTTTGTCTTTTTAATATATCCCTTATAGCTCGTTCGATGCCAGACGAACACCTTATATTATCTAAACAGATTGAACATTCTTTCCACGATGAAATTTCATGGGGATGTATTGAATAAAGAGAAGAAATTTTAATAGAAGAATTTTTAAGTTCTCTCTCCAACATCATACCTTCTAATCCTTTGTAAATAATGGATGGTTTATTTTGAAAGCTGATAACGTTTTTGTCGTTTTTGAGTGAGATAATTATGAATTTACAAAGAGTTTCTAAGCTAGGTAGTAAACTGGTAGTAGTAGTAGTTATTTTGGTACCAGTCTTGTAAATTTCTTTGTTCCTATTTATAGAATTTTCGGGGGGGGGGGGGTGGCGAGTATGACTGATTTTCCGTAAAGAAAATCCTTTCTGAACGGATAACAATCAAACACTAATCTCCCTAAATGAATACTTATTTTGGAAATATCTGATGGGTCACAACTTATATAATTACCACAATTAAAAAGTGAAAAAAGAGAATTTTCCATGACGCTCCAGTTACGGGGAAAACTGAATTTATGATATGATAAATTAAATATATCTTTGAAGAGAAATTCTATCCCGAAACCATTGGAGCACAGATAGTATTTTACCTTCTCATTATTTATGGGGAATAGCCGGTTCTGGACCCGTTTTCACGTATTTCTTTTTTCATATTTCCGAAATAGTATTTGAGTCTCGCGATTCATCCAATCCTCAAATACTTGTTTCAAATGTAAATAATCGTGCCCTTCGGTTTTTAACAATCTAGTTTCTTTAAAGATGATCTTGAAAATGCTCTCTCTTTCTGACATATTATTATTAGTACTCATAAACCCCCTCTATAGTCTTATATAACATATAAAAAATTAATATTTAAGTATTTTAAGGTCTCTCACTTTTCCCTTTTTTCCCACTGTACAGTACTGTACATGTTATAGAGAAATGAATTCATCCCGACCGCTTATAATCATTATAGAAGGTAACATAGGAAGTGGAAAATCAACTTTGATTTCCTATTTAAAGGAAAGACTTTCTCCTACATATTTTGAATTTGTTTCTGAACCTCTTGGAATTTGGGGAAATCTTTTAAGTTTACTGTATGGAGATCCCAAATAGTGGGCATCCATTTTTCAATTTACAGTTTTGATTTCATTTATGCCAACTTATTTTAATGTGAATATGAAAAATATGAAATATATTATCATAATGGAAAGATCAGCACACAGTGGAATGTGTTTTGTCGACTTTGTAAATCAAGAGGGAAAATTATCAGGTACCGAAAAGACCATTTATGAGCACGCGTACAAAATCCTAGAACCATTTTTTGATTCAAGTTTGAATCTTTATTTGAAATGTCAACCCGAAATGGGTGAACACAATATATCGGTATTATATTTAAATAATTTACATGAGTGTAACGAAAAATGGTTATCTTCAAATTCGACGACAGTGGAAATACAAAATCACGATAATGTGGATATTGTGGGTATGAAACTGGTTAATGTCTTAAAAAAAAAACAAGAACATCCTAACATAAATAATATTATGGCAGATACCAGAAAAATATATTTTTTTTATGTTGCGGTTGATTTGTATTGTGGTTGTGTTATTGTTGTTGTTGTGGTTGTGTTATTGTTGTTGTTGTTGTTGTTGTTGTTTTGGTTATGGTGGTCGTTGTTTTTGTGGTTGTGGTGGTTGTTTTTGTTGTTGTGGTTGTGGTGGTTGTTGTTGTGGTAGTTTTTGTGGTTGTGGTGGTGACGGATACATCATATTATTATAATACAGATAGGGATGACATTGAGAGGGAACATCGGATGAGGATGAAAAGTAATGATGAGGAAGGTAAGGTATAGGAGGAAGGTAAGGTGGTGGGGGATGAGGAGGATACTGATATAATGATTGGGCGGTAGTCATAAATGGTTGCGGTTGTGATGGTTGTGGTTTGAGGTTGGTTGTGATTTTGAAAAGTGTAACAGCGATAATATGATAAATAATTATTATTGTCATCTAGTGTTTTTCTTTGTATATTGAATATATTACGGAATCCATCATCGAGAGTATCATGGAATTTATTATTCTTTTCAGTACTTTCCTGACACTTGTTCTCGTCTGATTCATCATTATAATTTTTAATATACGCTAGTATAATTTGTTTAATCTGGGTATCTTTTATATACTCAGTTAGATCCATGGTTGGACGTAAAGGATATCGCGGCAGGTTTTTAATTAAATCGGACAACTGTTTTAACAAGACTCAAATTGTCCAAATTTACAGTGTTTAAATGTTCCACAACAATTTGGGGTAATTTTAGGGGAGGTTCTTTAATACTAGTATAAACCTCTTCTAAATTCACAAGATTTATTGTTTGAACCTCTCCTATCTTTTGAAAATTAAAAACTTGATCCATTTTTATAAAATGATTTTGTTTTAAGAACATGTTGAGAATGAGTTACAGAAGAGCCATAACTTGTATACAATGGCAAGAGAAACCTCTGTAACTTACGGTAATATCACCAAAGTTGTACAATTACCTCCTCTTATAATTTCCTTATTTTTTTCCACCACTCCTCCTCCTCATGTTCTACCTTCTTCTTCTCCTCATGTTCTACTTTCTTCTTCTCCTCATCTTCTACCTTCTTCTCCTCCTCGTCTCTCTTCTTCTCCTCATCATCTTCCTTCATCTCCTCCTCGTCTTCCTTCTTCTCTTCTACCTTCTTATCCTCCTCATCATCCTCAACCTCTTCTGCCTTCTTATCCTCCTCATCATCCTCAACCTCTTTTACTTTCTTATCCTCCTCATCATGCACAACCTCTTCTCCCTTCTTATCTTCATCTTCCGCCACATCTTAATTCTTCTCCTCATCATCCTCCTCAACCTCATCTCTCTTTCCTTTCTTCTGATGAAGGGAAGACAGGAGATTTTGTTCAGTGGGGAAACTAGTTCTAGTTTTCCATACGCTGAGATTTAGTGAGACTCTCCTCTTGCATTTTCTTGGTCGGAACAGGTTCCCTACTATGCTCCTCAGTTAATGAGCGCGCTATACTGTATATACCTTCATGTCCATCAAACCCCTCTTTCCTCCTATCTCTTCTTCTCCCTCCTCTTATTATATTTTATTTTTTCTTCACTTTCCTTCCAACCACCTCTAGTACAAATCTGTGATTGGAGGGTACCACTTGCGTTCGGCTGATGAGGCTGATGATTTACGTTTGTTCCACATAAAATGCCATTCCTGATGAAGGGAGTACTGGAGTGTTTGGTCAGTGAGAAAACGCATCCCATAGGTTGAACACTGCATCCATTTGAAGAGAGATATAATGAGTTTCTCTTTCTCCTCTCGTCGAAAATATATTGTCTCAACTGTAGGTGCGCGTGATTCAGGTATATGCTGATAACCACAAGGAAAAAGAAAACACCAAGTTCCCAAGCGCTTTCGTGTACTGTACTCACCCCTGAAGATGTGAATTACACGAAAGCGCTTGGGAACTTCGTGTTTTCTTTTTCCTTGTGGTTATCAGCATATATATATATATATATATATATATATATATATATATATATATATATATATATATATATATATATATATATATATATATATATATATATATATATATATATATATATATACCTAGGAGAGCGTTGCATTCCAAAATTACAAGTTAGAGTGATGATGATTAGGCAACACTGATAGGTTACTGCTATCGTCAGACTTTTGTGATACAAACGCGATTTTGACCTTTTACAATGGTTCTCACCTAATAAATTCACCATATGGTTATTAAATAATATGGAGCTAACCAACGTCCAAATGTAGACTGATTTCTTACGCAAATACAAAATTTCAATACAAAACAACAGTGGGGTATTTAATTACGGAAACTTAGTGTCATACAGTCAGGAAATTGCAAGAATTGCCAGTGTTGGTGGGTTAGCCCAGCTCGCATTCATATGTCTACTTTCATCATTAAAGCGTTCCATCTTTCAATTTCTCTCTCAAGGAACTTGAATGTTTCATCTGCCAAAACATATCTGATATAACCTAATAATGAGGACAGGAATCCAATGCTCTGTTCATTCATATGAGAGATAATAAGCATTGCATTGACTGGGATAATGCCTCCTCAATATTACCTTGTAATTCAATTGTCAGTAGGATCATTATAGAATCCAGTCTCATTAAAAATACCGAATCTATCAACATTAATTTGAATAATGGTATGTGCAAACTGGATAATTTTGTGATTAAGAAGATTTGTAACCAGGTGAGAAGGTTGGGTCATCTTATCCTATGACCTGACTACAGACAGCTGCTGTGCTTAGAGATAGCACGGTCAATTTCTTTGGTTTAAGAAGATTAGTAAGGGTCACTGCCTTATGACCAGAACATTGTGGACCCCTGCTGTCCCCTTGGGACTTGATTTCACTCTCCACTACTGTATATATTAGCTTTCTCAAGAATTTCTCCTTAGTCTGTACTCACCCCTGAAGATGTGAATTACACGAAAGCACTTGAGAACTTCGTGTTTACTAATGGTTATCAGCATATATATATATATATATATATATATATATATATATATATATATATATATATATATATATATATATATATATATATATATATATATATATATATATATATATATATATATATATATATATATATATATATATATATATATATATATATATATATATATATATATATATATATATATATATATATATATATATATATATATATATATATATACTTCATTTTAGTCCATATAACATGTGGATTTGAACATATAATCAACGAACTCACCAGCCAGGACTCGAACCCTAGACCTTATGCCTGTGACCAGGGAACATAAGAACATAAGAAAATAAGGAGTCTGCAATAGGCCGGTTGGCCTGTGCATGGCAGCTCCCGTCGTGAGTTACTACCACTCACTATCATCCATGAATCTATCTAGCCTCCTTTTGAAACTTTCCAGAGTTCCCGCACATACTACAAAGTTGCTAAGCTTGTTCCACTCGTCCATCACCCTATTTGTGAACCAGTTTCTTCCTATCTCCCTCCTAAACCTAAACTTATCCAACTTGAATCCGTTGCTCCGAGTCCTATTCTGCTCGGATATTATAAGAACTTTATCTATATCCCCTTTATTGATTCCTTTCACCCACTTAAATACTTCTATCATATCTCCCCGCACTCTTCGTCTTTCTAGGGAATGCAAGTTAAGTTTCTTTAACCTATCCTGATATGGAAGGTTTCTAAGTCCCGGAATCATTTTTGTCATTCTTCGCTGCACCGACTCTAGTGAATTTATATCCATTCTATAATAGGGGCACCAGAACTGAACCGCATAATCGAGGTGTGGCCTGACTAGCGCAAGATATAGTTGCAATAAGACCTCTGCACTCTTGTTACTTACACTTCTAGATACAAAACCCAATACTCTGTTTGCCTTATTTCGAATGTAAGGGCGGAAACGATCCTCCGGCTAGTTACCGTTGCTAACTCGCTCGTTTGCTGGTGCAGACGACACTTGGGGTGGTTGGACGGAGGTGAGAACGGCAGCGACTATCTCCGCCACCAGGAGATTCAACCCAGCCGCCATACCGTCAGTATCTAGCTACCCTGCTGTCCGTCAAATTCTGGCTGTGATCTCATCATAGGTCCTGGACTCGTGGGCTGTGTTCCCAGACCTTCACCTATCAACTGCCAACTCTCTGGTCATCTACCACTACCGCCTACCACGACCATCAGTTCATCACATTCCGTCGGTGCCCCGGTGTTCTCCTGCCTTTTCAAGACGTCGCTGAGTGTGGAATTGAAGTGGACGCTTCGTTACCCTGAGTGTGCATCACCGTGTTCCAGAACCTTCCCCCAGGGCCACTGCCGTAGGAAATATTTGTTCATGGTTTGATTCTATAATTGTTTGATTCCATTAATTGCTGACTCCCCTGTATTGTTCGATTCTATCAATTGTTGACTCCATTTATTTGTTTGAATCCATTAATTGCTGACTCCCATTATTTGTTTGATTCCTTTAAGTGTTTGCTTCCTTTAATTGTTTGACTCCCGTAAGTATTTAATGTTTGTTGAGTGATGTCAGAGTTTTGTGTTATATTTTTATAGTAAAGAGATGCCAATCTCTAACGGTTGTTTGTTATTCCTCGGAAAACCATGGTCCTTGACTTTCCTTTATTAAGATCCTGGTTAGCCTGGTAAGGGATTTCTATCCCTAAGTCCTAGGCCTTTACATCGAACATTAACGCACTGTTTTCTAGGCCGTAGGTCCGGGCTTACAAGTACCCCAAGGTCTCTTTCACAAGTCGACTTCTCTAGGTTGATGTTGTTAAGGCTGTATACATTATAAGTAATTGTTCTTCCAATATTAAGTACACTGCACTTGCTGGTGTTGAATTTCATTTGCCATTTTTCAGACCACCCCTGCAGTTTATTTAGATCCTCCTGTAATGCATTTGCATCCTGCCCTGAATTAATTTGCCGCCCTATTTTGATGCCATCCGCAAACTTGCTTATGTCACTGCTGATCCCAGTATCTAGATCGTTTATGTAGATTATGAACAAGAGTGGGCCTAGTACTGACCCCTGGGGAACCCCACTGGTTACATGGCCCCACTCAGATTTAACACCATCTACGCTGACCCTCTGCGTTCTATCGGTGAGCCATGATTTTATCCAATTTAAAACTTTCCCCTCGATACCATGAGCCTTAATTTTTCTCAGAAGCCTCTGATGCGGTACTCTGTCAAATGCTTTGCTAAAGTCAAAGTAAATAACATCGTAATTTTCGTCATTATCAACTACCTCGAAGACTTTCCTAAAAAACGTTAGCAGATTTGTTAGACAAGATTTTCCTTTTGTAAACCCATGTTGAGAGTCGTAGATTAATTTGCTTTTCTCTAGATGCCATCGGATGCTATCTGCTATAATTGATTCAAGAAATTTCCCCACTACTGACGTCAAACTGATCGGCCGGTAATTTGACGCTGATGCTCTGTCTCCCTTTTTGAATATGGGTACTACATTTGCCTGTTTCAACAAGTCTGGCACAACTCCAGTGTCTAACGATTTTGTAAATAAGTTTATGAGGGGTCCGCTAATCTGTTCCCTACACTCTTTCTAGACTCGAGGGAAAATTTCATCCGGCCCTGGGGATTTTGTTTTCTTTAGTTTATTTATCTTCTTAAGAACATCCTCTTTTCTGATAGTGATATTCTTTAATTTCTCTTCTTCCTTTCCCTTAAATATCAGTTCCACCTCTGGAATTTCATCCCAAATTTCTTCTGCGAAAACTGATAAGAAGTAGCTGTTCAATGCTTTGCTTATTTCTTCCCTGCCATTTATCACTTCCCTCCTCCCTGACTTTAAAGGCCCAACTTTTTCCTTGACTTTTGTCCTATATACCTGGAAAAATCCCTTGGGATTCGCCTTGGATTCTCTTGCTATTTTGATTTCATAGTCTCTCTTTGCTTTCCTTACATTTTTCTTAACATTCCTAGATAGTTCATTATACCTGTTTCTGAGCTGCTCCTCCCCTCCCTTTAATTTCTTATATATTTCTTTCTTTATTCCTATGTCATGTTTAAGTTTTCTGGTCATCCACCTTGGCTCATTCTTATTTGACCTAATTTTTCTGTATGGTATATTTTGTTCTTGTGCTTTATGTAGTATACTAGTGAATATATTATAGTCATGATCAATTGTTGTGTCATCTATGACCTCACCCCTTCCTACTGGGGACTGACGTGACTGTTCCCAGGTGACCTCACCTAGGTACCTTCTTAACCCCTGATAATCCGCCAACCGAAAGTTTGGGACTCTGACCATATTGTCATTGTTTTTCGTTTCCCAATTTAGGGTGAACCTGATTTCTCTGTGATCACTGTTACCTAGTTCTTCCCCTACTGTGATATCGCTGATAATATTTTCTTTATTTGTTAATACTAGGTCTAATATATTGTCACCTCTAGTAGGTTCTGTAATTAGTTGTTTCAAAAAATTGTCCTGTACTGCGTCTAGGAAGTCTTCAGATTCATAGTCGCCTACAATGTTGTCCCAGTCAATATTTCTGAAGTTGAAATCCCCCATACTGCATAGGTTGTTATATTTTGCTGCTCTACTCATTTCCTGCCATCTGGGCTGAGCGGCTTCTTTGCCGAGACTTGGGGGCCTGTAAATCACTCCCATAATTAGTTTTTCTCTTCCTTCCGTGATTTCTACCCACACAGACTCGGTTCCTATTTCACCCTTTATTGAATTATTAATACAACATTTTAATGTATCCTTGCCGAAGAGTGCGACCCCTCCCCCCTTCCTACCTTCCCTTTCCTTGTGAAAAAGGTTCTACCCTTCTATGTGGTACTCTGATAAAAAAATTTTGCTCGCCAGACTCATCCAAGTTTCGGTGATTGCTATGACGTCTACATTCTCGGTACATACAACCGCTCTCAGCAAGTCTATTTTCTTTCTAACGCTCCTACTGTTTGTACAGTATACATTTAAACCTGGTCCTATTTTACCCCTTGTCTTGAGCAACTAATTTTACTTCCCAGGACCTGCTTGTTTTTTGACTCCCACTTTCCCCGACCTCTCTCTACTGGCGCAACCCCCCCTTCGGAGTGACAATTTCACGCTCCAGGGATGCAGACAACGTCTTTACCCCCTCACGAGACAAGTGTACTCCGTCGCGACAGTACAGGTAGTCGTTGCCATAGAATCTTTGCCAGTTATCAATGAATGCCCAACCATTGTTTGCACAATGTTTTTCCAGTCGGCAATTTAACGCAATTGCCCTGGACAGCCATTCACGACCAACCCCTCTCCTAGGCAAGACACCACATAATATCGGGATCCTTCCCCTATCTCTAATCTTCCCCAGCGCCTCCCTATACCTCTTGAAAAGTTCCTCACTTCTAACCTTACCTATGTCGTTTCCTCCCACACTAAGACACACTACTGGATTGGTACCCTCCCCTGACAAAACCCTGTCTAACCTCTCGGCTACATGCCCTATCCCAGCCCCAGGAAAACACACTCTAGTCCTACGTTTCCTATCTCTCGCACAAAAAGCCCTATCTACAAACCTCACCTGGCTGTCCCCAACTACCACGACCTTACCGGTGGGCAGGGTTTGTACAACTGCCCTTTCCTCTCCTTGATCCATACCGTCCTGCCTCTTCTCTTCCTCACCTTCTTCCTGCAGCACCTGGTAAGGGTTACTACATTCCACACCCTGGTCAGCTTTCCTGAGCCTGACCCTAGTCCCTTTGGAGACAACCACTCTCCACGCCTGCTCCTCCTCCGCAGGTGTCCTGCTAGACAGAACACCTACCTGAAGGAGTTCCGTCCTGAGGGCTTCATTTCCCCCTTTAGAGTGTCAACCTCACTCCTCAACTGCCCCAGCTGCCTTAACAGCGTGGCAAGGAGGTCGTCTTTCCCCACACTCCCCTCCTCTTCCCCCAAGACACAACGATCCAAGGCGGCCATTTTCCTTGGTCTCTAACGGGAGCACTTGCGGGCACAACCTTCTCCAAGCTGGGTCAGGTAGCAACTGAGCTGGGTCAGGTAGCAACACCACCGACCATGCCTGAAGGACACTGAAATCAATCTTAGACTGTGTTATATTTCACACAAAGCCTGTTCATCGAGCTGATGGTGCCGTGAACATCCCATTGGGGATGGCCCGTGCCACTTATGTGGTGGGAGTAGCATTTTACCGAATCCAGTTTGTATGAAACACGAGGTACCATGCGACTCTCACCACATAAATGCCTTCTGGCATGGTCGGTGGTGTTGCCTAGTCACACGCATAAGGTCTAGGGTTCGAGTCCTGGCTGGTGAGAACGTTGAACATATATATGTATTGTTATTAGTTGGGGATTTAGAATATAGTTAAAAGTCTACCCAGATCCCAACAGGCAACAACAATAAAAAAACAAAGACAATCGGTCTATAAAAGGGTAGACAAAGGATGCGAGTTTTTGTTGTGTATAATAAAGTACCATGAATTCCTTAACAAAATATTCAGCTTCTATAATTTACCCTTAACCATACTTAACCTAAACGTTAACAGTATATACATATTTATACAACATACAACAATTTTGAAGCAAGTGGACGCGGGGAGGCAATATAGGATAACAAATACTTAAGTGCGGAGCTGAAATGGCTGACGAGTAAGGCTGAGTATTGTAGAAGACGGTAGTTAGTCACTGTGCCGTAGGTTTCCAGGATAGGTGATCCTGTGGTCACTTCCCAGAGTGAACTGAACACTCACCAAACTGGAGCTGATGAAGAAGACTTGTAGGAGGTGACGCAACAACCAGGATATGGAGAAGGGAAACCCCGGAGTGGTAACTAAGACTAGTCATACTCGTGTTTCGTCCGTAGATGGCGTTGCTCATGGTGCTGGGTAGGTAGATCAGGACAATAGATGGCGTGGTTCGTAACCCACCCCCCCTCCAAAGACCTCCGTTGCGCGGGCGCGAAGGAGGTGATCACCTGGTGCGTGTGGAGAGTGGCTGCTGCATTTCCACTGGAGCTTGGGATAAGGAGTCCGCAATCATGTTGTCCACCCCCTTTATGTGCCGGACTTGTAGATTATAGGGCTGGGTGAGGAGAGCCCAGCGGAGGATTCGCTGGTTCGAGGCCTTGTTGGTTTGGATGAACGTGAGTGGGTTATGGTGGGTGAAGACTAGGGTTGTTTGTGGGCAAGACTGGAGGTAACATTCAAACTTCTTTATTGCCAACACCAGAGCCAGGGCCTCCTTCTCTATGGTCGAGTAGTTGGTCTGATGTTTTTTCAACTTGGCGGAGTAGTATGCCACAGGGTGAAGGACATCAGTGGTTGGGTCGGGTTGTAGGAGCACAGCCCCCACTCCGACACCGCTAGCGTCGATTTGCAGATGGAAGGGCAAGGTGTAGTCAGGGGGGTGGACTACAGGCTTGGAGGCAAGGAAGGCTTTGAGGCGGTGGAAAGACTGGTCGCATCTCTGGTTCCAGATGTAAGGGACCGCAGAACTGGTAAGGTCTGTGAGGGGTCCGGCCACGCTGGAGAAGTTACTGCAGAACCGACGGTAGTAGCCGCACATCCCCAGGAAGCGCATGAGTTCCTTCCTCGTCCTTGGAGTGGGGAAGGACAAGATGGCTTTAACGTTTGCGTCCTTGGGTCTCACCATACCATGCCCAACGATATGTCCCAGGTAAGTCACTGAGGCCCGGCCAAAAGCAGATTTAGCCAGGTTTATGGTGAATCCAGTCTCTTGCAGTCGTGCGAACAGTATCTCCAAACGCACCAGATGTTCGTCCCAGCCGTCCGACACCACCACCAGGTCATCCAGGTAGGCGAACGTCCCACCTAGGTCCTGAATTAGGTAATTGATTGCCCTCTGGAATGTGGCCGGAGCATTAGAAAAGCCAAACGCCATAACCAAATATTGAAAAAGACCAAATGGAGTTATAAATGCCGAGATTATTTTTGCCCTATCCGTGAGTCCCACTTGATAATATCCTTTCAACATGTCCACCGTACTGATAAATTTGGCACAGCCTATGCTGTCTATTATATCTTCAATCAAAGGTAAAGGGTAGGAGTCTGAGACAGTGACCTGGTTCACTTTACGATAATCGGTACAGAAACGAAAATTGCTATCGGGTTTTGGAATGAGAAGGCAAGGTGAAGCCCAGGGGGAGGTACTAGGCTCAGCTAAGTTATGTTTTAACAAAAAGTCTACCTCCTTTTTCATAATCTCTCTTTTTTGTGGATTAAGTCGATAGGCTGATTGCCTAATGGGTTGTACATCATCTGAGATTAGCTTAACATCATGTTTAAGTATATTGCAAAACCCTGAGAGGTCTGACGTGACTTTAAGAAATGTTGATAATAACTTAGTGAGATCTTTTGCTTGAGATGGATTCAAAACAGAAAAATACTCATCCAAGTTGTTGAGTATGTGACTGTTAGCAGGGTTTTCTTTAGGTAGAGGGAAGTCTAAATTCTCCAATAGGTCCATGTCATCTGTCTCCGGCTCCGGCCCTGACAAAACCGTATGCAATACAGGTAAGCTTATAGCCTCTGGGATGTCTTCCTCTGACTGCCTGGAATGGTAAAGTTTCATGAGATTAATGTGAACAAGTTGTGAATCTTTTCTGCGATCAGGAGTATGGACTATATAGTTGAGGGGAGATAGTTTATTAGCAACTATATAGGGACCAGTAAACTTGCTTTTAAGGGGAGAGCCTGGAATGGGTAGAAAGAGCAACACTTTGTCACCTGGAGAAAATGATCTTTCAACTAATTTAGGTTGGGACTTCACCATTTTTTCTTGGACTTTTTTTAAGTTTGACTGAGCAATGGTTCGGACTTCAGTTAATTTGTCCCGTAAAGTGTCAATGTATTGGGAAACTGTTGCGGGCTTAATAGATGGAGTGTCAAACCACTGCTCCTTTACTATTTTAAGGGGTTCCCTAATTTGTCTCCCATATAGTAACTCGAACGGGGAGAAACCCAATGACTCCTGGGGACATTCCCTGATGGAAAAGAGTAACAAGTCTATGCTTTCATCCCATTCCTTTTGGTGTTCTATACAGTAATTTTTGAGCATTGATTTGAAAGTTTGATGGAACCGTTCCAAGAAACCTTGGGATTGTGGGTGGTAAGCCGAAGATGTACAATGGTCCACACTGAAGTCTTTCATCACCTGTTTGAACAAAGATGGATCAGATTGTTGGGCTTTAATGAGCTCATCCTTACTAATGGTCTTATTGTACAGATCTTCTGTGGGTAGGAAGATATTGGAGGTGGTTTTAGATGAAGAGGGCCCATTTCGCACACTCTGTGACCGGGTGACAGCACAAGATGGGAAAAGGTGAGGAGTAGTTTCTTCAAGGTCAGTGGTGGAGTTGACAGGTAAGGGAGAGTCGACTGTCTTTATGTTGGGAACCACTAGATCTCCTACCAAGTCATTACCCAATAATAAATGAATGCCGCTCACAGGCATTGGATCTTTCCTAATGGCTACTTGCACTTCCCCAGTAATCAAGGGACATTGGAGGTGCACTTTAGCTAAGGGATAGGAAGAATGGGATGAGAGATCTGAAATTAGAACACTCTCATTAGTAAATGCGGTAGATATATCAGGAATGACGTTAAACAGGAGGATAGATTGTGCTGCGCCCGTATCACGTAGTATACGAATAGGGAAAGAACGAGACCCCTCTATGATTGAAATTTTTCCCTCATAGGTGAATGAAGAGAAGAGATCCTGATGGGGCCTTTCCACATTGGTGGTTGCTATTGGTTTGGATTTGGGATCCAGGGAACTACTTTTAGCAATTCGACACTTTGGGTGTTTACAAGAGTGGATCGTATGGCCTGGGTGTTTACAGTAAGAACAATAAAACTTGGTTGCATCAGGGGGGGTAGGTGTGGGACCTTTCGACCTACCACTCACGCCCCCAAGGTTATCATCAGAGGAGGACCTAACACTACTCCTTGACCACCGAAGGGTCAAGACGTACCTGGTGCTCCTCTCGGAGTAGCCAGGTCAACTGTTAAGTTGGCCCATACCAACCCCCTCCCCTGAACCCTCCTCCCCACCGGAATATCAACAAGTTCTCGCCAGAAGTTACAATTTCATTTATGATAGGAACGGAACCAGTGTTAAACAGAGGTGAAGAGAGGTGAACAGTGCTTAAGTCAGTGAGAACAACTCAACAGTAACAGTCTTACCCAAGTTAACCTTCACACAGTGAGGTCCCAGGTACCCAGTGATAACGGCCCCAGCGAGACCCAACAACAACCACCGATGTGTTAATCCGTCTACGATAGGAAGGCATGGGACCAAACCTCACTCATATAACACCATCTATGAGGGAATTACTGCACCACATGTCCCTCATAACACCACATGTGAGGGAATTACTACACCACGTCAAGTCCCTCATCACACCATCTGTAAGGGAATTACTACACCATGTGAGGTCCCTCATAACACCATCTGTGAGGGAATTACTACACCACGTCAGGCCCCTCATAACACCATCTGTGAGGGAATTACTACACCACGTGATGCCCCTCATAACACCATCTGTGAGGTAATTACTACACCACGTGAGGTCCCTCATAACACCATCTGTGAGGGAATTACTACACCACGTGAGGCCCCTCATAACACCATCAGCGAGGGAATTACTACACCACGCCAGGTCCCTCATAACAACATCTGAGGGAACTACTACACCACGTGAGTTCCTCCTAACACCATCTGGGAGGGAGTTACTACACTACGAGTTTGCTGTTCAACACCTACATTAATCTGTATGTTCACTGTATGTTCCTTTACCTTTCTCTAATGAAGGCTTTTGTTAAACCACCAATGTATGTAATAAGTCATTTATGTCCAATGTATATTTTCAGCCTTCGGGCTGCAGAATTTTTTCAATAAACCGTTAATTATTATTATTATTAACATGCTGGAAAGTACCACGTTCCCTACTGCCCAGTGACTCCACCAGCAAGGCGTACGCATCAGCCAGCTCAGCCGCACGCCCTAAATTAACCTCTCCACGCTCCTCCACATGCTTCAAGATGTGAAATGGTATCTTGCTCTTCCACTCCTCCAGGACTACCAAGTTAAACAAATCCTGAAATGTGGAGGTCTCTGTAGCCTCTAACCACTTCTTAAAAAACCTAAGCTTTTCTTGAGCAAACTCAACAAAGGTGTGTGAAAATGTTTTGGTTAGTTTACGAAACTTCTGCCGGTATCTATCTGGCGTGATAGCATAAGAGGTGAGGATATTCTTTTTTACGTTATCATAGTCATCAATCTGGTCTAAACAGTTATAAACTATACGAGCCTTACCACATAATTTAGGAACTAACACCGACACCCACTGGTCCTTAGGCCACTCATTCTTCCCGGCTATTTTCTCAAAAGTCCTAAATGACCCGTCCATATCGGATTCATCAAATTCGGGAACAAGGGAAGAAGCATTAGCAGGGTTAAAAGCAGCTAGTCTCTCTTTTAATGCCACTTCTTTTGATTTAAACTCCGATGTTAAGGTGACTTCAGTCTCTTTCACCTGAAGTTCTTTCAGTCTAACCTCCTGCTCCAACTTGGCCTGTTCAACTCGAGTTCTTTTTCATTTTGATTTGAACTCGAACCTAGCTCGTTCTAGTTCTAAAGTCGTCTACCTCTTTGTGTTTTTCTTGAGGGCTAGCCAGACGGAAACGCTTCTGAGTGAGGAGGGTGGTGGATAGTGGATTTGAAGTTTCTGTGGACATGGCGTTAATGGAGTCCATGTAGTTCTTTTTACAAAACTTCTTGTTGAACCAACATTTCAATTACCTGATTTTTAACATTTCATGCATTCGGTTATTTGTGAATATGGGATATTGTAATAGTTGGCTATTTCTTTCCATTCTTTCTTCAAGATATTAACGTGAATTTAGCTACGGAAGGATTTTCAATGACTACGGAGATCAAAACCTGAGTGGCCATTGTTAAGAAAACTAGGATAAATTAACTAATGGTCAGAAAATACATAAGATAAGTGGATTACCTAGAAAATATCACGGCAGTGGATAACCAGAAAGTCGAAACTAACCAGAAGTTATACCTAGGAAATTACACTTATGAATATTGTTCTTCTGATAAGATCTTTAGATAAGGATAAGAGACTTGAAAAGAGGAAGAGCGTATTACGGCATTAATATAAAGATCAGGATTAGCAACAGCATAGATACTTGAGACAGGAAAGGGGCGTATTACGGCATTAATATAAAGATCGGATTAACAACCCTTAGATACTTGAAAACAGGAAGGGCGTATTATTACAGTAGGGTGTGTGTCATCACGAGGAGGCAATTTTTTTAGTTTGAAAAAATCGGCCCATGGTATTAATGATGTAGTTCTATGTGCAGAATCATGTGATATCTTCAGATTTGAAAAGTTTTCATTTTTTGCTTGGTAAATTTTAACTTGAAATCTTATGAAAATTCAGTATTCCCACCCTTTTACCAACACCACTAAATAGCTTATTTAGAAGTAAAGTAAATGTATCAGGTTAATTTATTAGAGTTATGAAAATGATCCAGAATAGTGAAACGAATGATCTTGACACATTTATTAAATTTAATATTCCTTTAGAAAACTTAAAATAATCAAAATACAAAAGGCGGACTTTACTACTACGACCCAGTGTTTGCTGCACAAGGGGCATATATCTTTCTTTGCTTCTGTTTCTACTCATCACCTCCCTGCTGACCACCTGAGCTCGGATGTGGCCTTCCCTCCTCTCCTGGCTGTAGGCTGCTGGCCTCGCTCACTTGCTGTACACAGCATCTACATACTCTGGGTGTCTTGAGGGCCAGGCGAGGGACATGCGTAAGGGTTGTCAGGAAAGCTCTGACTTGAACATTGGGTGAGGCTGCAGGTAGAGGCTCCTGCCAGCCTGGATGTTATCCAGATCTATGAGATCAGGAGGTGAGGGTCTTGGCACCTAGATTAACTTCAGGAGTCTTTGACCTGAAGGAATCTTCATAACTTGATTCGTATGTCCAGATCCTCTCATAAGTCTCATATCCAAGATCTTTTGACTGCCACTCTTCTCTCCTCCTCATCCTTGCTGCAGGCATTGTCTGCAGAACTGCCTCCGGGATGAGCATACCAGGAAGATCTCCTCACAGTCTGCTCCACAATCTGAACAACCTTCCTTGGCTGACTCCTCAGGAGCTCAAGCTGGAAGAACCTCGGACCTTCGGAGGTATTGAGCGACTTTGGTGTTGAACCAATTTGGAAGTACACACTCACGATGAATTGGACAATAAGTCTCAGGTTGTAAAGCTGGTTTCCTTTCAGTTTATGATGGCGACCCAAATTTTGCAGAACCTGAGAGCCGTTTGTGAGCCACCTAGAATGTGAAACTGGACCTATCTGCAGGTAAGCAAGTCTATCAGGCATGACCCCAGTTTTGATGGCACTGCAAATCATGTAACCATAGTACTGGTCAGTACTCAGGTCGTCAATGACAGTATGTGCAAGCTCAACGAGTGGAGGGCCAACTGTGATTTTTTCAAAGCTCAGATTTATTTGTAACTCAGTGGTAGAGTCCAGCATCTTGCCAAGAGGACCAGACCATTAGGGTGTGTCATAGGAGGGAAGATCAGCTAAAACTAATGGCCCATCACTTTTTTGGTAGATTTTAGTGGATATAAACAAAAAATAATTTCAGTTTCAATATTTTGCAACCTTTTGCTAGGTAAATTTTAGCGTGAAATTTATCGAAAATCTAACGTACAGCTGCATTAGTGCATTTCAATTAAATAGTGAACATTGCTTTCTGACTTCATTCTTTAACAACACTACTAACAATATTTTTCTGTTTCAGATTCTGATGCATTTATAAGTTGATAATATTTTGCGATGGCTGCTTGTGTCAGGACGAGAACCAAAAATCCAGCCATCTCAGTCACTATCTTGGGTCTGGGAGAGAGCTCCTGAAGTCGGAGTTGCCTACATTGAGAGATGCTTTGAGATACAGTGTTTTAATCAGGCAAATCCGGTGAAAAGAACCAAGAACTTACACAAGCAAAGACATTGCCAGTGATATGACCAAAGCTGTCTTGGCACAGTACACTCTGGCCACAACGCTCAGTTCAAGCCTCAGTCATAACAAGTCAGAAGATGATTATTGAGAGACTGCTGACAGTTGGGAAAAGGCAAGAGATATCTCTCTTGTGAGAGGAAAACTTGCAGTTAAGGACAGCTTTGCCAAGCAACTGGACGGATTATTTGACATAGTACTTGCAAGTGCCCAATTGTTCTCTGTCCTGAGTTTGGATGCGATCGTGACTTCTGTAAATCCGGGGCCCACATCTCCTGTGTTGCAAGCTTTCCTGTGACCAGGCAGCATTTGTCAAAGCACAGAGACTGGCAGTATAGGGGCTCTCATGATTTCTAGCCAAGATATTCGGATTCCAGAGACAGGAGGCTGCCACAGAGAGACAGAAAGAGGAGAAGAGTTGCCAAGGAAAAAGAGGGCTTGAGGCCCAGGGTGTTGAGGTAAAGGCCGATGATTGGAGTCAAGCTGATTCAGGTTTAATGGCTTCCCCATGGCTGATCCGAGTGCTACGACCAGGAGAATGGTGACTTTGTCCCTAACCCAGAAAATAAGCTGATCCCAAACCTTCCAGGCATAAGATTCGAAATAGGAAAATATCGAGCATAGCTCTACAGCCCGGCATGCGACACCACACTGGTCTCAAGAGGAAACTGCAGAATAGCAACAGCTGCCTGGATTGACGGTGGTTTGATAACACCTGATGATGTTCACCTGGTGATAGATCATAACAAAGTAAGGGAGGAAATGGGAGAACCTTGTCAGTAACCTAGAAGAGAGTTTGATAAGGGGATAAGAAAATGGAATCAATTGTTTGTTCTTTGATGGGAGAAGGGATGACACTAAGTGTTCATGAAAGTTGGAGATTCACAGTAAAGTTGTTCCCTGCCATGGTGAAGGAGGAACTACTCCTGCTGCAGTGATGAACCAGGAGGGAAGTATTTGTAGCATTTCACTCCAGAGAAAAGATGACATCAGGAAACCAGCTGAGATAGTGGCAGATAACATTGTGAACTGGCTCAGAGAGAGAGCGTGTTAGACCAGACCCTGCGAGGCCATTGGAGGGGACAGCACCAACACGAACACAGGGTGGTAGGGGGTCATACAGTGGATAGAGCGGAAGATTGGGAGGAAGCTGGTCTGGATTGACAGCTGACCTCCCGCAACAGAGTTGCCACTCAGACATCTGATCCAGGAGCTGGATGGCAAGACTCTTTCAAACAACAGATGGTCTGGTCCTCTTGGCAAGATGCTGGACTCTGCCACTGAGTTAGAAATATATCCGAGCTTTGAAAAATCACAGTTGGCCCTCCACTCGTTGAGCTTGCACATACTGTCATTGACGACCTGAGCACTGACCAGTACTATGGTTACATGATTTGCGGTACCACCATCAAAACTGGGGTCATGCCTGATAGACTTTAGCACCTGCAGATTAGGTCAGTCTCACATTCTAGGTGGCTCACAACGGCTCTCGGGTTCTGTAGAATTTGGGTCGCTCATCATAAGCTGAAGGAACCAGCTTCACAACCTGAGACTTATTGTCCAATTCATCGTGAGTGTCTACTTGCCAAATTGGTTCAACACCAAGGTCAAGTCATCGTTCTCCGAAGGTCGAGCATGTTCTCTTCCAGCAGGCTCCTGAGGTCAGCCAAGGAAGGTTGTTCAGGTAATGGAGCAGACTGTGAGGAGATCTTCCTGAGTATGCTCATCGAGGCAGTTCTGCAGACAATGCTCTGCAGTAAGAAGGATGAGGAGGAGAGAAGAGTGGCAGTCAAAAGATCTTGGATATGGGGCTTGCAGAGAATCTGGGCATGACGAATCCAGTTGGTGACTGATTCCTTCAGGGTCAGGAAGACTCCTGAAGTCAATCTAGGTGCCAAGACCTCACTGATCTCATAGATCTGGATAACATCAGGCTGGCAGTGAGCCCCCCTCTTACCTGCAGCCTCACCAATGTTCAAGTCAGAGCTTTCCTGGACAACCCCATGCATGTCCCTGCCTGGCCCTCGCACACCCAGAGTATAGGCGTTGTGTACAGCAAGTGAGCGAGGCCAGCAGTCACGTGTACAGCTAGGAGGGAGGAAGGCTACATCCGAGCTCAGGTGGTCAGCAGGAGGTGATGAGTAGAAACAGAAGCAAGAAAGACATGTTCTCTATGGTGTGCAGCGACACCGGGTCGTAGTAGTAAAAAACCGGTTTTTTATTTGATGATTTTGTTTTCTAAAGGAATATTAAATTTAATAAATGTGTCCAAGATCATTAGTTTCACTATTCTGGATCATTTTCATCATTAACCTGATACATTTACTTTACTTTAAATAAGCTATTTAGTGATGTTGGTAAAGAAGGGTGGGAATACTGAATTTTCATAAGATTTCAAGTTAAATTTACCTAGCAAAAACAAAAACTTTTTCAAATCTGGAAGATATCATGATTCTGCACATAAGACTACATCATTAATACCATGGGCCGATTTTCAAACTCAAAAAAAAATTCGCCACCATATGACACTACCTACCACAGACCATCTGTTGTTTGAAAGAGTCTTGCCATCCAGCTCCTGGATCAGATGTCTGAGTAGCAACTCGTTGGTGTGGAGGTCTAAAACAATCCAGACCAGCTTCCTCCCAATCTTCCGCTCACTGTATGACCCCCTTGCCACCCTGTGTTCGTGTTGGTGCTGTCTCTCTAATGGCCTGCAGGGTCTGGTCTACGTTCTCTCTCTGAGCCAGTTCACAATGTTATCTGCCACTATCTCAGCTGGTTTCCTGATGTCATCTTTCTCTGGGTGAAATGCCACAAATACTTCCCTCCTGGTTCACTGCAGCAGGAGTAGTGTTCCTCCTTCACCATGGCAGGGAACAACTTGTCAGAATCTCCAACTTTCATGAACACTTTAGTGTCATCCCTTCTCCCATCAAAGAACAAACAATTGATTCCATTTTCTCTTATCCTCTTATCAAACTCCTCTTCTAGGTTACTGACAAGTTTCTCCTGAGCTCTCCTTACTTTGTTATGATGTATCACCAGGTGAACATCATCAGGTGTTATCAAACCACCGTCAACCCAGGCAGCTGTTGCTATCCTGCAGTTTCTCTGAGACCAGTGTGGTGTCGCATGCTGGCCAGAGCTATGCTCAGGATATCTTTCTATTTCGAATCTTATGCCTGGAAGGTTTGGGATCATTATTTTCTGGGTTAGGGACAAAGTCACCATTCTCCTGGTCAGCACTCGGATCAGCCATGGGAGTCATTAAACTCTGAATCAGCTTGACTCAATCATCGGCCTTTTTACCTCACCTGGCCTTCTCAAGTCCGCTTTTCCTCGGCAACTCTTCTCCTCTTCTGTCTCTCTCTGTGCAGCCTCCTGTCTCTTGGACTCTGGAATATATTGGCTAGGAGCCTATACTGCCAGTCTTCTCTCTCTGTGCTTTGACAAATGCCAGTTCGATCACAGGAATCTTCAGTTCACGCTTGCAAATACAGGAGATGTGGGCCTCGGGTTTACAGTCACGATCGCATCAAACTCAGGACAGAGAACAATTGGGCACTTGCAAGTAATTATGTCAAATAACTGGTCCAGTTGCTTGGCAAAGCTGTCATAACTGCAAGTTTTCCTCTCCCAAGAGAGATATCTCTTGCCTTTTCCCAACTGGCTAGCAGTCTCTCACTAATCTTCTTCTGACTTGTTATGACTGGAGGCTTGAACTGAGCGTTAGCCAGAGTGTACTGTGCCAAGACAGCTTTGGTCATATCACTGGCAATGTCTTTGTTTGTGTAAGTTCTTTGGTTCTTTTCACTGATTTGCCTGATTAAAACACCGTATCTCAAGCATCTCTCAATGTAAACAACTCCGACTTCAGGAGCTCTCTCCCAGACCCAAGATAGTGACTGAGATGGCTGGATTTTTGGTTCCTCGTCCTGACACAAGCAGCCATCGCAAATATTATCAACTTATAAATGCATCAGAATCTGAAACAGAAAAAATATTGTTAGTTGGGTTGTTAAAGAATGAAGTCAGAAAGCAATGTTCACTATTTAATTGTAATGCACTAATGCAGCTGTACGTTATATTTTCGATAAATTTCACGCTAAAACTTACCTAGCAAAAGGTTACAAAATATTGAAACTGAAATTATTTTCTGTTTATATACACTAAAATCTACCAAAAAAGTGATGGGCCACTTGTTTTAACTGATCTTCCCTCCTATGACACACGCTAATATTACAGCATTAATATAAAGATCAGGGTTAACAATCCTTAGATACTTGAAACAGGAAGGGCGTATTACGGCATTTATATAAAGATCCGGATTAACAACCCTTGAGTAAACAGGAAGGGCGTATTACGGCATTAATATAAAGATCCGGATTAACAACCCTTAGATACTTGAATTATTGACCCTGAATGAGATAATGAGAAGAACAATAATTGAGGCTTTATAATTATGGGGTCCTGGTGAACAGGTTAAACAGATCCGGATTCTTCCCTACACTCGATAAGACTTACTACACGACTGCCATGTGTAATAACAGGTAAGCCTTATGACACTTGGAACCTAATATCCTACGTCCGTCACTCTTACTGTACGGTAATACCAATATATGCACACACATATGAAGGAAACTTTAAACCACTGTAAAGCTATTGTGAACAGAAGTGACTGGGAGGAATAATTAACAAGGAATAACAAGGGGAAAGAAATATGGCACTTAATGTTGGGTCCTGTCACGGTCGCCATTTGTTACGAGTTGGGGATTTAGAATATAGTTAAAAGTCTACCCAGATCCCAACAGGCAACAACAATAAAAAAACAAAGACAATGTGACTATAAAAGGGTAGACAAAGGATGCGAGTTTTTGTTATGTATAATAAAGTACCATCAATTCCTTAACGAAATGTTCAGCTTTCTATAATTTACCCTTAACCATACTTAACCTAAACATAAGCAACATTGGCTTAACAGTATATACATATTTATACAACATACAATAATTTGAAGCAAGGGGGAGGGGTGGGGAGGCAATATAAGATAACAACTACTTAAGTGCAGAGCTGAGATGGCTGACGAGTAAGGCTGAGTATTGTAGAAGACGGTAGGTAGTCACTGTGCCGTACGTTTCCAGGATAGGTGATCCTGTGGTCACTTCCCAGAGTGAACTGAACTCTCATCGAACTGGAGCTGATGAAGAAGACTTGGAGGAGGTGACGCAACAACCAGGATATGGCGAAGGAAACCCGGAGTGGTAACTAAGACTAGTCATACTCGGGTTTCGTCCCTAGATGGCGTTGCTCGTAGTGCTGGGTAGGTAGATCATGACAATTGATGGCGTGGTTCGTCACAATATATATATATATATATATATATATATATATATATATATATATATATATATATATATATATATACAGTGATTTATTTGATATATATATATATATATATATATATATATATATATATATATATATATATATATATATATATATATATATATATATATATATATACATACAAACAGTATTTTAGAACATAATGATGATCTAAGAAACTTACAGGTGTTATTTTGAAAAGTGCAAAAGTGCTCCTACTGTTATTTTGGGCAGAATTATATATTTCTACTTAATATTCGTAATTTTTATTGACATGAGTTACTGTCTGGTTGCATAAAAAAAACACATTAACTTTTCCTGGAAAGCATAGGCCTCATCTTAGCAGTACTATAACTCCATTACTAGGCACACTCTAAGACAAAGAAGCTTATTAGATGTTGTCAGTATTTTTTATTTATATTTTTTTTACAGGTATTAGCCCACCCGGGCACTAGTCACTGACCCACATCAGGGCCTGGGGCGAAAATATGCCTCTTATGGTCCATCAAACGTCTAACCAGATTCGAACTCCTTGTTGCCATTACACTAACCCCTGCACTGTAAATAGACAAACATGTACGACCTTCTCTAGACATAGAAGAAACTATTTTGAGGAAAATCAAAAGTAAGTACCGTAAGCATTACTGCCATTTTGGGACATTGGACCGTTATCCAACTCGCGAACTTAGACGGGAACCGACCACATCATACACTCAGGCGCCCACTGCTTGTGCAATATTACCTTTCGAACAACAATTACGCAAAAGATCAACTACCAGGCTGATAAAAAAAGTTTTTTAACAAAATACATTTTATATTGATGCCACTGTCATTCTTGTATGTTACTTCACTGTCTCGAATCTCATAATAAAGGGACTCATTTTATTCTTCGGACCCAACCTAACCTAACCTAGGTTAACATGGCCTAAACCATATTAATCAAACTTAAAACAATCCGAAAATAACTCATCTAAGTCCACCGTTACAAAACGTAAAGTAACCTAACCTAAACTAGCCTAACCTAACATAATTTTATCTGTAATTTAAACAAATCTACTCTTAATCTAAACAAACATAAACTACCCATACCCCAACATAATCTAACCTAATCTACCTATAAACAGATTTACTTAGATTAACCAAAGCAGCATACCTTAGTAAAACCTTTCGAGCCTCTAGCCGAGTTTCGAAATTAGTTTTGTCGCCTAGATGAACGTTTTTGAAGCTGGTAAGTGACATAGTAGGCGCACATCCCCTCGGCCACAGCAGAAACCGTCTCACAGCACCAGATGGGACCCCGCCGTAAGTCTTCCTACCTCACTTGCTGGCCTCGCCCATGATGAAAAGCTCCGTCAACTAAATCTTAATTTGTCAGGTGTATTATATTTTGGAAAAACAAAACCAAACAAAGGTTATTGTTGCTGGCGGCGAGAGAAGGATTGTAAGAGGCATATCATTATCGAAGCCATAGATCATAGTAAAAAATCTCTTGGTGAGGAAGTAAGGAAATTACGACTATCTTCTGCATGTAATAACGATATTATGATATAGCTGAAGTGTAAACTAATAAAGGCGATTAAAAAAATTAATATGAAAATGTAACATCTTCGATCTATGATATTGAAAATAATTCGAAAACATGCATATTATAAAAACAATACATTTATGCCTCGCCAATGAATGAAATACGTTGAAAAATATAACTTCCACCACAATAACCTAATGTGGTAACTAGACGCCATTAATATTCACATCATAATTTGCATATAAATAATGTCTGGTAATCTAGTTAATATAAATTTTGCTTTTGGGCTGATCATAGAATTATCATAAGTCAACAAACAAGTGACCGCAGTGTTCCAACCAGTCAAAATATTTTCAACAGACTTGATATAATTATACAATGCAGTATACTGTATGGGGCAGTGGTGGGCAAATTATTTACGATGAGTAATCGAGTAAAAAGTGGAATTACTTGTCGAGATAAGTAATGGAACAAAAAACAATTTCTAGCCTAAAAGGAATTAACTAAAAGTAAATATTACTAATGCCTGAAAAATAATTAAAAGTATAAACTAGAAATCATTTACTGTGATAGATTAATTATTTATTTTATTTTTATTGTTTATTTTTCTAAAATAGCACAAGTATGAAGAACTAGAGTAGTAATCGAATAACATTATCTAAATCCTATTGCAGTTGAAAAAATAATAAGTGGAACATCAAGTCTAATTGACATCATAAAGGAACAAGGGAAAAAAATGTAGTATTGTCTAAGTTCAATTACAAAACTGAGAAAAGAAACCATAACCACAATTCCCCAGCACTGCCTTTTAAACATTGCTTCTCTGAACCACACAACTGCCATCTTGTAGTCTGAGGTATTTTTTTGTCTACCATGGTAATGGAATGCAATAAGAATTCTGGGTATCAAGCACAAGGTTAAACAAAAACTACGTGGACAATCACTGTTGAAGAAAAAAGCTATTCACTCAGTAGGCTATATTATATTACACAACTGGCATCACCACTCAAAATTTGCTGTAGTTTATTGTCACCAACAAATGATGTACAAAGTTCTGGTCACTGGGCTAAAAACTACCCCACCTTAACTACTCCGTTGTAGCTATAGGTCTAACTTCCTGATTACCATGAATGGTGGTCCGGATTTGATATATATATATTTGTTAGGTGTCAAAGGAGTAAGGCTCGTAAGAAATAAAATGTAAATGTATTTAAAGAGAATTACAATATATGGATCTTAATTGTATTGAGAACAACTCCAACTATGGTGTAATGTATGGATTGAATGCAGCCCCTTTTAATAACTGAATTCTTGATGAGTGGAATAAAGAAACTTAAATAAAATGTATAACTATATTTACAAACGCTTACCACTAATAACAATGAAATAAAGCTAATCACATGAACATACTAGGTTACTTTAACGTTGCCAATATCGCTGACAACCAAATCAATACACGATTCGAGAACAGAAATACATAAAACAGCCAGCCAGCCTCAACAATGAATACCATGAGTACCGATCGAAGACAGAAATCAACTGACAACGCAAGCCAGTGGTGAGGGTCAGAAGACTACCCAAACTAAAGTGTTACTGACCCCGGCTTTGAAGCCTTCGGCTTTCATGGGTTACTTTGAGCTGACTGACCCAAACATCCTACTTGACATAACATGTAATTTTAATGTTATTACAGTATTACTGAATTTAATAATATGAACTAGTCACACACAAAATAAACAATGTAAGTCTAGTCTGAAAAAATATATAATCTTGCTATATATATATATATATATATATATATATATATATATATATATATATATATATATATATATATATATATATATATATATATATATATATATATATATATATATATATGCAAGTAAATCACTGTAGGTGCGTGAACTTGTGTTTTTCTTTCTTGTGGTTAATAAAGTATATATATATATATATATATATATATATATATATATATATATATATATATATATATATATATATATATATATATATATATATATATATATATATATATCAAGAATACATACTCAGTACAGTAAGTCCGGCAGGGGCGTACAGCTGATTTAGTAATTGGTTGTTAAGGGTAGTTCTATCATGATACGTTGCACGCAACATCTCCCCCCTCAAGAGATTTAATAGGATCCTAAATAAATCTAAGGAAACAACTAGTTCACACTCATGACAACAAATCTACAATTATATGTTTTATGATTAAATTATACTGCTGTAAGGCAAGAGACCACCCCATTAATATTTTATTCCTATTCTGCATTTTATTTATAAAATTTAGGGGGTTATGATCAGTACAAACAATAAAAGGATCAACTAAACTACTGGTCCCCCTTGGAGTAATACAGCTCCATCCCCTAAGTCACTGGCAACTACTTGAAGGATGAATGGTTGGCTGAAGTCTGGTGCTCGGAGAACTGATACATTGGTGAGCAGAATGCGTATCTTGTTGAAGGCTTCTTCATAAGCAGGTGACCAAATTAATTTTTTCTTTAGGCTCACAAGATTAGTTAGTGGAGTTGCAACTTGAGAGAAGTTTGGGCAGAACAGTCTGTAATATCCAGCCATACCCAGAAACCTCATGACCTCCTTTCGGGTCTCAGGAATCGGTAGGTTGTTAATGGCTTCTACCTTCGCTGCAACTGCACTGACCTCACCAAACCCGACGAAGTGCCCAAGGTAGAATAGTTTAGCATGGCCGAATTCACTCTTGAGTAGTTTGATCGTGAGACAAGCATCAGCAATACATAGTCGTGACAAGTGTTCCTTCCAGGTGCTGCTGTATACAATGAGGTCATCAAGGTAAGACTGCACTCCGTCTAGACCACATGTAACCGTGGATGAGTCGCTGGAAGGTACTTGGGGCGTTTTATATTGCAAAGGCCATGACATTGTATTGGTAAAGGCCGCCAGGAGTGACGAACGCCGAAACGCTCTTTGCTCGCTCCGTTAACTCCACCTGATAATAACCTTTTAGAAGGTCAATTTTCGTCAAGAACTCCGCTTTTCTCACATTGTCTAATATGTCGTCAATTCTTGGAAATGGGTATGAATCTGTTCATGTGATGCTGCTCACTCTGCGGTAGTCCGTGCACATTCTTGAACATCCATAAGGTTTCGGCACAAGTAAGCAAGGGGAGGTCCACTCACTGCTACTCTTATCAATGAAGTTATGGGCGAGAAGGAACTTCACTTCTTACTCTAGAAGTTCTCGCTTAGCTGGATTCATGCGATAGGGTGCCTGCTTGATTGAAACGCAGCAAAGAAGTTAATTGAGATAGGTTTTTAACCCTTTTGCAGTGGGACGTTATCCTAAGCTGAATAAAATACTCTGGAGGTAGCCAGAATAAAATGGCAGGTACTTTAAATGCGGCGAAAGAGTTAATCGATATAAGTTTTAACCATTTCAAAGCGGGACGTTAACCTGAGCTAAATAAAATCGACTGGCGGTGTCCAGAATAAAATGGCAGGTACTTTAAATGCGGCGAAAGAGTTAATCGATATAAGTTTTAACCATTTCAAAGCGGGACGTTACCCTGAGCTGAATAAAATTGTCTGGCGGTGTCCAGAATAAAATGGCGAGTGCGTGAAACGCGGTGAAAGGGTTAATCAAGATATGTTTTTAACCCTTTCATAGCGGGACGTTACCCTGAGGTGAATAAAATCGTCTGGCGGTAGCCAGAATATAATTGAAAGTGCGTGAAACGCGGCGAAAGGGTTAATCGAGATAGGTTTTAACCCTTTCGCAGCAGGACAAAACCCTGAACTGAATAAAATCGCCTGGAGGTGTCCAGAATAAAATGGCAAGTGCGTGAAATGCGGCAAAAGGGTTAATCGAGATAGGTTTTAACCTTTTCTCAGCGAGACGTTACCCTGAGGTAAATAAAATCGTCTGGCGGTAGCCAAAATATATTTGGCAAGTGCGTGAAACGCTGCAATAGGGTTAATCGACGTAGCTTTTAACCCTATCGCAGCGGGACGTTACCCTGAGCTTAATAAATCGTCTGGCGGTAGCCAGAATAAAGTGCAAGTGCGTGAAACTCGGAGAAAGGGTAATAGAGATAAGTTGTAACTTTTTCGCAACGGAAAGTTATCCTAAGCTGAATTAAATCGTCTGGCGGTACCCAGAATAAGATGGCAAGTGCGTGAAACATGGCGAGAAAGTTAAGTGAGATAGGTTTTAATCCTTTCCCAGCAGGACATTACCCTGAGCTGAATAAAATCGTCTGGCGGTAGCCAGAATAAAATGGCAAGTGGTGAAACGCTGCAAAAGAGTTAATCGGGATAGGTTTTCACCCTTTCACAGCGGGACGTTACCCTGAGCTAAATAAAATCGTCTGGCGGTAGCCGGAATAAAATATCAAGAGTGTGAAACGCGCCGAAAGGGTTAATCGAGATAGGTTTTGTTACGAGTGAGAGTTCAATGATTGGTTGCGGATTCGCAACTTGAACGTCGTTTGTTCGTGACGTCATTTCCACCCACGTCTGCTCGCTTAATTTTACCTCTCAAGAGTCGTGTGAGGGCAGTATTGGGCTGGCAGTCATAAGTTAAGTATCTCCTTTCCTATTGTACTGTATATTTCAAGTGGTATAACGTGTGAACCTTGCTCGACTTTTAGAACACCAAGTATTATATGTGAGATTGTTGTTAGTCATATTTTAGAATTTCACGGAAAATAACTTACTTATTTATGAGGTACGTGTGGTGGATAGCCACGTTGTTCATGGTAGTTGCTGAACTAAATAAATGTTTAGTCTTTACTTTTAAGTTCATTATTTTGTCACTCGGTTGAGTCACTTATTTGATCAGATTTAGTTTGTATTTGTTTATTTTTGTTACGTAACTGATATATTTGTTTTATTGTTTGTTTGTTAATATAAATTCTGTAATTAAATCTGAGTAATGAGGTGATGAATTTGGTGGGATCTATTCCTTGGACCTATAATACAAAGAGAAGTTGAATTGATGAATTGTTACAACCTAAGAGGCCAAGGTCGTAACAATTTGGCGCCCTTGGCAGGATAGATCCCTTTATCACTCATTAACTATTGGGAATATTTAGATATATAAATTCTTTATTGATTAATCATGGCTACTTTTGATGTTTAGGAGTTTGTTGAGCATCCATCCGTGAAAATGTTGAAAGACTGTGCTCTACGAAAGGATGATTGGATGAGACTTGCTGATACATATGAAATTGATTATCAACTTAGTCGAAGGAAGTCTGTGATTCAAAATGCAGTTCTAACTGAACTTGTGAATGAAGAGGTGCTACCGAAGGGGGCACTGGCTTTGCGTTCATTTGACCCGAGGGAAACTGTAGAGATAAGAAGGCTAGAATTGGAGCATGAAAGGCTAGAACGAGAAAAGGATAAGTTGCTTGAGTTGGCTATGAAGGAAAGTGAAGATAGGGAAAGAGAGCGTGAAAGGCAGCTTGAATTAGCGTTAGCACAGGCTAGCCGTAGAAGACGAGACTTACAGGCATTGTATTTAGAATCTGAGTCAAAATTGTTTGATGTGACAAAACATTTGAGACTTATGCTTGCCTTTGAAGAGGAGGATCGAGAAGAGCTTTTCATGCAGTTTGAGAAAATTGCAAAGTCTTCTCAGTGGCCTGAAGAGTCGTGGATTGTTATGATTCAAAGTGTGCTCACTGGGTCAGCTCGTTCAGCATTTCTGTTTTTGTCAAGTGAAGTTTGTCGTAGTTATGAATTAGTGAAAGAAGAAATTCTTAAGGCGTATGAACTCATTCCTGAAACATATTGAGTGAAATTTAGGACTATGAGAAAGACTGATGTACAGTCGTATATAGAATTTGTTTATTCATTGAGTAAAATGTGTGGAAGGTGGATAAAGTCTAGCAAGATAGAAACTTTTGAGGAACTTGTTCAGAGAGATATTATTAATGTTCATAAAGCTGCTGCATTAACTGATAGCTATGCCCTTACTCACAAAATGTATCCTGTTAAATCTCAAAATCATTCAGGTGGAAGGGGTTTTGTAACAAAGGAAAAGGGTACTAGGCAGGGTAATAGTGCTGCTTCTTCTAGTAGAGTAAATTTTCGTGGAAGCTCAGGTGAGCTTTCCAAGACATATGCCAAGACTTAAGTATTTGTCTGTTTTTACTGTAATAAACCAGGTCATGTGATTGCGAATTGCCTTAAATTGAAAGTAAAGAAGGAAGAGCCAGTGCTCTCATTCAGACCTCTGGAGAAGTTTGACAAAACTTTAGTGAGTAATCGCCCAAAGGACGATTCGTTTGAACCTTTCATGTTTGATGGTTCAGTTGCAGTTGAAGAATCGGGTGATCAGTACCCTGCGAAGATTTTGCGTGGCACAGGTGCTTCTCACAGTGTACTGTTGAGAGGATTTGTTCCCTGCGTGGAAGATTCCTATATTGGAGGGCATTTGGTGCTTAAGGGTATCGGTGGAGTGATCACTGTTTCTTTGTGTAGGGTGTTTTTGAGAACTCAACTTGTGACTGGTTGGGTGACTATTGGTGTTCAAGATTCTCTTCCTGTGACAGGGGTTACTTTTTTGCTGGGTAATGATATTGCAGGAGGCAGCGCGGTGCCAGAACCTGTGGTATCTTAGACTCCTACAGTGGAGAATAATACTGGTTTAATTGAAGAATACCCAGATTTATTTCCATTATGTGCAGTTACAAGGAGCCAGACTCTTCGGAAAGAGGTAGAGACCGTTCCTTCAGTTGACCCTGAGCTTTGTATTGCTGATAGTAGTGCACTTGACAATAATGTAAATGAATTAGGTATTGAGAATCTGTTTGGCACTCAGGATGATTCATTTGATAGTGACATTGGTGGGAGAGATGTGAGTGAAGTTAAAGATTCAGTTAACATTCAGTCCCCAAAATCTGATAGATGATCAGCAGAGTGACTCCTAATTAGCTGAACTATGTAGGAAGGCTGTCGATATGGAAGAAGCGGCTCGCTTGCCGATTTGTTACTACATGGATTCAGGGTTACTTATGAGGAAGTTCAGGTCTGTATCTGATCCTGCAGATGAGTGGAATGTTGTACATCAGGTTGTGATTTCCAGATATCACAGGGGAGAAATCTTGAAATTAGCACACGACTTTTTGGGGGGACATTTAGGAGTTAGGAAAACATACAAAAAGATTTTGTCGCATTTTTACTGGCCTGGAATGAAAGGTGATGTTGCCAGATACTGTAGAACTTGCCATGAATGTCAGATGGCTGGTAAACCGAATCAGGTCATAAAACCTGCTCCCTCAAACCCATTCCTGTTGTAGATGATCCATTCATTGATTATGTAGGTCCTCTACCAAAAAGCCGATGTGGCCACCAATATTTGTTAACAATCATGTGTACTACCACCAGGTACCCAGAGGCTATACCAGGGTGTGTCATACGGAGGCGAATTTTTTTGTTTTGAGTTTGAAAAATCGGCCCATGGTATTAATGATGTAGTTCTATGTGCAGAATCATGTGATATCTTCAGATTTGAAAAGTTTTCATTTTTTGCTAGGTAAATTTTAACTTGAAATCTTATGAAAATTCAGTATTCCCACCCTTTTACCAACACCACTAAATAGCTTATTTAAAGTAAAGTAAATGTATCAGGTTAATTTATTAGGATGAAATGATCCAGAATAGTGAAACGAATGATCTTGACACATTTATTAAATTTATTATTCCTTTAGAAAACAAAATCATCAAATACAAAAACAGGTTTTACTACTACGACCCGGTGTTGCTGCACACCATAGAGAACATGTCTTTTTTGCTTCTGTTTCTACTCATCACCTTCCTGCTGACCACCTGAGCTCGGATGTAGCATTCCCTCCTCTCCTGGCTGTACACGTGACTGCTGGCCTCGCTCACTTGCTGTACACACAACGCTCTATACTCTGGGTGTGCGGGGGCCAGGCAGGGACATGCATGTGGGGTTGTCCAGGAAAGCTCCTGACAGAACATTGGTGAGGCTGCAGGTAGAGGGGGCTCTGCCAGCCTGGATGTTATCCAGATCTGCCAGAGATCAGTGGTCTTGGCACCTAGATTGACTAGAGTCTTCCTGACCCTGAAGGAATCGTCCTCAACTGATTCGTCATGCTGAATCCTCTCACCAGTCTCATATCCAAGATCTTTTTGACTGCCACTCTTCTCTCCTCCTCATCCTTACTGCAGAGCATTGTCTGCAGAACTGCCTCGGGATGAGCATACCAGGAAGATCTCCTCACAGTCTGCTCCACAACCTGAACAACCTTCCTTGGCTGACTCCTCAGGAGCTCAAGCTGGAAGAGAACATGCCTCGGACCTTCGGAGAACGATGACTTGACCTTGGTGTTAAACCAATTTGGCAAGTAGACACTCACGATGAATTGGACAATAAGTCTCAGGTTGTGAAGCTGGTTCCCTTTCAGTTTATGATGAGCGACCCAAATTCTGCAGAACCTGAGAGCCGTTGTGAGCCACCTAGAATGTGAGACTGGACCTATCTGCAGGTAACCAAGTCTATCAGGCATGACCCCAGTTTTGATGGCACTGCAAATCATGTAACCATAGTACTGGTCAGTACTCAGGTCGTCAATGACAGTATGTGCAAGCTCAACGAGTGGAGGGCCAACTGTGATTTTTTCAAAGCTCGGATTTATTTCTAACTCAGTGGCAGAGTCCAGCATCTTGCCAAGAGGACCAGACCATCTGTTGTTTGAAAGAGTCTTGCCATCCAGCTCCTGGATCAGATGTCTGAGTGGCAACTCGTTGGTGTGGAGGTCACAAACAATCCAGACCAGCTTCCTCCCAATCTTCCGCTCTATCCACTGTATGACCCCCCTTGCCACCCTGTGTTCGTGTTGGTGCTGTCCCCTCCAATGGCCTGCAGGGTCTGGTCTACGTTCCTCTCTCTGAGCCAGTTCACAATGTTATCTGCCACTATCTCAGCTGGTTTCCTGATGTCATCTTTCTCTGGAGTGAAATGCCACAAATACTTCCCTCCTGGTTCACTGCAGCAGGAGTAGTGTTCCTCCTTCACCATGGCAGGGAACAACTTGTCAGAATCTCCAACTTTCATGAACACTTTAGTGTCATCCCTTCTCCCATCAAAGAACAAACAATTGATTCCATTTTCTCTTATCCCTTATCAAACTCCTCTTCTAGGTTACTGACAAGTTTCTCCTGAGCTCCCTTACTTTGTTATGATCTATCACCAGGTGAACATCATCAGGTGTTATCAAACCACCGTCAATCCAGGCAGCTGTTGCTATCTCTGCAGTTTCTCTGAGACCAGTGTGGTGTCGCATGCTGGCCAGAGCTATGCTCGGGATATCTTTCCTATTTCGAATCTTATGCCTGGAAGGTTTGGGATCATTATTTTCTGGGTTAGGGACAAAGTCACCATTCTCCTGGTCAGCACTCGGATCAGCCATGGGGAAGTCATTAAACTCTGAATCAGCTTGACTCCAATCATCGGCCTTTTTTACCTCACCCTGGGCCTTCTCAAGTCTCTTTGCCTCGGCAACTCTTCTCCTGTTCTGTCTCTCTGTGGCAGCCTCCTGTCTCTTGGACTCCGGAATATCTTGGCTAGAAATCATGAGAGCCCCTATACTGCCAGTCTTCTCTCTCTGTGCTTTGACAAATGCCAGTTCGATCACAGGAATCTTCAGTTCACGCTTGCAAATACAGGAGATGTGGGCCTCGGATTTACAGTCACGATCGCATCCAAACTCAGGACAGAGAACAATTGGGCACTTGCAAGTAATTATGTCAAATAACTGGTCCAGTTGCTTGGCAAAGCTGTCCTTAACTGCAAGTTTTCCACTCCCAAGAGAGATATCTCTTGCCTTTTCCCAACTGGCTAGCAGTCTCTCACTAATCTTCTTCTGACTTGTTATGACTGGAGGCTTGAACTGAGCGTTAGCCAGAGTGTACTGTGCCAAGACAGCTTTGGTCATATCACTGGCAATGTCTTTGTTTGTGTAAGTTCTTTGGTTCTTTTCACTGATTTGCCTGATTAAAACACAGTATCTCAAAGCATCTCTCAATGTAGGCAACTCCGACTTCAGGAGCTCTCTCCCAGACCCAAGATAGTGACTGAGATGGCTGGATTTTTGGTTCCTCGTCCTGACACAAGCAGCCATCGCAAATATTATCAACTTATAAATGCATCAGAATCTGAAACAGAAAAAAATATTGTTAGTTGGGTTGTTAAAGAATGAAGTCAGAAAGCAATGTTCACTATTTAATTGTAATGCACTAATGCAGCTGTACGTTAGATTTTCGATAAATTTCACGCTAAAATTTACCTAGCAAAAGGTTGCAAAATATTGAAACTGAAATTATTTTCTGTTTATATACACTAAAATCTACCAAAAAAGTGATGGGCCATTAGTTTTAGCTGATCTTCCCTCCTATGACACACCCTACTATACCATTGCGAAACATCAAAGCAAAGAGTGCGGTAAAGGCTCTGACTAACTTCTTCACTAAATATGGCATTCCTAGAGTTGTACAGGGGGATCAGGGTACTAACTTCACTTCTTTCCTTATCCAGCAGGTGATGAATGAATTGGGCATTAAGCAATACTTAGCTTCTGCGTACCACCCTCAAACCCAAGGTGCCCTAGAGAGATTCCACCAGACTTTTAAATCTATGCTTAGGAAATACTGTATAGAGTCTGATAGGGATTGGGATGAAGGAGTGTCACTTATGTTGCTTGCCATAAAAGAGAGTCCCCAATATTCCCTAGGATTCAGTCCCTTTGAAATGATTTTTGGTCATGCTGTAAGAGGTCCTATTACCGTGTTGAAGGAAAGTTGGATAAGTAATCAGATAAAAGTCCCTTTGTCAGTGTATGTAGAGAAGTTTAAAGAGAAACTGAAGAGAGTAGGTGAGATTGCTCGTGAAAATCTCTCAGAAGTACAGGAGAAAATGAAAAAGCGATATGAGGAGCATTATCAAGCTAGGGAATTTAAGCCTGGAGATAGGGTTTTAGCACCCCTAAATAGAAATCCCCTTCAAGCTAAATACGAGGGTCCATTCACTATAGCTAAGAACGTAAATGACCTCAACTATGCCATAGCGACTCCAGGCAAGAGAAATTGAAGAGTTTGACTCATATCACCAGGTTGAAACCGTATTTTGGTAGGAGAGAAGTAGTTTGTTCGGTAACAGGAGGAGAGGAAGTGGTCCAAGACACTGATTTCCAAGTGGATGTCCCCATAAAAATCTGTACTTCCAGTATATTGTGTGACCCTACCTCCAAAGTATTCCATCTTTCACAACAGCAGTCTCAGGATGTGGTGCAACTGATGCAGGAGTTCAAGCCACTCTTCGACGATGTGCCACGCCAGTGTTCTCTGCTGGAGCACGACCTGGTACTGCTGCCTGGCACATCTCCCATCAAGCAAGCACCCTACCGAATGAGCCCTGATAGGAGGGAGAAGCTGAAGCAGGAGATGGAGTATCTGCTGGAACATGACCTAGTGGAGAGGAGCAGTAGTGCATGGGCGTCAACCTGTGTGCTGGTGCCTAAACCCGACGGAAGTGTCCGCATGTGTACTGATTACAAGAAGGTCAACCTGGTGACACGTGCTGACGCATATCCATTGCCGCGCATCGACGACATCATCGATAGTGTGGGTCAAGCATCATTTGTCACCAAACTGGATCTTCTCAAAGGCTACAACCAAATCAAAGTCTCGGTTGAAGCAAAGCAGATTTCAGCTTCTGTCTCTGCGGAGGGGCTGTGGCAATACAAAGTTATGCCCTTCGGCCTTAAAGGAGCACCAGCAACATTTCAGCGAGCGATGCATATAGTGACATCAGGCCTGCCGGAAGTGTACGCCTATCTAGATGATCTGGTCGTCGTCGGTGACACATGGGTACAACACATTGGCAAACTCCGTGAACTCTTCAATCGTCTAGCAGAGTTCAACTTCACCATAAACCTACCAAGTGTGAATTCGGTCATGCCACCTTAATCTTCCTTGGTCAAGTCGTTGGACAAGGGAAAATTGCTCCAATTGATGCCAAGGTTGCCGATATTCTCAGTTTACCCGCACCTCACAATCGAAAGGCTCTCAGAAGATTTCTCGGGATGGCTGGATTCAACAGGTGGGTTTGTCAAAACTTTGCCAGGGTGGTCACTCACCTGCCAGATCTGGTCAGCCACAAAAGAAAGTATGTGTGGACTGATGAATGCCAGACAGCATTCGAAAAGATTCGTGGGTTGTTGGCGATGGCTCCTGTACTGCAACTCCCAAACTTTAAGAAACAGTTTGTGATACAATCGGGTGAGTGTGACACAGGAGTTGGAGCTGTGTTAATGCAAAAAAAATGGAATATTGCACCCGAACTGATATTTCTCGGTCAAACTGAAAAAGCATCAACGTGGATATGCCACAATAGAAAAAGAAGCATTGGGCCTTTTGTTAGCTCTGGCAAAGTTTGAGGTGTATGTAATTGGGTTACCTTACCCCGTGATAGTTTATACAGCTCATAATACACTTCAGTTTGTTTATAAAATGAGAAATAAGAATCTAAGACTGTTACGGTGGTCATTAGCTCTTCAACCCTATAATATAGAAATCAATCACATAAGGAGATGTGATAATATTTTTGCCGGATCTCTATCTCGTGTTGAGTAAAAGTTTATTCAGAGCTTCTTAAACTTTTAAATTAAGGGGAGAGATGTTACGAGTAAGAATTCAATGGTTAGTTGCGGATTCGCAACATGAACGTCTTATGTTTGTGACGTCTGGCAAGTGCATGAAACGGGACAAAAGGGTTAATAATGACACATTTTAACCCATTTGCAGCAGAACGTTACCCTGAGCTGAATAAAATCATCTGGAGGAAGCCAGAATAAAACGGCAAGTGCGTGAAACGAAGCAAAAGGGTTAATCGAGATAGGTTTTAAGCCTTTCACAACGGGACGTTACCCTGAGGTAAATAAAATCGTCTGGCGGTAGACAGAATATAATGGAAAGTACATGAAACGTGGCTAAAGGGTTAATCGAGATTAGTTTTAACCCTTTTGCAGCAGAACGTTACCCTTACCTGAATAAAATCATCTGGCAGTAGCCAGAATAAAACGGCAAGTGAGTGAAACGAGGCAAAAGGGTTAAACGATGTAGGTTTTAACCCTTTCGCAGCGGGACGTTACCCTGAGCTGAATAAATCGTCTGGCGGTAGCCAGAATTTTTACGAAACAAAAATGCTTGCGTACAATACTGCAATAAGGTAAAGAATTGGAGTTTTCTGATGAAAAGGGGGGGGGGGGTCACCCTGCTGGATTCGCCTTGTGTTCAGTGCCTTTCATATGACTTTCACTGTAGAGCCTTTGTCAAAAGCATCTACACGCCGTTATACATCGACTTTCGGTGAGTCCTTTACTGTTAGTTCTTTATATGTTTTTTTTTATCAGACATTTTAAAATTATATATATTACTAGCAGAATCGCCGCCCTCCGGGCGGCTCATCCGCTAGGCAATCGGTACGACGCCACCCTACAGGAGGCTCCACAATGTCTCACTGTTCAGTCCCCAAAACTTCTTCCATCAATAGTTCATGTAATTCCCACTATGTTTTTCACTACAACGGTACAGCAAAGTATATTTTTTTAGCATTAAACTGTTATTATTTTATTGTCTAATCATCACTACATATAACACCACCCATCATCACTACATATAACATCATTCATCATCACTACATATAACACCATCCATCATCACTACATTTAACACCATCCATCATCACTACATACACGACCATCCATCATCACTATATATAACACCACCCATCATCACTACATATAACAACATCCATCATGACTACATATAACATCACCCATCATCACTACATATAACACCATCCATCATCACTATATATAACACCATCCATCATCACTACAGATCGGTAAAGTAGTTTCCGAGATTCTCATGCAAACAAACAAACCCACCCACAAGCAGATGGGCGACTCATTTCCTATGCCACGGTAGGACGCCACCCTCGGGGACGCTCCACATTGTCTCACTGTTCAGTCTCCAAAATTCCATCAATAGTTCATTAACGGTGTATGCAAGTTCCACCATGTTTTTCACTACAACTGTACAGCAAAGTATATTTTTTTAGCATTAAACTGTCTAATCATCACCTCATATAACACCACCCATCATCACTATCATCCATCATCACTACATATAACACCATCCATCATCACTACATATAACACCATCCATCATCACTACATATAACATCATCCATCGTCACTACATATAACACCATCCATCATCACTACATATAACACCATCCATCATCACTACATATAACACCACTCATCATCACTACATATAACAACATCCATCATCACTACATATAACATTATCCATCATCACTACATATAACACCATCCATCATCATCGCTACATATAACACCATCCATAATCACTACCGACCCGTAAAGTAGATTTCCGAGATTCTCGTGCAGACACACAAACAAACACACAGACATACTTCTTTGTTATATATATATATATATATATATATATATATATATATATATATATATATATATATATATATATATATATATATATATATATATATATATATATATATATACATATATATGCTGATGACCACAAGGAAAGAAGAAAACACGGAGTTCCCAAGCGCTTTCGTGTAATTCACATCTTCAGGGGTGAGTACAGTCTGTACTCACCCCTGAAGATGTGAATTACACGAAACATAAGAACATAAGAATGGAGGAAACTGCAGCGGGCCTATTGGCCCATACTGGGCAGTCCCGTTCACACCCAACCCCTATTGCTCATATAAGCATCCAACCTATGTTTGAAGCTATTCAGCGTATTCGAGTTAATGATGATATTTGGTAACTTGTTCCATTCATCCACTACTCTGTTTCCAAACCAGTTTTTACCGATTTCACGCCTAAATCTAAATTTATCTAATTTAAAACCATTGTTACGAGTTCGCTCCTGGTTGGATAGTTTGAGTACCTTTGTAATGTCCCCTTTGTTTAGCCCTGCCTTCCACTTATACACCTCTATCAGGTCGCCCCTCGCTCTACGTCTCTCGAGGGAGTGCAAATTTAGATGCTTTAGCCTGTCTCTATACTCAAGGTTCCTAATGCCAGGGATTAGTCTTTTCATTCTCCTCTGAATTCTTTCCAAGGATTCTATATCCATTCTGTAATACGGTGACCAGAACTGAACTGCGTAGTCCAGGTGTGGTCTCACAAGAGCAAGATACAGTTTTAGGATGACCTCGCTAGTCTTGTAACTAACACTCCTTTGTATGAACCCAAGTACTTTATTAGCCTTGTTACGAGCAAAAACACATTGTTTACTTGGTTTAAGGTTCCTACTTATCATTACTCCTAAATCTCTCTCGCAGTCGGATTTCTCTATGGCATCGTTGTTCATCTGGTATCTGGTTTCCCTGTTTACATCTCCTATACTGAGTACTTTACATTTGTCTATGTTGAATTTCATCTGCCATTTTTCAGACCATTCGAAAAATTTGTTTAGATCTTCCTGTAGTTTTGCCGAGTCCTCGTCACATTTAATAACACGTCCTATTTTAGTGTCATCAGCAAATTTACTTATGTTGCTGTCTATGCCGATATCTATGTCGTTTATGTATATAATAAATAATAATGGTCCAAGTACTGAGCCTTGGGGAACACCACTTGTGACGTTGCTCCAATGGGACTTAGTGCCGTTAATGCTCACTCGATGTTTCCTGTCCTGTAACCACGCCCTAATCCATTTAAGGATGTCACCTTTGATGCCATGTGCTTCTACCTTTCTAATTAGTCTTTCGTGGGGGACTCTGTCGAAGGCTTTGCTAAAGTCGAGATATACCACATCATAATTGTGCCCCTCGTCCACCGATTCGAAAACTGATGAAAAGAATGTTAATAGATTAGTTAGGCAAGAGCGTCCGCTTGTGAAGCCATGCTGGGAATCATTGATCAATCTGTGCTTCTCCAGGTGATTTCGAATAGAGTTTGAGATGATTGCTTCCAGTAATTTGCCTACTATTGATGTTAGACTGATTGGGCGGTAGTTAGAGGATAGTGATCTATCCCCCTTCTTGAAAATCGGTATTACATTCGCTATCCTCCAGGATTCTGGTACTACACCTGTTTTTAAGGACATGTTAAACAACTTTGCTAAGGGCATACTAAGCTCTTCCTTACATTCCTTTAATACTCTGGCAAATATCTCATCGGGACCAGGTGACTTATTAGGCTTTAGTTTGTCTATTTGCTTACTAACATCGTTACTAGTCACTACTATCTCACTTAATTTGTTTTCTTCACTATCTCTGAATAGAGTCGGTGCCTCGGGTATCATGTTTAAATTTTCGGTGGTGAAAACTGTTGAAAAATATTTATTCAAATTATTGCTCATTTCTCTGTCGTTATCAGTGAGCTCGCCGGTGTCTGACCTTATTGGTCCAATCTTTTCTCGTGATTTAGTTTGATACATTTGGTAGAATCCTTTGGGGTTTGTCTTCGCCTCCCTTGCTATCCTTACCTCATTATTCCTCTTTGATTTCCTTATCTCGGTTTTAACCCTACTCGCCAATACCCTATAATAGTCCCGGAGGTGAATTTCGCCACGATTTACCCTTCTACCTATAGCCTTCCTTTGGCCAATGATGTTCCTTAAATAATTATTAATCCATTTAGGGTCATTGTTGTATGGTATGTTCTGCCTTTGTGCATTAAGTAACTCACTATTTAAATTGTCGTGGAACTCGGCAATCTCAGATCTCGTTATCAGGTCGGTGTCATCTAACATTTTCACGGCCAAGCGCGACACCCCCTCTCTCAGCTGCCTCTTTAAACTGTCAAGGTTCGCCCTTCTGAAATCTGGTACTTTAGTGGAATTTTCCTTACGTCTGCCCTGAAAGTCTAACTGGAATCTAATTTCTTTGTGATCGCTGTTTGCAAATTCGTTCCCTACCTCGACCCTACTAATGAGGTTTTCTCTGTTTGACAGAACTAAATCGAGTATATTATTACCCCGTGTGGGTTCAGTTATATGTTGACTTAGAAAACAGTCCTGGATAGTCTCAAGAAAATCCTCTGATTCTGAGTTACCTGTAAGGTCAGTCCAATCTATTTGGCCAAGGTTAAAGTCGCCTACTATACAGACTTTGTTGTGTATGGAAGCCCTGCGCATTTCATCCCAGATAAGTCGCTCCTTGACTCTATCAAGATTGGGAGGTCTATATATTACTCCTGTGATTAATTTTTCTCTACTGTCGATTAAATCTATCCAAATTGTTTCTGTATTCCGCTCAGTTTTTATTTCCTTATTTATTTCACACTTCAGATTATCCCTAACATAGACTGCTACTCCGCCTCCTTTCCTGGTCTGCCTATCGGTATGGAACAGTTTGTAACCCGCAATTTTGTATTCGACTGGTAACTCACGTGTGTCTAGGTTGATCCATGTTTCAGGTAATGCAATTATATCGATTTTTTCGGTACATACCAAGGCCCTAATATCATCCATTTTGTTTCTCATACTTCTACTGTTTGCGTAGTATACATTTAAGTTAGTCGTGTTCTGAATCCTCCCCTTACCGCGTTTAGTTTTAAACTCTCTGTCTAATTCAGTTTTGTCATCATTCCTAACACAATTTCCCTGTAATCTTTCACTTTGTTTACCCGCTCCCACTGCAGTCTCCTCCACCCCCGTGCTCATATGTTCTCCTAGCAGTTTAAAGACTTCGATATCTTTTGAACTGCCCCCTCTAGAGTCCCAGCCAGGGTTGCTACTCCATCCCTAGACAGGTGCACCCCATCCCAAGCATAAAGGTCCCTTCTGCCATAGAAGTTGTCCCAGTTGTCAATGAATGGGACTGATATTGACTTGCAATATCTGTCAAGACGGTCGTTGACACCAACCGCCCTTGACAACCATTCACTGCCAACTCTCCTTCTAGGCAGGACACGGCATATGATAGGGATCCCTCCCTTAGTCCTAATACGATCTATAGCTGCCTTGAACTTATCAAGAAGCTCCTCACTCCTACACCGGCCAATATCATTGCCTCCTGCACTGAGGCAGATAATGGGTTTGTTCCCATTACCAGACAAGATATTGTCCATCCTGTCAATTATATCCCCCACCCCAGCTCCTGGCAAACACACCCTCATCCTATTTTTGTTTTTACCACAAAAGGCCCTGTCCATGTACCTTACCTGTGAGTCACCAACAATTAAAGTTTTTATACCTTCCTTGTCATCCCTGTCCCTGACTGTACTAACGTCCAATTCGTCTATCAAGGGACTGAACGAGTTGGTACACTTAGCTGTTGTTGTCGCTGTTGACGTATCCTTGGTGTACTTCTTCACCACCAGCTTGGTCCTCCCATTACTCACAACTTTCCACTCGCTTGAGTTTTCGTCAGACACTGGCTTTACTCGTCCAGCCTCCCCTTTTAACTTCGCCAGCTCTTCTTTTAATTTCAGGTTCTCCAACGTGGCCCTCTCAATTTCTTCATTGGCCTTGGCCAATTTTTCCATGGAGCACTCCAGTTTGGTCAACAAACTCTCATACCCAAGACCGCACATAGCACTGGCCATATCTGATAATTATCCCTCTGGAGCTAACCCTGGCGTGACCTTTCCCCTAGTGAGGTCAGAACACAACTGACCAGAGCAGCCGTTGTCACCACTATTACAAGGGGCACTAAGGAGAAGCTGTCATGTAGGGACCAATCACAGGGCTCCACATACTATTGAACCATGACCAGCCAGTTATACCCCAAATCAGCATATACCAGGATCATCTTGTGACCGTAACATTCCCTATATATATGATATATATATATATAAATATATATATATATATATATATATATATATATATATATATATATATATATATATATATATATATATATATATATATATATATATATATATATATATATATATATATATATATATATACATAATAATAATAATAAAACGGAAATGAATTGTTACTGATATCCAAATATATTTTCCACATTTAACAAAGAAAACGTCTTAATGACGTCATGGTCTCGTAGCCAGTCACAACACGGGGAAGATAACCAATTAGAGCGTTTGGTAAAACACAGTCGGAATTATGGCAGCCCTGGGCGGTGGTCCACCACTGCAGCACACAACCACCATAAAGCAAGGGATGCAGGGGGAGAGGTGGGGTGGGAGGAAGATTGTTTGGGGTGGAAAATGAGTTATGGAAAACTCCATCTACTGATAACATTAGGATGATAATGGAGATGATATACAATAATAAGGATAATGAACGTATTAACAATAATCTTACATACACAACAAAGATTATATAACACAGTTAATGGGCTTCAGGGTGTAATTGCAACTAGACTGCGTGGTCGTTACACATTGATGGTTTAATCATTATTGCAGGAAAATTGCACCAACAAGAGACCCAGGCTACTAACCTGTGACATATTCCCGATATCCACATCAGCATTAATTAACTCAGATTACGCAATGATTTTCACTGTTTCCTATGACAGCCGATATTAAAAACATTTAAGCAATTTATTTAAATAGAATGGTTGCTCGTAAGGGAGCATGAATGTTGTTTGCTTATATTTTGTGTAGGTTTGTTAAGTTACATCAAGTTGACGAAATAAAGTTGTTGCATTCATCTGTTTTAATTCACAGTGCTATGATTTACAAGTGCATGAATTATAACAACATTTCACTGAGCTCTTGTAAACATGACACAAAGGCTGTGACTGAGCGCTCCCTACAATTCCCAAATCTGACGAATCTAGTGAATCGACTACCTACATTCTACTTCCTGAACCCTGGCCGTACTGGTCGGACGTGCAGGTCTCTCTCCTACACTTCCCTGGCTGGACACGTACTGTCATGGCTGACGGAAGAGCTTTAAAGAACAGGTCGCTTACTAAAATGACGGAATTGGGTGGTGGATACAGCAGATACAGCAATGTAGCCAAGGGTACTGCTGGAGGACTGTTGTCGGATTTGGAGCTGTCTAGCAGCAGTGAATGTGAAGAACAAGAGCCGTTTAAAGTTGTTAGTAGCAAAAAGAAGAATAAAAGGAGGAATAGAGAGGGTACAAGCAGTGAAGATAATATTTCCCACTTGGTGGATGAGCGAAAGAAAATTGATGGTGTGAGTCATTCTTCAACCATGATGAGTACAATGAGTGTAAACCCCCAGTGATGGTATAGATGGCAACAACTCTTCAAGGGGGCCACGTCCTTACTTAGCCAAGAATAATGGCATGGATTTTCATGATAAGGTAAAGTGGTCAGTTAGACTCGCTAAGCGCCATCAAGGGTATCAAGTGCTCTTTAAAGAAGGTAAACATATTCCTTATATTACTGTGAAGGATGAGGAAGCAGTTAGATATCTAACTACAGAAGGTTTTGAGAATGTAGTGATGGGAAATGTACTAGGATCATTTTTTTTTATTATCCTGTTTACCTTGACCCCGAGGATGTGTTGGCTGACGATAGATATTTTTGGTCCAAGAGACGTGTAATTAGATTTGGTGGAGAACTAGTACCTAAGCCGGAGCTAATTGCGCTAATCAAAGGTTCAGCGCCAGAGAAGGTCTTTGTGAGATGTGTGGGATATAAACGGGTTGCTGTCTACAACGAATCTCCAGTAATATGCTATAAGTGTTGCAAGTGGGGGCACATGGCGTGGAAATGCCATAATGATTTTCGGTGTAGATTCTGTAGAAAAATGCATGAATCTTAAGTATGTGGAGATAAAATTAAGGCAAAGGAGAAAATTACACCAAAATGCTGTAATTGTGGAGGGGCTCACAATGCCAGCTCGTGGGTGTGTTCTAAAAAACCGAAAGTACATCAATTGCAATCACGAGCTCAGTCCACTAATCAAGAGGATAAAGGTGACAGTGTAAGGAGCGATGTTGCAGGGACACAAAGTGCTGTAAATTTGTGGGAAAAGCGTATGGAAATACGTAACGCAGCAGAACAGAAGGACATAGGTAACGGGAACAATAACCTTATAGCCCCGAACATTCTAGTAGAACTCCGTAAGGAGATTGATGAGCTCAAACAAGCAATATTGGATATCAAGAAATGCTTGGTGATTCATGTGGCATATAGTGATGTTGCTCTTGTTAATAAAGATAGGTCAATAGAAAATGAAACATTAGTAGACATGGAATCAAATATTGTGGATAGCAATCTAGAGCAAAATAGTAATCATAGTCAGTTAGGAAATAGAGTTGGTTCGGTTTCTAAAGAGAATGTAGTAAACGAGGAAATGCTTGGTGACCTGACGAACATTCTTGACTGTGTTTTGGAATATATGGAAAAATCCAAGGGACGACGTCAAAAGAATGTTCTTATTTCGGTGAAGAATATGAGGGAGAAAATTTATTCTAACGGGTCATAATGTCAGCTTAATTTCCTGGAATGTTAATAGTTTGAAAAAAAGGTTAACGGATCTTCATGCATATGTCCATTCTAGTAGTATTGATGTCATAGCTTTGCAAGAGGTTGGGACAAACGGAATATCTTTGCAACTAAGAGGTTATCAAAGTTTTGAACTACCAGCTGATTTGATTGGAAATTGTAGAGGTTTGACGACTTATATCAAAGATGATATTCCAGCATCTTTTCATTCCGCTCTAAAAATAAACGGTACCGAGTATTTGTGCTAGTATTACGCTTCAAGATGCTACACTGTTCATTATTAATGCTTATGTGCATGCTGATTCATTGACAGTTGATGATCTGCCGGACGTTATTTTTGCTGATGATTGTTTACTAATTGGTGATTTGAACGCTAGGCACAACAATCTTGGAAGTAGAGGTTCTCAAAATCACAATGGAATTGTTCTGAAAAATATCTTAGACTCTATAGAAGATGCTAGGGTCCTTGCAGCTGGTGAGCCGACACATGTTAAAGGGGGTAGACTTGATTATGCAATACTTTTTAATATGTTAGATGTGCATGCAAATTTGGATATTGTGGATACGCTTTTGAGTGATCACTTTGTAATTAAAGTGAAGCTTCATTTGAACAAAATATTTTATGTTAACAATAGGAAAAGGTATACAGTAACAGTAGGCCAACATAGTGAATTTGTAGCAAAAGTCGGCGAGTGGTATAAAAAGTACAAAAAGCTTGGAATTAAAGATGAAAACATATTTTATGATGATTTGTTAGGAGTGATTGATTCCATTTTGAATAAGCCAAGGGAATAGTATGGAAATACCACAAAATCTAAGCCTAGGTATTATAATGATAAGATTGTAAAGGGGTGGAATAAGTTACAGAGGAAATGTCATAGTAAGTGGAGTAAAGATCCTAGCAATGAAAAAACCCGGGAAACTCTGATTGAAGTGGCAGAGTGTACAACAGAGGTAAATCAGAAAGCCAGAAGTACGTATTGGAGTGGTTTTTTCAGAGAGATTGCTCAATCAAAATCTTTGAATCAGGTTTGGGATGGTGTGAATAGGGTAAGAGGAGTCAAGAAGAAATTTAATGTTCATCCCAATCCAAACGCCAAAGCTAATGAACTAATGAATAAGTGGGCGTATGCATCTAATTATGAGTGTCTCCCAAGTAATGTTCAGATTTGCTTGAGGAATTCAAGATCTATGAGGCGAAGGTTGGTGAATATCCAAAGTACTGTAAGTGAGGAAACCTGTGTTCCTTTTATTAAGGATGAAATTCTGAATGCTGTAAAGAAAGGGAAGTCTAGTGCACCTGGCAGGGATGGTCTAACTTATGATGTTATCAATTATCTTATAAGTATGGAGGACAACCTAATTCTAGATCTCTTTAATTTGTCATATGAAAATGGAAGACTGCCAGTGAAATGGAAAATGGCACTCATTGTGCCTGTGCCTAAGGGTGATAATGATTATAAACCCATATCCTTAACATCTTGTCTATCTAAAATGATGGAGCGAATGGTATTAAATAGATTAATGTATAAAATTGAAGGTCTCTTGTCTAGTAATTTGTTTGGATTTTTAAATGGTAAAAGCACTACAGATTGTGTGATTAAATTTCTTAGTAATGCTAAAGTCAACAGTAGACTGTTTGTAGACCTTAAAAGTGCCTTTGATAAGGCAAATAAGGAAGTGATCTTAGAAAGTCTTGTAAGTAAAGGTATAAAAGGGAAATTATTGATGTGGATTACAGATTACTTAACTAACAGAAAAGCGAGTGTCTGGTTTCAAAGTCATGAATCGGAAGAAAAAAGTCTAGGGTTGGGTACCCCACAAGGTGGCGTTCTTAACCCCATGCTTTTTAATATTCTTATGGACAGAAGAGCAAGTTACAAATTCCAGGGCGAGTCCCAAGTAATCATTTATGCTGATGACATTCTGATCCAATGTAAGAATGAGGAAGATATGTCTAGGGTCATTGATCAGCTGCAGTATCTTTGTCTCTCCTTGGGACTGGTCATTTATGAAAATAAAACCAAATTTCAGTCAAGGGCAGTAAATGGAAAAGAATTTTGGCTAAATGGAATAAAATTGCAAAAAGTATCCAGTTACAAATATCTAGGAATGTTTGTGGGTATAAATAATAATTTTATGGATCAAATTACTTATGTCAAAAATATATGTACAGCGAGGCTAAAACCTCTGAAAGTTTTGTCAAATAGAGGAAGTGGTGTTGGTATACCAGTTTTAAGATCTATGTATATAAGTAAAGTTAGGAGTATCATTGATTATTCAGCTCCAGTTTTAGCTTCTTACTCAGGAAAAGATCTAAGGTCATTAGAGCTTCTTCAGAATGAAGCAATGAGGATTGTGCTTGGTTGTCCAAGGACAACAAGAATAGAGATTTTGAGGATGGAGCTAAATGTTCCGAGCATAATGCACAGAATTAAGGAGTTGACTCATTTCTACTCTGAGGCTTATTAGGCTTGGTAATGGGTATCTGAAGTCTGCTGTTGATAAATTTACTAAAGCAATTGCTAGTAATTTTTAGATGAATGCTTACACTAAAAAACTTTGTCAGGTGTTGTGTGAATATAACATTGTAGATTTGTGTGTACCTTTGCCAAACAAAGTTTATTTGAAACCTTGGTTCATGGAGAGTGTATCTGTAAGAATGGATAAGCTAGAGTTAAAAAAAAAAAGAATGTAATCCTTTTGAGTTACGGCAAATATTCCTTGAGAAAATATCTGAGTACCATAAGGAAAAGTTATTCATGTGTACTGTGATGGTTCAGTTAATGGGAATCGGGCAGGATGTGGCATTGTTATTAGGGAATTTTTTGAATATGGTATTAGTGTTGAAGAAAGAATATCCAAGAGAATTGGGGATAGAAGTTCCAGCACCACTGCTGAACTTTATGCTATATATGTGGGACTTAAGAATGCCTTTGTGAGGAAAAAGACAGTTTTTGGGTTTGTTGACAGTCAAAGTGCTCTATTTGCTCTAAATTCTAAAGTGCTCTATTTGCTCTAAATTCTAAAGTGCTCTATTTGCTCTAAATTCTAAAGTGCTCTATTTGCTCTAAATTCTAAAGTGCTCTATTTGCTCTTAATTCAAAAGTGCCTCTTGATGATGATTTAGTTTTAAAATGTAAGAAGTGTATTCAGGACCAAAAATCACTTGGATATGATGTTAGTTTTATGTGGATGCCATCCCATTGTGGTATTTATATGAATGAGGTTGCTGATGATTTGGCTAAGCAAGGGTGTGGCAAAGAAATTGTGGAATACGATTGTATTTTGGGTAATAAAAGAATAAAATCTGGAATGGTAAAAATCCGACAGCAATGGGAAATGGGCAATATTCGGAAAGTTTGGAACAACGGCAGTAGTAGTTTGAAACATTATGTTCGAGTTTTGAATTCTACAAGTTCTACCTATGGTAAGGCTTCGGTTAAGTATAATACATTTGTGATGAGACTACGCTTTGGATACGAATATAATTGGCAATATATTGAAGGAACTGATGGCATTCCTTGTAAACTGTGTGGCTATGTAAAGTCTCATACATTATATCATTCATTACATTATGGAATGTAACTGTTTATCAGAATTTAGGGGTGATGGTATTACTGATATTACAGAGATGGTTTGTTATTTCATAAACAATAATATGGTTAAGAATAGTATGAAAAAGTTATGTAGGTTTAACATAAGATTATAGATTTTATGCATATCTATTTGTTGTATACATATCTGATTTATGATTAGTAGAATGTTAAAGAGATCTTGTTAAGACTAGTTTTGGGCTGGCTAGTTAGCATGCTAACCAGCTCCTTTTGATGTAATTGTCAATAAATTTTTTGAATTTGATTTTGAATTTACCTACATTCTGCGCATGCGCATGCGCAGGGCTAAGCGTGTGACGTAGTGGTGACGTATTTACAAACTGCCTAACCACCCTCAATACCTCTACCCTGCTCCATCTCTCTGTGTGATGGACAAGGACGTTGTGGTGACATTACCACCACCGCTCTGCGCGCTGCCCGTCGTGGTGTCCAAGGGCGTTAATACATTTACGCCCGTATTATTAAACAACATCTTCCCTTGAAGAGGGTCGTCGTGTTTCAACCCGAGTTTTAAACTAAATGAGTCCTGAGGGACACCACAGTAAGGTACTTAACGGGGTGGTGTGGCGGTAAAATTAACTAATTCCAATAAAATTAATTTATAATATTGGAATTAGTTAATTTTACCGCAACACCACCCAGTTAAGTACTGTACTGCGGTGTCCCTCAGGACTCATTTAGTTTAAAACTCGGGTTGAAACACGACGACCCTCTTCAAGGGAAGATGTTGTTTAATAATACGGGCGTAATTGTATTAACGCCCTTGGACACCACGACGGGCAGCGCGCAGAGCGGTGGTGGTAATGTCACCACAACGTCCTTGTCCAATCACACAGAGCCCACAGAACCAAACCCTCAACCACCACAGCAACTAGGCCCACCTAAGACTTATGCAACAGCTGCTCAAACCAGGTCTGCTTCAGACCAGACAGCTGACGTGTGGTGTTTATACCATGATTCTCCCACCCATACTTCCAATGAGGATTGTGTAGCAGTCCAACGATGTCGTTGCTTTCACAAGAAGTCGGGGGAAGACCAACGTCAGTTCCAGTCCGACATAGGGTAGTTACACCACTACCAACACGCGACAACGCTTCTGTTTCAGCCTCGTTAATAGCGGCTCTAACCAAAGCGAAAGTGTTATCAAATCCGGCGAGGGTTGGGTCAGTCAAGTTAGCGTTAGACATTGATACGGGTGCTTGTGCAAACATACTTTCTTTGGCATCCTGTCAAGAGTTACAACGTGGATCCTCTCACCGAGAATTTTTTATTCGACCTACTGACACCGATTTATCAGGAGTTTCCGGTACTCAGCTGGACATAACAGGAATGGTAACATCACCACTACGTTTTTCTAGACGTGCTATTGCTATATCCTTTTCTGCAGATTTTTATATAGTCCAAGACTTCAATTTACCAGCTGACGGTTTAATGGGTCTTCCAACTCTTAAAACGAATTTGATAGATGTTCAGCCAAGCAAACATACTATCACTGTTAATGGCATTTCCTACAGTGCCATGCATACGTCTGTACCATTGCTCTCCGCAAGGGTGAACGTGTTGGCCAACTACGAGGATGATGGATTCTGAGTCAAAGCAAGTCTAAGACCTTCAGACTCACTTCCCCAGCCTGATTATAGCATCATTAGTTGGACGATCGTACCTGCAGTTTTAACGGGTACTCTCCATTTTCAGAATGAGAAAATCACCAGAGCCACTGTTGTTTTACCTGACGTGTACTCGGGGACGGATGTAGTCTGTCCTACGGAAACATGCAAGGTTAAAGGCTTATCATGCGATTCTATATTGAGCACTATTCGTCTTGGTGGTTTAACAAACGTTCTAGTTCTCAACAGAACAGGCACGTTACGAATATTGAAAGAAGGATGTTATTTGCGTGATTTTCTAGTTTATCATAACCATGTTGCCCAACAGCCTACTCAATTCCCAATTGATAGTGTTTCACCATCAATTAAACATACCAGACAAGAGAGGATAGACCAAATAACACCACATGTTAAAGTGATTGATCACCCTCAAGGCAAGACTAGGCTCCTAGAGTTGCTTGCTGAGTACCGAAACATTGTAGCTTTACCTGAGGAACAGCTGGGTCACACAAATTTAACCTCACATCACATATCCCTAAAACAAGGCACAAACCCAATTTACATACCAGCTTACCGACTACCTCAGAACCAGCGCGCTGTAGTCCAGGACATGGTTCAGGATATGTTGGATCAAGAGGTTATCACACATTCAAAATCCCCTTTCAATAGTCCACTATTTTTAGTCCCTAAGAAGGATGGAGGTTGGCGCCCAGTAATTGATTTTAGCCGTGTCAATGAAAATACTATCCCAGATAGGTACCCAATGCCTGTCTTGAGTGATATTTTACAATCCTTATGCAAGGATAATGCTGTATTTAGCAACCTTGATTTGCTTAGCGAAATTATTGCTTAAGAAATTTACATGGAGCAGTAAAGAGAAGAAAGTATTGAACGAAGTTCTTGAAGACCTTTAGTTGAGTAGTGATGAGTCTAATGCGAATGATGAAACACAAGGAAAGTTGCGAAGTGAGGAAATACGGCTACAGCAAGAGGTGGTGAAGAAGAAAGGCATTC
>NW_024735442.1:8153959-8160960 GCF_018991925.1 Homarus americanus | reverse complement strand
GACCCATTTATATAATACGTTCTGTTGATGAGACAGGGGCCTATTACACATCTACTCCTACGTGGCCCCCTCCGCTCATCCGACAGTAACTCCTTAATTTATAGACGAAGAATGCATCCATCAGCACTGGAAAAAGATTTACCATTAGGTACCGTGATGAGGTAGCAACTGCCATAAAGCAAATGAAATATAACAAAGCCTGATGGAATCCTAGCCGTTTCCAGACTGTCCCGGATTTACAGTATTTGGGAATAGGAGTCAATACCACAAGCACTAAAAGACACCTCATCTTCAATATTTATAAGAACAAGGTAGACCAGTAAGACTGTGGCAACTTCTGTGGGATGTCGCTGCTGGACATAGCTGGCGGTAAACTTCCGCCCAAAATTTCAATTTGGCTTTAGATCATCACATTCCACCACTGACATGATCTTTGCTGCCCGCCAGATACAGGTAAAGTGCAGAGAGCGGAGTCGTGACTTGTACATGGCTTTCATCAACCTTACCATGGCCTTTGACTCAGTCAACAGGGAAGCCCTTTGACGGACCCTTAGTCGTTTTCGTTGCTCCACAAAATTCATTGCCATTGTGAGGTAACTCCAAAATGGCATAAACGGCTGTGTCCTGTACAATGGCACCTAGTCGAAATTCTTCTCTATCCAAACGGGGGTAAGACAAGGATGTGTGCTGGTACCAGCTCTCTTTTCCTAATTATTAGCTTCCTTCCCCTCTAATGTCCATACCAGTTTAGTCGGCGGGGTGGACATCCAGTGCTGGATGAAGGGACTCTCTAACATAAGACGTTTCCAGGCAGGAACAAACGTGACGGCCGCTTCCCTCACTAAACTTCAGTATGAGGACTAACTCAACCTCGTCGCTCACACTGAACGCAACCTACAGGAGATCCTGAACGCCATCGGCCTTTAGGTTAAAGTACTTAAGACTCAAATTCTCTTCCAGCATGCCCCTAGTTCAGCCACACCTCCACCATCCATCCATATTAATGGTACTATCTTCTCTAATGTTATCCACTTTCAATATCTTGGCTCCCACGTATCCATCACTGCTGACATCGATGAAGAGATACAATACTGGATCAGAAGTGCATCTGGAGCCTTTGGCAGACTCCGTATACGTGTCTTCTGCTGTAGGGAGCTGAAATTCTCTACAAAGCTGTAAGTATATCGCTCAGTGCTCCTCCCCATCCTGCTGTAAGCCAGCGAGATATAGGTCACATAGAGGAGGCACCTGAAGGTACTTGAAAACTTTCACCAACGTTGCACATGGGCGGCACAAATAAGATGGTCGTTTATACACTGGTATCTAGGCAGTAGTGCAATCCGGCCCTGTATGTGCAATTGAGCAGCCCGTTCGAGGAGCCACTCTGCTCACCCCACATAGGGAGGGGGCTAGACAAAGTGCCCTATACATAGCCTGCCCCCCCAAAAAAAAACCTGACTGGGCGACAGCACCCAGTAAGGTCATCCTTATGCGGTAGAAAATGCAATAAAAATCACAGATCCAAACAAAAAGAAATTACACATCCTCTTATGGTCGCTGCATGGAATGTTAGGACCCTTCTGGATACTGGCACAAATGAGCACCCTGAAAGAAGAACTGCCCTTGTGGCAAAAGAGCCGGCTAGGTATAACATCGACATAACAGCCATTAGTGAGTCCCCACTCCCAGATGAGGGTCAACTCACAGAACGGGGGGTCTGGCTATACTGTCTTCTGGAAGGGTAAGACTGCTGCGGAGAGAAACTGCATTTATCGAGTTGGCTTTACCTATCGCCAATGCATCCTACACAGGCTAACTGAAATGCTTATTAGGATCAACGAGCGCCTCATGACGCTCTGAGTCCCACTGAATCACTCATGTCATGCCTTTATCATCAGTGCCTACGCCCCATCACTGGATGCAGAGGATAACATCAAGGTGGCCTTTCACGTCGACCTCGACAGAAAGCTCACCTCTATCCCCAGAGAAGATAAGGTTGTGCTCCTTGGTGACTTCCATGCCAGAGTTGGCAGAGCTGCTGACATTTGGCAGTAAACCATAAGGAGAAATGGACTAGGCAAGTGTAATCCCATTGGCCTACTCCTCCTCAACAAGTGTGCTACACACAACTTCACTATCACCAATACCTTATTTTGGCAGGCCGGTAAGTTCAAGGGTTCGTGGCAACACCCACGATCCAAACACTGGCATCTCATTGACTACATCATTGTCAGAGAAAGAGAGTGCCAAGATGTCCTCATCACCAGTGCCATGAGTGGCTCAGACTACTGCGACGCTGATCATCGGCTCGTCAGAGCCAAGCTCTCACTTTACGTCGCCCCAAAAGGGCGAAGGCAGCAGGCCTCCAGAAGAGGTTTTAGCACGAAGCGTCTGTAGGATCCAGCAGTAGTACATGCTTTCAAAGAGCAGCTGGAACATGGGCTGATAAAGAACCCAACAACAAACAACCCAAATCCCGCTGCCGAATGGGATATTCTCGACCTTGTCATGACAAAGACCTGCAGAGAGACCCTCGACCAGATCGAAAGAATACACCAGGACTGGTTTGATGAAGCTGACCCTTCAATCAATGTACTCGTCTATGATAAACGTGCTGCTTTTACTGACTGGCAGAACAACGCACAGTCTCTGTCCAAGGCCGGTATCTTCAGCAAGAAGAAAGCCGGGACCCAGCGGGTACTTCGCGATCAAAAGAATGACTGGTTTAGAAATAAAGCATGTGAAACAAAACATTTGAGGATCAGCAAAAGATGTGCGAATTTTTCAATTTCACTAAAAAAATTTATGGGCCAATCACTCGTGGCACAGCTCCCCTCCTCTCATCCGGCAGCCAATTCCATAATTAAAGACGATAAAGGCCTCCTTCTGCTCTGGAAAGAGCACTACTATTCACTGCTCAACCGAAACACCGATGTGGATGTCCAGACTACCAAGCAGGTCGGTCCCTCAGCATCCAGAGCTGACCCACCTCAGCTATCCTCCATCCCTGGATGATGTAGCTATTGCCTTCAAACAGATGAAAAATAACAAAGTCTCAGGGCCTGATGAAAACCCAGCCGAGGTGTATTCTTACCAGCCATCTCCACTCTCCCCTGGAGAATATGTGGGAAAAGGAGGAAATCCACAAACTCTAAAAGACGCCTCTATCATCAATATCTATAAGAACAAGGGAGAACGGTCAGACTGTGGCAACTACTGCGGGATCTCGCTGGTGTCCGTAGCTGGCAAGATTATCACCAGAGTCCTCCTAAACAGACTTCTTCCTGCGGCGGAAAACTTCCTCCCAGAATTACAATGTAACTTTAGACCAACACGTGGTACCACTGACATGATCTTTGCTGCCCGTCAGATACAGGAAAAATGAAGAGAACAGCATCTTGATCATTATATGGCTTTCATCGACCTAACCAAGGCCTTCGACTCAGTCAACAAGGAAGCCCTCCGGTGGATCCTCAGCCGTTTTGGCTGACCACCAAAATTCATCACCATTGTGAGGCAACTCCACGATGGCATGAACGGCAGTATCCTGCACAATGGCACCCAGTCTGAGTTATCCCCATCCAAACGAGGGCTAAACAAGGGTGTGTACTGGCACCAACTCTCTTTTCCATTTTCTTGGCTGCCTTCCTTGCTTGTGCCATCGCAAATTCAGCCGGCTGGGTGGATATCCGGTACCGGAATAAGGGTCTTTTCAACATAAGACGACTCCAGGCAGGAACAAAGGTGTCGGCAGCTTCCATTAATAATAATAATAATAATAATAATAATAATAATAAACGGTTTATTAATAGAGTTGCAGCAGGTGGCTGAAAATATACAGACTTACATTTGATTTAGACATAATGATATAATATGCATTGAATACATTTACAGGGCTGTACAGTACATAAATCAGGAGTTGTTTATTATTTTAACAATAGATGGGATGGTGCTGTTCTTATATCTATCGGTGCGGGCTCTTATGGGCTGAATTTTGTTGTAGTGGCGGACTGCGCGAGTTGGGTAGGGGGCTGCAGGTGGTAGGAGGCGGCGATGACGAGGGTGGTGCAGTAGTCCGCTGCCAAACCTTTCCAGTGCTTGATGGTGGAGGTCACTGAGGGATGGCATTTCCAGGGTGGAGAGAGCGTTGGTGTAGCCGGAGTATTCTGCTCCGAGCATGATTCTGCAGGCCCTTTCCTGTACCTTCTCTAGCCCTTGTCGCTCACACTGAAAGCGACCTACAGGAGATCCTGAACACCTACGCAGATGCGTTGCACACTTCGTCCTTGAGGTGAATGTACGTAAGACTCAGATTCTCTTTCACCCTGCCCCTGGTCCAGCCAAACCTCCACCATCCATCCAGCTTAACGGGACTACCCTCACTAATGTTACCCACCTTCGGATCAGACGTGCATCTCAAACCCTTGGCAGACTTTTAAACCGTGTCTTCCGTTGTGGGGAGCTGAAATTATCTACAAAGTTACACGTACACCGAGCAGTGGTCATCCCCACTCTGCTATATGGCAGCAAGACATGGGTCACAAACAGGAGGCACATCAAGGCACTTGAAAGCTTTCACCAACGTAGACTTCGTTTCATCCTTCGAGTTCGCTGGGAAGAAAAGAGAACAAATGCCAGTATTCTTGATGACACCAACTGTAGAAGCATCGAGGCTACCATTAGACATGTACAGCTACGCAGGACTGGTCATGTTACCCGCATGGACGACAGTAGACTGTCAAAGCACCTACTTTACAGTCACCTAACGAATAGTAAACGTAACGCTAGCGGGCAACTGAAAAGGTATAGGGATAGTCTTAAGACAAACCAGAAAAAAGTGCCAAATCGACCCCCTCACCTTGGAGTCTTTTACTCCACACCGTAACGCTTAGAGGAGCACCATAGAAGGTGTCAATGATATCAAGTTAGCCCGACTGCATAGCGAGGCAGACAAGCTCCAACGCCGGAAAGACGCTGCCACCGCCCCTCCCGCACTAGACGTAGCCCCCCACATATGCAATATCTGTGATCGAACCTGCCGGTCCCGTATCGGCCTCTTTAGTCACCTCAGAACTCACCAACCTCGGTGACATCCTTAATAACTCATATTATTGTATCATAGCTGGATGATCTTCATACTCGAATTCGAGTGGCAGCAAAGTAGTAGTAGTAGTGTGTGTGTGTGTGTGTGTCTGCAGGGAAATTTATGTATATGGTGTTATATATGTACAGTACAAATGTGCTTATGAGAGTGCATGTGTAATTGCTTAGGGACTGTATGTGTATGATCCTACGTTTCATGCTACACACGGAGACACACACACACACACACACACACACACACAGTAAACAGTGAAGGTTTACAGAATTTTCAAGAAGTTTTTATATCTCATATATAGTAACACAACAACGTCCTCAGCTCGCACTGACTCACACTTGTCTCTCGCTGACCCCTGAAGGAGCACAAACATGTGAAGTTGTTTAACAAAATAAGAACACAACTGAATCATTCTTAAATAATCATTATTCAACTATAATAACCTTTGTTAATTCATTCATATTCCTTTCGATTAGCCGAAAGTTATTTTACTTTCCCCAAAATTGTTTTTAATTAGCTTATAATCGTGTTGCACTAATATATAAGAATTTTCAGTGACATATATTCATCCTATTTACCATATATTTTATTAAATTGGCTTATATTCGTTTTAATTAACATTTTTGTTTTCAAATTGCTGAAACCTATTGTAAATACATTTTCTTTAATTCGCAGATGTTCGAATTGATTTTCTCAAGTTCATTTTAGTTAATTTTTCATTCAATCAGACCAGTTTCTCTTAAACGTCCTCGTAGATATAAGATATAAAAAATATTCTTAAACTGTTTTTATATCCTCGTCTGCCATTGCCATCCTTGTGAAATTATTAAGACATGAAGCCACAGTGAATTAGTATCTATCTTGAAGTTTAACTATAAGGCCTAACCATGATGCATGAATAATAATAATAATAATATTAATATTAGATAAAGCTTGACATACAACTATGAACAGCGACTCAGAACAGAAGTTTCACATGCATTCTGTGAATTGGAAAAAAAAAAAAGAGAAGCTTCATGTTGGGGTAAATATTTTGGGTGGTGGCCCTCACAGTGAGCCCTGGCCAAAACAGCTCAGATATGAATACTCCTCATCCGCCACTGCCATTTATAACACCCATGATTAGCAGTGGACTTTGGCTCACGACCCTGGTAACAACAACATCGAGCATGTAGAATGGTACTTGCGTTCGGTTGAACATAGTTTCCTAGGTATTTCATACCTACTTATCACCTGTTCTATCACTGATGCTTTATGTTGCTTTGCGATCGGTGTGAGTCTTATCACAAGATGTTATATGCATGTTGTGGTTTAATGATGTTTTCAGGTTTAAATATGCCATGATAGCGGCTTCCCTGTGCAAGCACAGCTCTGAATCAAAGGCCGAATAGTCCACTGGCACGCTCAGCTTGCATTAACTTAATGGTGCCATCGTTCGTCTGTCCATCTCTCTCCCTCCCATATATATATATATATATATATATATATATATATATATATATATATATATATATATATATATATATATATATATATATATATATATATATATATGCATATATATATATATATATATATATATATATATATATATATATATATATATATATATATATATATATATATATATATATATATATATATAAAAATATAAACATATACATACATACATAATATATAATATATTATATACATATATATATATATATATGTATATATATATATATATATATATATATATATATATATATATTGTTTCTTTTGTGTGTGTGTGTGTGTGTTTGTTTGTGTGTCCGCACGAACTACTTTACCGATCTGTAGTGATGATGGATGGTGTTATATGTAGTGATGATGGATGGTGTTATATGTAGTGATGATGGATGGTGTTATATGTAGTGATGAT
>NW_024735442.1:8135822-8153859 GCF_018991925.1 Homarus americanus | reverse complement strand
TGACATTATGTATAAGTATTGTGCGGCGGCATTTTATACTCTGCATTATCTTCATTATATAATGAACACAAGAAAAAATTAACACTACAGGTCAGAAGATGAACAAGAAACAAAACACTTCCAAAACCACCGAATCCAACACAACGTTTAAAACGCCGCTTGTGTGTGTGCGCGTGGTGTGTGTTCAAAGCCAGACCAAGGAGATGCTTCCACCATTAACCCCATCTATATCTTTTATTTTCCCATCATTCACAACTATATGAAAAAATCGGTTTAATAACTACATATTTCAAAAACCTTAAATTACATGGATCAAATACCCGCTTCCAAGGCCACCATGTGTAACACTTTGATCATCCTACCCAATATGGAGGCCCACGCAAATATCGTATAACATATTTATCAACATCATTGAAGCGGATATGAACCCTTCCAGGCTTCACTTATCATTATTGCCATGTTATGTTCACAGCTCATCTTGTTAACTACTCATAGTATCACTACATGGAGAAAATCTATATAAACATAATACCAATATTGCATTTACGTAAAACCGTAAAAAATCTCGCGTTTAAACATTGGACAGGAGAGAAAGCACCACACACTGAAGTTACAAAATGAAGAACGGGTAATTAGACAAGCAACCGATTCAGATGGGCCATATAATGTTATAGTGAAATTAATAAATTCAGCCATCATGTATTGATCCACAAATTTTGGCATTTTACACACGTTACTTTTCCATCATTCATTCTTTAGAGCGTGAAGTTTTTGTTCGACCCTCACTTTCTTCTGCCGGAAAGTAATAGCTTTGGTCCGAGACTGAGGGCTGTTCTGACAGTCAGTGAAAGCAGTACATTTACCATTGACAAGTACAGTCGGAAACCATAATCTCTAGCCCACCTGGGTCGGTGCTGGAGGTTGGTACAGCATCCATTCTGGACGGGGGCCCACTCTAACTATCACGAGGCAACACACGCACGAATACACACAGTCATAGTATGGCTGTATAGATGACATTATGTATAAGTATTGTATATGGCATTTTATACTCTGCATTATCTTCATTATATACGAACATGAAGAAAAATTACCATAGGTTGTAGTTACGAAATTATGAATGGAAATAAACACTTCCAAACCACCCAGTGAATCCACACAACGTTTAAAACGCTTGTGTGTGTGCGTGTGTGTGTCTGCCAGACCATGATGCTTCCACCACACCCCATCTATATCTTTTATTTTCCCATCATTCGCGTAACTATATGAAAAATCGTGTTTAATTAACTACATATTTCAAAAACCTTAAATTACATGTGGATCAGTCACTCCTCATTTGACACACTTATAGTGTAATACTTTGACCATCCTACCTGGGCACATGGAGGCCCACGGTAACTCTCACGGGGCAACATACGCACGAACACACAAGTTTTGATATGAACCCTTCCAGGCTTCACTATCATTATCATGTTATGTTCATCATGCTCTGTATCTTGTTAACTACTCATAGTATCACTACATGGAGAAAAATCTATATAAATATACTGTAATATTGCATTTTATTGCAAACCGTAAAAAATCTCGTTTAAACATTGGACATGAGAGAAAGCACCACACACTGGAGTTACAAAATGAAGAACCAAATCACATCGGAATGACCGACCTGACGTCATGTGTAGGGAGGCCTGCCTTATCAGTTTGGAAACGGTTGCTCAAAGGGTAAGTCGTATAATTCATCCTTACATTTGTTGAGAAGAGTTAAAAAAAAAAAAAAAAAAAAAAAAAAAAAAAAAAATATATATATATATATATATATATATATATATATATACATATATATATATATATATATATATATATATATATATATATATATATATATATATATATATATATATATATATATATATATATATATATATATATATATATATATATATATCTTGATAAAATCACACGGGAAAAGGGAAACAACGGAGCACCTTAGCTTTCGTCTTTATTCAAGACATCTTCAGAGGCAACTGGATTACATGGACAGAGAGAGGCTTAAATATACAGAGTGACCTTAAAAACAAGAGGTCAGGTAATAATGATGTCATCCACTAATCCCCACAACAACACACATGTAGAGCAGCTTAAGAGAAGGGGGGTGACGTGACTAGTGAGGTCAAAAATAAGGGACCCACTAAATAACTATCATACATCTAGATTAAAGGTTTTCAAAGCCTTCCTAACCTTAAGCCTCTCCCTGTCCATGTAATCCAGTTGCCTCTGAAGATGTCTTGAATATAGACGAAAGCTAAGGTGCTCCGTTGTTTCCCTTTTCCCGTGTGATTTTATCAAGATTTATCTTATCCACGTTTTCATTGTGGATGTATATGAAATTTATATATATATATGTATATATATATATATATATATATATATATATATATATATATATATATATATATATATATATATATATATATATATATATATATATATATATATATATATATATATATATATATATATATATATATATATATGCTGACAACCATAAGGAAAGAAAAACACACGAAGTTCCTAAGCGCTTTCGTGTAATTCACATCTTCAGGGGTGAGTACAGTGAGTACGTGTTTTCTTCATTCCTTGTGGTTATCAGCATATACCTGCATCACGCGCATCCACAGTGATTTACTTGCATACATATATATATATATATATATATATATATATATATATATATATATATATATATATATATATGCTGACAACCATAAGGAAAGAATAAAACACGAAGTTCCTAAGCGCTTTCGTGTAATTCACATCTTCAGGGGTGAGTACAGTAGTACGTTTTTTCATTCCTTGTGGTTATCAGCATATACCTGCATCACGCGCATCCACAGTGATTTACTTGCATATATATATATATATATATATATATATATATATATATATATATATATATATATATATATATATATATATATATATATATATATATATATATATATATATATATATATATATATATATATGTGACCCGTCGGAATGTACTCGACTTTAATTTCTCACTTGAATTGGGGTTTATTAAAGATTATTAAATGGTAATTCAAGTGGAAGCGCCCCTTTGAGAAAAATCCCGAAGCAGCACAAGAACATTTACTAAACAAAATGAATTCTCCGTGACCCCTGGAAGGAAAGCGTCTGTGACTGGGATGAATGAGACACACTGTAAAATTTAGACACTTATATTCCCTCCAACACTACAGACAATCAAATAATCGTACACCAATATGCGCACCCCTTAACCTAAACTTAAAACACTACTCTGGGGAATAAAAGTTATACATGATATTGAAATTATTAGAAACTCAGACAATGCCTCATTAGGCAACAATAAATTTAAAGTAGTAAGAAATGTTGCTTGCACACGTGAAACAGGCCTTAAGGGCTTTCAACAAAATAATATCAACCACTGAGAAAATGGTATGAAAAAAATAGAAATTAATAACTCTACAATGAATAGGCCTTAAGGGCACTCAAAAAAATTATATCACCCCAACAGATTCAGAAATTTCAGTGTAATTTCAAACGCCGGGCCATTGGAGAGACTGAGTTCAAGGTCGTCTGAGGGAAGACAACGCTCCCGCACGTAGTGAGAGGTTTTGGAACTGGGCCTATACGATATTGAATTTAGTTTGCCGAATTATTAATGATGCGATTCATGAAGTTAAGGGAATATTATTGAAATTGAAATTATTATAGATCGTTTATCAGTCTGAATAATGTTACGGGTGTCCCAAGAAAGTTATTAGTTAGGCGGAAAATATGTCACGTAGGCCTAAGCTAACGCCTTGAGAGGACACGAGGCTGGCTGTTTCTCAGTTACGCGAAGGCGATCGGACAGACAGGACGTCCCTGCTCGTCCGTCCACAAACGGTCACGTGTTCTAGTCACCTGTGTTGCGCTATTGCAGTATAACAAGTAAGTCTCATTCGATCTCAGACAGGGTTTAGATAGGGCAGTGATAAAGTTATGAAGAGCTAAGAGTGAGTTAATTTCAGGGTTTCCATCAGAACCCACTTGACTGCGAGAGATTGACTGCCATTTGAGACTGCTTTTGATGATTGAGGATTGGCGATTGTTGCCGTTGGACCTATCAGTGTAGGCTTGTCACTGGTTAGCCGGGTAGCAAAGGATCTCTTGAGTAAACCTAGCCAACTGGGTGCCCAGCTAACTATGTGACGATCGTTTAGGGTCATCAGCTCTCCTCTACCTCGGCTCACAATACCACATATCTCAAGCAGCTTAGTGAAACCTTTTTGCTAACGAGAAGCTAAGGCTTCTCTCAACTGTACAAGGTCTGATTGGCTCACTCCCTTCCGTTTCGTTGATGTACTGGGGGTAAAGTGAAGCCAGCTGAGTGATACAGGGTCGCACACTGGGACCAAGAGTCCTGTGGAGCTTAGAGGTACATTTTCCAAGGTGGAGAAAGGCTGATTTGGGCCTGAAACTACGGGTGCCTGTTGGTTGTGCCTTAAACGACTAAGGAGTGCAGGTGGAATCTGTGTGTGTGTTAGGTTAGGAAGCATGGTTCACGGGTATTGGTGGACTCAGTAACTTCTTAATAATAGTGACAATATTTTTGTATGTAGTGAATACTATTTTTTCAGTTACTAATGTAGGCTGTGTGCATTTAATATTTCCTTATAATCTCACGTATAACCCTTGTTCCCCAGAGTAGTGTTTAAGTTAGGTTAGGAGGTGTGTATCTGTTGGGGTAATATAAGTTTGCTGAGTGCCCTGCAGGCCTACTCAGGGTGGAATAAGTTCTATTTTTTATACCATTTTCTCAGTGCTGGAAATCATTTTGTTGAAAGCCCTTAAGGCCTATTCATTGTAGAGTTATTGATTTCCAATTTTTTGGATAAAATCTTCTCAGTGATTGATATTATTTTGTTGAAAGCCCTTAAGGCCTGTTTCATGTGTGCAAGCAACATTTCTTAATACTTTAAATTTATTGTTGTCTAATGAGGCATTGTCTGAATTTCTAATATTTTCAATATCATGTATGACCTTTATTCCCCAGAGTAGTGTTTTAAGTTCAGGTTAAGAGGTGCGCATATTGGTGTACCATTATTTGAATGTGTCTGTAGTGTTGGAGGGAATATAAGTGTCTAAATTTTACAGTGTGTCTCATTCATCCCAGTCACAGACGCTATCCTTCCACAGGTCACGGACAATTCATTTTGTTTAGTAAATTTAAATGTTCTTGTGCTGGTTCGGGATTTCTCTCAAAGGGGCGCTTTCACTTGAATTACCATCTAATAACTTTAATAAACCCCAATTCAAGTGAGAAATTAAAGTCCAGTAAAATTCCGACCGGTTACAAATGGTAGCAGAGCGTAGTTATTTTTATTTCGTGACTGATAGTTCTGTGGTTGGGATAATGGGCGTAATCATAGAGTGGATGGAAATGGTAGAGTGTGTGACCCCAGCTCTACTTATGCTCGCCGTGGGAATGGGTTTTTTGTGGTTGACGGTGCGGGGTTACTTGGAGAAAAGGAGAGACAGCCCGGGGTTGGTACAGTTGAGAGAAGAGTTCGTGGAACGTATTGGGAAGCTAGAGGGGAAAATCCGGGGAGAGTACCAGGAACGATTGGAACAGTTAGAACTGAAGATCAATGGGGAATGTCAGGCATGGGCGAATCAAATCAGGGGGGAGTATGGAGTATATATACAACAGTTAAGGGGGGAGCACCACACACAATTGCAACAGTTAGAGAAGGAACATCAACAACACCTAGCTTTGTTGAGGGATGCACTAGATAGGGTAGAGACACAGTATCAAATACAGCACGATGAGACAATGTGGGAGATGAGGAGACACAATAGTAGAGAGGGAACTAGTCTCGGGGCTGGGTTGATCATGTCTAAGTTCGACGTTAGGCCAGGAGTAGAGGTAGGGAAGTGGTTAAGAGAGGTTGACCGAATCGTCAAGCTCCTAGACGGAGACGAAGTCAGTCGAAGCCAATTCATAATAAGGCATCTTGCGGGGCCTGCAGCAGAACGCATATACAATGCACGCAGAGACTGGGAAACCGTAGATGAATTAACTTGTTATTTGAAGCAGCAATACGGCGGGCAGACGGCCACGTACGACGCCATTCAGAAGGTGATGAATAGGAAACAACGGAGCAACGAAACTCTTCTTGAATAATATGATGCTATGCTCGATTTAAACGATGAGTTGAACCACCATGGACATAAATATGATAAGGCCCTGTTGGGAGATGCAATCTCTCTTGGGCTCAAGGAGGAAAAAAGCCGTATGTGGTTATTGGAGGAGATCCAGAAGTATCCTCACCGTAGTCTAGATGAGTGGATCACGGGGCTGAGAGAAGCGGAACAAAAACGAGCGGCTTTGAGGGAGGTACCGCTGACTAAGGGAAGAGAGAACGAACCGCAGGCTGGGGGCTTGATTCTCCCGATGTGCTATGCGTGTGGACAAGAGGGCCTCCTCAGTTTCAATTGCACGAACAGGTCCGGACCAGGAGAGAGTGTCCCAAGGGGATATGTGGCCAGTGGCCAGTATCGAGTTGGAAATAACAATCGGAACTGGCGGTCGGGAAATGGTCAAGGCCAGGTAGTCCCCGCCAACCGTTCCTGGCCTCACCAATAGATTCCACCGGCCATGTTATGAACCAAGAGTGAGCGGACCCGTGGTCAAGCGTGGTCCGCATGACAAATTTAATCACGACAGAAGGTACCTTAAGGCTGAAAGCAGAGTGTCCTAAGGTTTCGGTGCTGGTAGCGGGTCGTGAAATGTAGGGTTTAGCAGATACTGGGGCAGAAGTGTCGTTAATTGATGAACACTTCTACCGCCGGGAGCTGGAGCCTGCAGGTGTGGTGCTACAGCCCACTTGAATAAGGGTAAAAGGGGCGTCAGGGTTTCCAGTGCCGTGTGTGGGGTGTATTCGGGTCACTATGGTTGTATGTGGGGTGGAAGTCACTGATGTGGGGCTGTTGGTTTGTCCAGGGATTGAGACCCAGTGTAAGGGGCAATCTCATGTTGGGTTGTTGGGGATGAATGTGCTGGGGGATGTTGCGGAGATTTGGCCTCACATGTATCACTTGTGCAGGGAAGCCAGGAGCACCACTCAGTGGGAAAATTGCTTGCATGAGGTTAGGCAGTTATATGCAATAGAGGCCATCAGCCTGGGGTATTGTACGACGGAGAGGAAGAAAAGCCCAACCATTCCTACCCGGAGTACTCGGTTGCTGTCAGTATGTGTTCCCTCATTAAGCCAGGTAGCTAACAAAGAAGTCGTGATTGAACCTCTAAGAATGGAGGATGAAGGTTGGATGCCAGAGGGTGTGATAGTGTTGCCGACAGCTGTAAGAGTGGTGAGAGGCATGACCCAGGTGGTGGTGGCAAATCTGTCTGATCGTCATAGGAACTTGGGCAATTGGCGGATTGGGAAAGTGGCTTCTGGGACGGAAGTCGAGGCAGACATCAGTGAGGAGGTGTATGTGAGGACAGTTCAACCGGATGCCCGTACGGAGGTCAAAGTGCACACGGAGAAAATGAATGAGGAACAAGAGTGTGCAGGTAGGGGTTTAATAGAAGAGTTCAGTGATATTTTTGAAGGGGAGGGCCAGCCCATAGGAAAGGCTATTGGGGTTCAGCATGAGATCCCAGTGACTACAGACAGGCCAGTTAGGGTGCCTTATCGGAGGATCCCTCCAAACCAGGTACCAGAGGTGAAGCAGCACATTAGCCAGCTGTTAGATCAGGGAGTAATTCAGCATAGTGAGAGTCCGTACTCTGCCGCCATTGTAGTAGTGAGGAAAAAGGACGGGATGCTGAGGTTGTGCATTGACTATCGTGACTTAAATATGGTCACGGTACACGATGCGTTTCCTCTGCCTTGGATAAATGAAACTCTAGTATCTCTGACGGGGGCCCAGTTTTTCTCAACGTTTGATCTGGCAGCGGGATATCACCAGATAGAAGTAAAACCTTCAGACAGTCCAAAGACTGCCTTCAGCACAAGCTTCGGACACTTTGAGTACAGGCGACTGCCTATGGGATTGTCAAATAGTCCGGCAACCTTTCAGAGATACATGGAGCGGTTTTTTTTTGATAAGATTTTCTCCTCGTTGCTTGTATACTTTGATGATGTGATGGTGTTTTCAAGTACAATAGATCAGCATATAGTCAGATTGAGGAAATTATTTGCAGGATGAGGGAGAATAACTTATGATTTAAACCTAAAAAGTGTGAAATAATGGCTTCCAAAGTAAGTTATTAAGGATATCAGGTGTCAGCTGAAGGCATCACAGCTGATCCTGAGAAGATTAGGGTAGTAAGAGATTGGCCAGTCCCTCAGACGGTGAAAGATGTGCGGTCTTTTGTAGGGTTCACATCATTTTATAGGAAATTTGTCAAAGAGTTTGCCCAAATAGCTGCTCCACTGCATGCGTTGATGCATGGGAATCTAAGGATCGGGTAGATAATGAGTGGGGAGAGGAACAGCAGCAGGCTTTTGAGAAACTGAAAGACAGGGTGACGCAGACACCGGTGTTGGCTTGCCCAGATTTCACTCAGGAGTTTAAATTAGAGACAGATGCAAGTTTTAGTGGGCTAGGTGCGGTGCTGTCCCAGCGGAAGGATGGCAGGTTGCATCCGGTGTGCTATGCAAGTCGGGGCCTGAGGAAATCAGAACGTAACATGAACAACTATAGTTCTCGTAAGTTAGAGATGTTAGCACTCAAATGGGCAGTAGTGGATAAATTCAGGGACTATTTGGCAGGGAAACATTTCACAGTCTATACAGATAACAACTCACTCAGTCACCGAGAGAAGGCTAAGCTAGGTGCCGTGGAAAGTAGGTGGAATGCGGATCTCGAGCAGTTTAACTTTACTGTAGAGTACAAGCCGGGGAAAAGCAATATTGTGGCGGATACTCTATCTAGAATCCCGACGGAACAGGAGGAAGATAGCGAAGAAGAGTATACAGCTATGCATGTAGTAGAGGAGAACGGGGCAGGAAGTAAGGAACTGTGGACGATGGATGGGCTGCGTAAGGAGCAAGAAGGCATAAACTATATGACAAAACTGCGAAGATGGTTGGCGGGAGAGCTGCCGGAGGACGAGGTACAGGTAGAGCTCCAAAATGATGACTTCCGCAAGATGTACCGAGCGAGGAAATCCCTGTTCGTAAGAGAAGAAGTTGTCTGGCATAGAAGACCCGAAGGGAAGAATCTATGGAGGGAGGTGCCAGTGTTATCTCCAAACTTGCAGGAGGCTTTGACTAGAGCCTGCCACGACGAGTTTGGGCATCAGGGGCGAGATCGTACTCTGTCGCTGGTGCAGGAGCGAGGTTTCTGGCCAGGCATGGGAGAAACAGTGCGAGACTACATAGCCAGCTGCGAGAGGTGTGGAGTAGCAAAAGATGAAGTGCCAAATCCCCAGCTGCATTTAGGGACGATTGAAGCTGCCAAACCATTAGAGACACTGGCCGCAGATTTCACCTTGCTGGACAAGCGGCAAGGATTTGAGAGTGTCCTGGTAATGGTTGATATATACAGTCGTTACACTTGGGCCTTTCCCACCAAAGACCAGAAAGCCTCGACGATTGCAAAGATCCTGGTGAATCGGATCTTCCTGGCAGTGGGTGCCCCTGAGCGACTGTTGACCGATCAGGGAAGAAATTTTGGCAGTGCATGGTCCGACAAACTTGTGCCACCTTTGGGGTGAAGAAAATAAGGACGTCAGCATATCACCCACAGGGAAATGGTATGGTGGAACGGTTCAATCGAACCCTGCACGGTCTGCTGGCCACCCTCGAGGAAGAGGAAAAGAATAAGTGGCCAGAGCATCTGCAGGCAGTGGTGTCACAATATAACGCGACTCCGCATGCCACGAGAGGGTTTTCCCCATTCCTGTTGTTTTACGGGAGAGAACCAAACCTGCCGTTTGACCTTAGGCCGGAAGTAGACCCAGAGCCGGTAGATGACTGGGTGGTGGTGATTAGAGACAGGCAACGAAGATTGCAGGAAGCAGTGGAGATCAATGTGCGGAGACGTAAGGAAATAGACAGAATGAAAAGAGAAGAGAAAGCCCACGAGAGTAGCTGGGAAGTGGGCCAGGAGGTTTTGCTGAGGAACAATGTAAAAATAGCCCGGTGTAAGCTCCAAAACCATTGGTTTGATACGAGATGGCACATTGTTGAGGTCCTAAATCCAAGGCCTGGTTTATACCGCATTGAGCCCAGTGAGGGAGAAGACCTGGAAGCGAGAGTGGAAAACCAGAGCAACTTGAAGGCTGCTCCACCCCTAAGGCATCCGGGAGACCCAGCGATGGATGAATCTGAAGATGAAGACGAGGAGCCCCCACCCCAGTTGAGCAAGATGAAGAGAAGTAGTTCAGAGAGGTCGATCGAGCCTCCAACTGAAAGACTAAGCCGACAAATTACAGTTAATGTGCTCCTGTTAATGAGAAAATGCAGGTTGTCGAGCGTGAGTTGGAGGAGTCGTGAGTAGGGCAGAGGGGATTGGAGAGATGGTTAGGTCAGAGATGTGCGTTGAGTAGTGGTTGCTGTCATGAGCGGGACTGAGTTGCTGTCATGAGCGAGATTGAGTGTACGGTTGTAATGGCCAGGGCCTCACTAATATGGACTGGTACATTGTCAGAGGGCTGGTCTGCCGGCACGAAGTTCGGAGACGTGGATTGAGTCGATCGTTGAAGACGTGAGAGCGTTCGTGTGGACTGAGTATTGTTTTGACATTGGTTCCTCTTAGTTCAAGGGCCTGGCAAAAGGAGAGCAGTTTGATTTGGACTGAGTATTGTTTTGACATTGGTTCCTCTTAGTTCAAGGGCCTGGCAAAAGGAGAGCAGTTTGATTTGGACTGAGTATTGTTTGACATTGGTTCTCTTAGTTCAAGGGCCAGGCCAAAGGAGAGTATGCAGGATGTGGATTTGGTATTAATTTTGACATTGGTTCTCTAGTTTAAGGGCCAGGCAAAAGGGGAGCGTGTTGTTCTGGTTGGTTTCGAGTTGGGCTAGGCAAGAAATGGAGTTGCTGGTTGTGAGTGGAATAGTACAGAGTTGAAGGTGGTTTCTAAGTTGTTCTCTCAGCACATGAGGGCAGTGCTGTCTTCTTTTAGGGGGTCGAGTGTTAGCGGGAGGGAGAAACAGAGAAGAGAAGACGGAAATGCTGCATTTAGCATGTTGCAGGTGTGAGGTGCAGTTTCTTAGAAATGTTTTTTAGGGGGGGTCGTTGCATACTTTTTTCAGCTCATGAGGACAGTGCTGTCTTTTTTTAGGGGGGTCGATTGTAATATTCAGAAATTTCAGTGTAATTTCAAACGCCGCGCCATTGGAGAGACTGAGTTCATGGTCGTCTGAGGGAAGACCGCGCTCTCGCACGTAGGGAGAGTTTGAGGAACTAGGCCTATATGATATTAAATGTAATTTGCCGAATTAATAATGATGCGATTCAAGAAGTTAAGGGACTATTATTGAATTTGAAATTATTATAGATCGTTTATCAGTCTGAATAATGTTACGGGTGTCCCAAGAAAGTTATTTGTTAGGCGGAAAATATGTCACGTAGGCCTAAGGTAACGCCTTGAGAGGACATGAGGCTGGCTGTTTCTCAGTCACGCGAAAGCGATTGGACAGACAGGACGTCCCTGCTCGTCCGTCCACAAACGGTCACGTGTTCTAGTCACCTGTGTTGCGCTATTGCAGTATAACAAGTAAGTCTCATTCGATCTCAGACAGGGTATAGATAGGGCAGTGTTAAAGCTATGAAGAGCTAACAGTTAGTTAATTTCAGGGTTTCCGTCAGAACCCACTTGACTGCGAGAGATTGACTGCCATTTGAGACTGCCGTTGATGATTGAGGATTGGCGATTGTCGCCGTTGGACCGATCAGTGTAGGCTTGTCACTGGTTAGCCGGGTAGCAAAGGATCTCTTCAGCGAACCTAGCCATCTGGGTGCCCAGCTAACGACGTGACGATCGTTTGGGGTCATCAGCTCTCCTCTACCTCGGCTCAAAATACCACATATCTTAAGCAGCTTAGTGAAACCTTTTTGCTAACGGGAAGCTAAAGCTTCTCTCAACTGTACAAGGTCTGATTGGCTCACTCCCTTCCGTTTCATGGATGTACTGGGGGTAAAGTGAAGCCAGCTGAGTGATACAGGGTCGCACACTGGGACCAAGAGTCCAGTGGAGCTTAGAGGTACATTTTCCAAGGTGGAGAAAGGCTGATTTGGGCCTGAAACTACGGGTGCCTGTTGGTTGTGCCTTAAACGACTACGGAGTGCAGGTGGAATCTGTGTGTGTGTTAGGTTAGGAAGCATGGTTCGCTGGTATTGGTGGACTCAGTAACTTCTTAATTATAGTGACAATATTTTTGTGTGCAATTAATACTATTTTTTCAGTTACTAATGTAGGCTATGTGCATTTAATATTTCCTTATAATTTCAATCTCAGGTATAACCCTTGTTCCCCAGAGTAGTGTTTAAGTTAGGTTAGGAGGTGTGTATCTCTTGGGGTAATATAATTTTGCTGAGTGCCCTTAGGCCTACTCAGGGTGGACTTAATAAGTTCTATTTTTTTATACCATTTTCTCAGTGCTAGATATCATTTTGTTGACTGCCCTTAAGGCGTATTCATTGTACAGTTATTGATTTCCTATTTTTTTGATAAAATCTTCTCAGTGATTGATATTATTTTGTTGAAAGCCCTTAAGGCATGTTTCATGTGTGCAAGCATCATTTCTTAATACTTTAAATTTATTGTTGTCTAATGAGGCATTGTCTGAATTTCTAATATTTTCAATATCATGTATGACCTTTATTCCCCAGAGTAGTGTTTTAAGTTCAGGTTAAAGGTGCGCATATTGGTGTACCATTATTTGATTGTGTCTGTAGTGTTGGAGGGAATATAAGTGTCTAAATTTTACAGTGTGTCTCATTCATCCCAGTCACAGACGCTATCCTTCCACGGGTCACGGACAATTCATTTTGTTTAGTAAATTTAAGTGTTCTTGTGCTGGTTCGGGATTTCTCTCAAAGGGGCGCTTCCACTGCAATTACCATCTAATAATCTTTAATAAACCCCAAATCTAGTGAGAAATTAAAGTCCAGTAAAATTCCGACCGGTTACATATAACATCATCCATCATCACTACTTATAACACCAACCATCATCACTACATATAACACCATCCATCATCACTACATATAACATCATCATCCATCATCACTACATATAACACCATCCATCATCACTACAGATCGGTAAAGTAGTTTCCGAGATTCTCATACGGACACACACACACACACAAACAAACACGGACATTTTATATATATATATGTATATATATATATATATATATATATATATATATATATATATATATATATATATATATATATATATATATATATATATATATATATATATATATATACTTTCCCTCACCCTATCAAGCTAGTTAGCATAGCATAACCAAACAGCCTCGCAAGGACCAATAGGTCTGTATATAATGTGTGTGCACGCGCTAAAATGACCTAGTATATTTTACTAATGTCTCATTCTCCATGGGTTTCCTTACAGTTCGGCTTTGAGTTTTCTATTTTGTCTACCTGCCAGTTCAACAGGACTGCTAACCATCCTCCCAGCAACTCCTCCTGCATCATCTCACCGGTGACTGGGGAGTAGAACGGATTCCCTAAATATACAGGCTGTTTCATAAATACCATTCATTACGTAAGGGGGTGTTCCTGAGACATGACAATATAATATAAAACATAATGCCCCGTACTGAGAACATGTGACAGACGTAATGAGGGGAAACAAGCACTAGCTGACGAATTATGGGTTACCCACCAATGGCCCCATTAATAAAATTTTGTGGATATGTAACATGTGATAACACTATCTGAGACTGGACACGTTATTTAACAATCATCATGTTGCCTATTCCACTGATATTGACTGTTAGATCAATAAGGCTGTAAAGTAACAGTTTGACAACACTGCGTCATGCTACGCTGTCATCCTTCACCCGCATAATGATGGTTACTCCATATCCTATAATATGTTGAGTTTTCATTAATGAAAGTATACAAAAGGCCCCATGCACTAATGCTTTATCCTTTTATTTTCACAGTTATGGAGGTTCAGCCACAACATCATGTGAGGCCACCTCGGACGAGAGCTAATCGACCTGAGGTGATAACAAGTCGCGGCAGGATTATTGGATATCACAAGTCTTTGAAGGGGATACGGGAGATTAGCCGCCTTCTTGGTATCTCCAGGGATACAGTCAGGCTTTGGGTGAGAAGATATAAGGAGGAGGGTCACGCGCTCACCAGGGCCCGACCAGGAAAACCAAGAGTCACCACACCAGCGGCATATCAACAGATTCAAAGGGCAGCAGAGCGAGCACCACTCTCAACTGCCGTGCGTATAACGAGGGAAACAGGAATTCAGTGTCACCCGATAACTACCAGAAGGCGAATACGGGATACTGGCCGACATTGTTTCATCCCAGCACGTAAGGAAACCTTAACAGATGCACACAGAGAAGCACGTAAATGGTTTGCTGAGGCGTATGCGGTTGTGGGAGTCGATTTTTGTAGGTCCGTCATTTTCACCGATGAAAAATGTTTGTCATCTGTCGCAGCAGTCGGTCACCAGTGTTGGTTATTACGTAATACAAAATATGCTCGAAGACACATCCATGAGACATCGACAAGCGGTCGTGTGACAACCTCCATGCATGGATGGATGTGGTGGGTAGGTGTAGGTGAACTGACGGATATTGAGGGACGCATGAATGCAGACCAGTATATAAATATTCTAGAGCAGTAGTGGCCAACCTTTTGTGTGATGTGATCTACTTTTTCCACAGTTACCCTTACGCGATCTACCAGCCTAATATTCACCCATTGCCATAAAATATGCAGATTCGTAGAGAGAGAGAGAGAGAGAGAGAGAGAGAGAGAGAGAGAGAGAGAGTAAAAAAAATAATATTTTTCAATAATTGTTATGATATATTGTTAACATGACACAATCATAAATTTACTTTACTAATGAGATGGTTAGCACTGCATGTTGTCCCAGCTTTGTGTAATTTGGACTGTAGGCGGTGACTGCTAGCCTCAAGCAAGCATCCAGGTTTTCATCTGACATTGTTGATCGGTATTTGGATTTGATGTGTTTCATGTGTGAAAATGTGGATTCACAAAGGTAGGTTGATCCAAAAAATGCTGTGAGGTACATGGCACATTTTCTGACATTAGAATATCTTTCTTCACTGAGAAGGTTTCAGAAACGTCCTCCTGTTGCCCTGGATTTGATCTGAATATCATTTTTAAGCTTCAGAAACTCATTTTCGACTTCAGATATGTCCATGTTAAATCCTGATGCCATTCCAGATGCAATATCTTCAACATTTGAGATTTTACCAAATGGAAAACACATATATGTTGCAACAGGTTCTATTCCTGCTATTTCTTGAAACCGTCTGTCAAAATATGAGGCAAGGTTTTGTACCTGTTCAATATATCGAGCACTGTCAAACTGGTCACAGTCTTTTCTTTGGTTTTCTAGTTCAGACAACATATTTCTGAATTTCGTAGTTGATGTTGATGCAGCTGCGAAGACACTAGTTTTAGTTTCTGCTTAAAATCAGCCAGAGGACTAATCATGTCAACTATAGTTTTATCTTTCCCTTGCCGATCTAAGTTTAGTTTATTCAGCATAGCAGTCATGTCAACTAAAAAAGCTAAATCTTACAGCCACACTTCGTTGTGATTAAAAGGCCAATCTTTTGAGGCCCAAAAACAAGTTAGGAAGCCTATCATCACTCCAGCACATGGCAATGAAACCACTGATTCGGCCAGCCAATGCAGGTGCCCCATTAGTATTTTTAGATACGAGCTTACTTACTGGCAACTGTGTACTATTAACAAAATCACTGAAAGTCTGAAATAAGTCTTCATCCCGAGTTTTTCCTTTTAATGGTAGAATTTTCGGCAGTTCCTCTTTGGTACTCATGTCTTTAAACACCATTCTCATGAAAAACATAGTTGTGATGTATCGACCACATCAGTAGACTCATCAAATTGTAATGAAAAGAACACACACTCATGTACTGTATGTCTTTATTCAGTTGTTCACCCAAGTCCTCAGCCATGAATTCACAGCGCCTCATGACAGTGTTTCTTGATAACTGAACATCCTTAATAGGAAACAGTATTTCAGACTTATTTTTGAAATTTTCAAACAACGAATCTGCTGCTTCTAAAAAGGCCTCTTTGAATACTTCTCCATCTTGAAATGATTTTTTTTATGCTTTGTAAGTACTCGACTCACCCTGAATGATGCAATGGTTGCTACCCTTGATTTTGAGCTCGCTTCTGTAAAAAGAGTTTGTTGTGCAGTAAGCTGTGATTTCAGTTCATGAACTTTCCTCTTTCATAGTTCACTTTTGGGTGGGAAATCATTATCATACTTCTTGTGAAAACCTTTGAAATGCCTTTCAGAATTTTCTTTCTTAGCTAGAGCTGTAGACGCATGGCAGATCAAGGACAGACACATCAAATTATTCATGGTAAAATAAGTCTTCTTCCCATTCATTGTGAAAATGGTAAATTTGGGTATTTTTAGTACTTGGTCCAGAACTCATTTTTGGGTCAGTTGATGGCCAATAACCTATATTTGGAAAAGATAAAGTCGTACGTGAATACGAGAATTACTTTTTTCCATAACTTTTCCTACATGAATATGAGAATTACGAACGTTACAGCGTAACGTTCTTAACTTTTTTTTATAAGCAATTGTCATCGGCTAGTGTGGACACTTTTGTCTACTCTAGGGTTGCGGCGAGATGACAGATGACAGAAAATCACTGCATTGTTGGTGACAAGTGTGTAGGCTCGCTGGGCAAGGTTGCCAAATATGATTCTCTCCCTCTTTACTTTTGATAAGACTCTTCAATATCGATTCGACTTTTTCATTACCAAATTCATTAATACAAGGTTTAACGTGTATTTGTAAATTTATAAAAGCAAATACCTGCCTAGTTTTAGCCTACAACTGATGACAACTTGCTGATCAGTTTCCTCGCCAGGAACCAGCCTGCACCGACCCTTATGAACGCGAACACTTCCTATCAGGTTCCGCCACACACAACATGGCACAGTCGAAGTTTTTTTGTATGTATCGCTCTGATGTGTCCATAATGATAATCTATTCCCAGAAAAAAAAGTCTAAACAAATATAATTCTCAATGATTATGAGTAAAATTTGAAGAGGATTTTTGTATGGCAGCTTAAGAAGGGTGGATCATTAAGTTTAACTTTGCCATGCGATCGACTAGAGAAGATCTTTCGATCGACCAGTCGATCGCGATCGACAGGTTGGCCACCCCTTCTCTAACTGCATGTATGTGTTAAATAACGAGTAACTGATCCACATTATTTGGGTAAATAAAGAAATGAAAACAAGCACTTAGCCATATGGATGTAGTTACACGGAAGTAGGGAAATAAGGATGAATCATGGTTTTGATGGAAACAATGTGCTCTGGGACAATGCTCACAATGACGAATGGGAGAAACCTCTTTATGAAACATCTTACCTACTAAGGATGAAGCTTAATGTTACAGAACACACACACACACACACACACACACACACACACACACACACACAGTGTAACTTTGTGTGACGCGTTGTCTGACTTGGGGTGGCTTTGAGCGAACCATCCACTTGATATTACAATTTATGTATCCTTCCTGTCCATGATTTATAACAATAACTGTAGGGTAAAAGTTTCAATATTATACTAATAACACTGTCATGTATTAATACTATGACTAGTTACCAAGATACAGAACACGATGAACATAACATGATAATGATAGTGAAGCCTGGAAGGGTTCATATCATAACTTGTGTGTTCGTGCGTATGTTGCCCCGTGAGAGTTACCGTGGGCCTCCATGTGCCCAGGTGGGAT
>NW_024735442.1:8064294-8135723 GCF_018991925.1 Homarus americanus | reverse complement strand
AGGCCCGTGTCGGACTACGGTCCGACAATCTCAACAACAACAACTTGAAGCTATCCAGCGTATTCAAGTTATCGATGATATTTGGTAACTTGTTCCACTCATCCACTACTCTATTTCCTAACCAATGTTTACCTATTTCGCGCCTAAATCTAAATTTTTTTCTAATTAAAACCATTGTTACGAGTTCGCTCCTGGATGGATAGTTTGAGTACCTTTGTAATGTCCCCTTTGTTCAGCCCTTACTTCCATTTATACACCTCTATCATATAGACCCTCACTCTACGTCTCTCGAGGGAGTGCAAATTAAGATGCTTTAACCTGTCTCTGTACTCAAGGCTTTTAATGCCCGGGATTATTCTTGTCATTCTTCTCTGAGTTCTTTCCAAGGATTCTATATCCATTCTGTAATACGGTGACCAGAATTGAACTGCGTAATGCAAGTGGGGTCTCACAAGCACAAGATATAGTTTTAAGGTGACCTCGCTAGTCTTGTAACTAACACTCCTTTGTATGAACCCAAGTATTCTATTAGCCTTGTTTCGAGCAAATACACATTGTTTACTTGGCTTAAGATTCATACTTATCATTACTCCTAAATCTTTCTGTTTAAAATACCGGGGAAGTTAGGTAAGGTTAGGTAGGTTTTTTTGGTTTGGTGGTTAGGTCTGTTCTTCATACCCACAAATGTTAAGTAAAATTTATTTTAAAAATATCTATTTTTAACATATTTCCAAAAACTACAACAGTGTCCACTATAATATAACAATGAAAATCCGGCGGTTTTTAGTCATTGTTTTCAATCAACTTCACTCGCAGGTTAGTCCTATATGATTACCCTTATTGTCAACTCCCAGTGTGAGGGAAGAGAATACATACTACTTGTAATATCGTCTGTTTTATGCAATTTAACGTAACTTAACCTAACCTTACCCATCCTACCCTGACATAACGTGATTATTTAACACAGATGGTAAAAATCGCAAAAAACAGACGATCGTTCAAGTGGGATAACACCGAGGGAAGCAGCATCGGTGAGGGGATGCTGGTGACCTACCATATCGTATGTTATTGATATTACAAATTAATAGTCACTTGGAAATAAGAGTCACCATGTTAGGGAAAATATCCTAACTCGACTCTAGTTGTCTGAAACCTCAAGATTACGTCGAGTTAATAGGGGATACAATAGAATCATCCTAACCATTTATTTGGAAAGTCTTCAAGGCATCAGTTTGCAGCATTAAGTTACCTATTTATTATACTACCACTAATATTACTGGACACTTATACAACATGACCTTTAATGTGCAAACCCACCTTAGACGTCTTCTAAAGCTGTATGTAGAAGCCCAACGAAATATACAATCTCCAGTTTACGGTCGATTGTTTGTTTACAATGTTGCCAATTGTTGTTGTTGTTGTTGTTGTTGTGCCATAGTTGCCCTCATTAGAATATTAATCTTTAACGTAATTCAAGTTGATAAGTTATGGCATAACAGTGGTGAAGAACAAGTGTTGGCAGGGAAGACCAAATGTTGGTGAAGAACAAGTGTTGGTGGTGAAGAACAAGTGTTGATAGGAAGAACAAGTGTTGGCAGGGAAGACAAAATGTTGGTGAAGAACAAGTGTTGGTGGTGAAGAACAAGTGTTGATAGGAAGAACAAGTGTTATGGTGAAGAACAAGGTTAGGAAACAGCAGGTGAAGAACAAGTGTTGATGGGAAGAACAAGTAAGCAGGGGAAGAAATAAGTGGGCAGGGGAAGAACAAGTGAGCAGTGGAAAGGTTGGTGGTGAAGAACAAGTGTTGGTGGTGAAGAACAAGTGTTGGTGGTGAAGAACAAGTGATGATAGGAAGAACAAGTGTTGATGGGAAGAACAAGTGGTGGGGCAGATCCTGAATGGAAGATCAAGTACAGTATTGATAACGGCGGTGACTTCTTTGTTGTGGATGGGCGGGGTAAGAGTAGGTGAATGCATGACGTCAGTAAGATACTTGAAGGGACAGGTGGCGCCAAAACCACTCCTGGAGTTCGACATTTTGGCGGGTGATGACGTCAAGGGCGGGAAGACAAGAGATGTGCGGAGACAAGGACTGACAGGTGTGGTTGGCTCGTTATATAAAGGGGTGGCGGCCGTTCTACAACATACACAAGGCAACAAGCGTTCTCTATCTCAACTCCAGCTTCACAAACATCGCCAACCTCAAAATAACTGTCAATTATTTGTTCTTTCTACCTTCAGCCTGATTTCAACCTAGAGAACTCGACAAGAGTTTTAACGGCACTACAGGTGAGTCATAATATTCACACATTATCACAATACACAGTGAAGGAAAAAACTTTCTTACAATCAATTTAAAAACATCCATGACTTTTCTTTATATGATTAGTTGTGTGAATATTCCAATTTAACAAAATAATTTCATAAAATAATAAATAGACAGATTAATTAGAGGGAATTTGTTGATTGAGGATAGAGTTCCTTTTGGTGTAGTGGTAAGGACCGAGGGCCGGATCAAGCATTCATGAGGCCCTGGGCTGAGAATTTCAGTGGTTATAATCTCCATTTAAATAGTACAGTAATGTACTGTACAGTTATGTAATATATGAAATTTATTAAAATCACACAACGGAATAAATTAAACAATTTAGATCATATAATCAGTTTTCAATATATATATATATATATATATATATATATATATATATATATATATATATATATATATATATATATATATATATATATATATATATATGTGTGTGTGTGTGACTGGCGACCTGTAGTGTAATGGTCAGCATGCTCGCCTTGCAAGTGAGTGGACCCGGATTCAATCGCCGGGCAGGGTGAAACTATGGGCTTGTTTCTTTACATCATTTTGCCTCTGTCTAGCCAGCAGTTTTTGGGGACCTGAGTGTTAATTGATTTGCGGATCGTATTCTGGGGTAATGGTTAGCCAGTGCAGTTGGCGAGTTGTCTGGTCTTCTCGGACTATTCCTTGACACTGGGTCATGCAGCGCATTAACTCAGGGTGTGGTTGTTGTGTTGGCGACAGCTTCTACACGTTAAACAAATTCATGCCTAGGTGGCCCTTGGGCTGGCCATCCTCGTTACACGAGAGGCAACCATTATTATTATATTAGTGTGTAAGCTGAGTTAATTTAAACTAATACTCTACAGTCATATTATCGCCTACATTAAAATTTTGGCAGCATTGACCCATACAACAAAACAATGTATGATCAATTAATAACAATGTTAAACCTAGTAGATGTATAAGACTTTAAGAAAGATTATCGATATTCTTTACGCTCAAAATTCGAAAAGGCTTGAATGAGAATGTCAGACCCTGGCGTGAGAGCGTGACACGACATCCGAATGTGTCACTCAAAGTTCGTTAACAGTTTAACATTAAATTAATGGTAGATTGTTAACACAGCGTTAGGTACCGTTATTATGGATAGTTAGAAGTTCAGATTCTTTAAAGGATACGGGCAAGTTAAATACAATGTTTGTGTTTGTTTTATCCTGCAGAGATGGCGGCAAGAATATTGGTACTGGTGATGGTGACTGGTGCCGCCGCCCGTTGTCTCCCACACTCTCAAGTTAACGCCCCTACCCTGCCACGTACTACCGTCAACAGGCCTGACCTGGCCGACCCTCAGATTTACAAGGTTGCCCCACTAGACTCTGAGGTTAACGCCGTTGCCCTGCCACACCCTAAAGTTAACGTCGTTGCCTTGTCACATCCTGAAGTTAACGCCGTTGCCCTGCCACACCCTAAAGTTAACGTCGTTGCCTTGTCACATCCTGAAGTTAACGCCGTTGCCCTGCCACACCCTAAAGTTAACGTCGTTGCCTTATCACATCCTGAAGTTAACGCCGTTGCCCTGTCACAACCCAAAGTTAATGCCGCTGCCCTGCCACACCCTGAAGTTAACGCCGCTATCCTGTCACACCCTGAAGTTAACACCGCTGTCCTGTCACACCCTGAAGTTAATGCCGCTGCCCTCCCAGGCCCTGAAGTTAAGGCCCGTCTCCGGCCCGATATTGCCGCCAACAGCCCTGCCCTGCCCGATGCTGCCCTTAACAAGTTTACCAGCCCAGTGGTTACAGGAGATAAAAGTGACATCATCATAAAGCCTGGTGGTTTCATGATGAAGCCAAGTAGCACCATGAGGAAGGCATATAGCGCCGTGGTAAGGATAGGTGGCATCCAGAACACCCTGAGCACCACAACCCTGGACCCGTTTATAGAATACTGCAAGGAAGCGTGCCAGGAGGGTGTGGGAGGACCCGAGTGTAACTGCCCTGACCACCCTATTGGCTAGTGAGTAGTGACCACCTACTTTACCTCCACCGTCTTGACCTGACCTCTACCATTTATGCCAGTGACCTGAACCTTCATTTTCTTGACCTGACCTCTACCATCTATGCTAGTGATCTGACCTCCAATAAACTAGCTAACTCCGTCATCCTCGCTCATAGGCGGACCATTCATGATCTGACGCAGCATGATGTTGAGGGTCGACGACGGTTCAACAAATGAACTGCTACTATATAAATTATTATTAAATATTATGTTATGAATATATTTTTCTATGCAATAAAACACATATGTTGTTGTTAGTAATGTTAAGATAATAAACAATAAGAGAAAATAATTCTTGTTATCTAATCACCTGGATGTTAACTATTAACAATATAACAATAATAAAACAATAAACTAAATAACTAAATTATCACAGAAATAACAATATAACAAGAGTAATGACAAACAATAACAACAAGATACCAATAACAATTAACAGCTTGTTGATAAAACAATGAGATATCGATCCATCAGTAGAAATAATTTAAAAAGTAAAATATGTATAGTGGAACACGGAATTAAACAGGGAAGTGGCGAAGAGGAAGAACGGAGACAGATGTGGCACATGAAATTTAATGTGTACAGATGTAAAGTACTTAGTCTAAGAGATGTAAACAGAGAAACTAGATATCAGATGAACAACGTTGTTATACTGTAGAGAAATCCAGCTGCAAGAAAGATTTAGGAGTAATAATAAGTAGGAATCTTAAACCAAGTCAACAATGTGCATTTACTCGAAACAAGACTAACAAAGTATTTGGGTTCATGCACAGGAGTATTAGTTGCAAGGTCAGAAAATTTGAAAGGATCCACCCTGGGAAGAACAAGAAGTAGAGTTAGACATAGTGCCTCTCACAGTGAAGAAATCATTACATGAACCAGGACAGTTAAGGGCTTTATATGTGAATAAGATTAGTAATTTGCCTAAAATAAACACATTGCATGTATATTGTGACGGTTCAGTAATGTCAAGTGGCAGGGCAGGGTGCGGGATCCTTATAAGACAGTACACAGAACAAGGTACTGATGACACCAAAATTGGACTCATGCTGAGCAATTTTATATCATCAACACAAGCTGAGTTATTTGCAATGTTAGTAGGATTGGAAAATGTTGTAAAGAGGAATAAAGATGCATATTTTTTGGTTGATAATTAATAGGGCAGCTTTGGATTCTTTGAACAGTGGGAGTCCTGTCTTTGAACACATTATTGGTTCATGTAGAAAATTATTAAATACAATAAGGAAAAAAAAGCCATAGTGTTCGATTTGTATGGGTCCCTTCACATGTAGGCATTGGTCTTAATGAAGCAGTAGATATAATAGCAAAAAGAGCCACGGAAAAGGCCGAGATCGACATAATATGTAATAAAACCTTGAAACAATTAAGGAGCAAATTACGGAAAATACAATCAATAGAAGATAATTTCAAAAGGAATGAAATATACGAGAAAAGTGAAACAATGAAACATTACCATCATGTTCTCATGAACACAAAATTTACATATGGGAAAGATAGGAGTAGGTGGAAAGATTCAGTGTATATGAGGTTAAGATTAGGATATAAATATTATTGGGAACTTGGTGCTGAGAGAAGTGAACAGGATAAAGAATGTAGAGTTTGTAGAACATCCAGATCCCATACCCTGCCACATTATATACTGGAATGCCCATTGCTTAATGTATATAGAAATGCCCAAATAAATAATGTCCCCAAGCAAATAGAGTGGATGTTTAAAAATAGGAAAATAGATGAAATATTAAAGAAATATAGAAATTTTGCATCTAGAATATAACTATGTACTATAACTGATTATATGAAATATTAGGGATTTATGTGAGTCCTGAGAGGGACATTCCTGGACTGGGGTGGGGATGACTTATGTCACTTCATCCATTTGAGATGTATTAATGTTTTTTGTATCTCAATAAACGTATCAATCAATCAATATCTACTGGCGAAACTCGAGGACAATTTACGCCCAGGATGCAGACAACGTCTTTACCCCCGCAAATGAGACAAGTGTACTCCATCACGACTGTACCGGTACTCGTTGCTATAGAATGCTTGCCTGTTATCAATGAATGTCCAACCACTGTTTGCACAATTTTTTCTCCAGGACGGCAGCAATTTATAGTAATTACTCCTGACAGCCATTCACGACCATCCCTCTAGGCACACCAGCTGGCTACCAATATCGATCCTCCCCTATCTCTAACCTGCCCCAAAAATTACAGCCGACCTTGCCAGATTCGAACCTGGAATCTTCTGGATCCGTAGTCAGACGCAGCATTCAGTTGCGCCACAAGGCCGTGAGAAGAATGAAGAACCAGAGCCTCTATATACACAATAAAAAAAGAACCAAAAGATGGGAACAACTCTCCAGTCACACAAGGACCTGGAGGGACCCCACAAACAAACAAAGACCTCAAAAGATCACAAACACCCACAATAAAAACTAGAAACGAAAAAGATGGGGATCATCCCTCCAGTGACACAAGGACCTGGGGGGACCCCCTCCTAACATATAATATACCCCAAGAAAACATCAAATAGAACAAGTTAGCTTAGCTTGGCTGAGACCGGCCTTCCCTAACCGCAAGAGTCCTCTAATGCAGCACTGTTGACGGAAGACAAAACCTTGTCTCCGCAAGGTGGATAGCCCACCTGCTGTCACCCTCCTCCTATTTTTCCCATTTCTGAACTTTACCTTGTACTGTACCCTTCTTGCACACCTCAGAGCTAATGCTCTCTTCTCTCCGTATAACCGACCGACCCGAAAGGTATTCTACTGAGCGCTCTCAAACAGACAAGACCTCTCAACAAGCTCCTCACAGCAACTCCCAGCACTGCATTGTATATAAGATATATATATATATATATATATATATATATATATATATATATATATATATATATATATATATATATAAATATATATATATGTATGTATATATAATATATAATATATATATATATATAAATATATATAAATATATATATAACAATATATATAAATATATATATATATACATATATATATATATATATATTCATATATATATATATATATTATATATATATATATATATATATATATATATATATATATATATATATATGTATATATATATATATATGTATATTATATATATATATATATATATATATATATATATATATATATATATAGAAAACGCCATAGAAGAGTTTCCCTTCTCACACCTAGTGCGATCCAACATCACGTTAACCCCACAATGTTCTTTAGAGGAGGTCTTCTTTGCTTTTAAGAGCGTGGTGTTGTCTGACCTTCTTAATTTGATTTGATTGGGGTGCACCGTGATGCTGTCACAGCATTTTGTTGTTGTTTCACCTGGTGCGGTTTTTAGTTACCCTGAGAGTGATTCGGCTGGGCTGGGTGCGGAACAAGGTCTCCAGTCTGATCAAATCATTTATTGGTCTGATTGAGCCACTAGGTGAGTTACCTTGGCTATTTCAAAAGTTGTTTGCTTGTTCCTTTGTTCTTGGCCTTCGGATCATTATGTCTAGTTTTGTATTGAAAGGTCAAGGGTGGCCCTGGGGTCTGACAGGCAATGAGATTACCGCATGTGGTCACCAACAGAATGCCGGAGAGAGATGCAGCACGTCAGAAAGAGAGAGGCACGTCAGGAAGGAGAGGCACGTCAGAAAGAGAGAGAGGCACGTCAGAGAGAGGCACGTCAGAAAGAGAGAGGCACGTCAGGAAGCGAGAGGCACGTCAGAAAGAGAGAGGCACGTCAGAAAGAGAGGGGTACATCAGAAAGAGAGAGGCACGTCAGAAAGAGAGAGAGGCACGTCAGAAGGAGAGCGAGGCACGTCAGAAAGAGAGAGAGGCACGTCAGAAAGAGAGAGAGGCACGTCAGAAAGAGAGAGAGAGAAGAGAGGCACGTCAGAAGAGAGACGTCAGAAGAGAGGCGTCAGAAAGAGACAGAAAGAGAGGGGGCACGTCAGAAAGAGAGATGGGGGCACTTCAGAAAGAGAGATGGGGGGCACTTCAGAAAGAGATGGGGGCACTTCAGAAAGAGAGATGGGGGCACTTCAGAAAGAGAGATGGGGGCACTTCAGAAAGAGATGGGGGCACTTCAGAAAGAGATGGGGGCACTTCAGAAAGAGAGATGGGGCACTTCAGAAAGAGAGATGGGGCACTTCAGAAGAGAGATGGGGCACTTCAGAAAGAGATGATGGGGGCACTTCAGAAAGAGAGATGGGGCACTTCAGAACAGATGGGGGCACTTCAGAAAGAGAGAGATGGGGCACGTCAAAAGAGAGATGGAGGCACGTCAGAAGAGAGAGAGAGAGATGGAGGCACGTCAGAAAGAGAGAGAGAGAGATGGAGGCACGTCAGAAGAGAGAGAGGCACGTCAGAGAGAGATGGAGGCACTTCAGAAAGAGAGAGATGGAGGCACGTCAGAAAGAGAGAGAGAGATGGAGGCACGTCAGAAAGAGTGAGAGAGATGGAGGCACGTCAGAAAGAGAGAGAGAGATGGAGGTACGTCAGAAAGAGAGAGAGAGAGATGGAGGCACGTCAGAAAAAGAGAGAGAGATAGATGGAGGCACGTCAGAAAAAGAGAGAGAGATGGAGGCACGTCAGAAAGAGAGAGAGATGGAGGAAAGCAGCAGGAATAGTGAAAGAGAGTTCGAATTAGCTAAGTTGCAGATAGAAAAGGACCTAGAACAGCTAGGATTAATGAGACAATGTGGTAAAACCCAGCTTGCCTGTGTACCGTGAAGAAGACATCGCCTCCTACCTTGTTAGGTTTGAACGGGTAGCCGAGCTGCTCGGTGTAGACCCAGATAGCTATGCTGTAAGGTTCGGTCGCCTACTGAGTGGTAAACCGGTAGAAATTTACACGTCCCTGTCTGCCGACATCACCAGAGATTACTTCTTGTTGAAGCAAGTTCTCTTGCGAGGATTTAACAAGACTTCTGACGGTTATCGTGTTGATTTCCGTAGAACGAAGATTAGAGCAGGAGAAACGTACCAGCAGTTTTCGATTCACCTGGGTCGTTTGTTTCAACAATGCCTGGAGGCATCAGAGGTTGAAGAAACCATTGAGTCTCCCTCTAACTTCATGATATTAGATCAGTTTTTGTCTTCTCTACCTCCAGACTTGAGAATTTTCATGAAAGAACACCAGCCAGCGACACTTGCAGAAGCTGTTTGTCTTGCCGACAACTGGGCGTCTGCTCGTAACGCCTACCCTAAGTCTTCCCCTCCTGTAGTAAAGATTGCGAAGCCTCCGTCCTCCGAGGAACCATCCCCAGGAGTACACAGGAGTAGTTCACCAGCCGTGCGGTGTCACAGCTGCGGAGAAGAAGGGCACATTCGTTCTCGCTGCCCCAAGAATCCCCTCGCCTTCAAGACTGCTGACACTCATCAGCCCAGCAACAAAGTCGGATTGTGCTTGGAAGACAGGAACTGCCCCCGTTATTGTGTCAGTGGAACAATAAATGGGTCTAGGGAATCTACTTTCATCAGGGACACTGGTTGCTCGTTCATTATTGTCTCTGAGGAAGCCCTGCCTGACGCTGACATCTCCAGCTGCCCGAACGTTAGTGGCGCCGATTATTTAGGTCGTGTTGACCAGTTCCCTGTTGTTAGGTGCTACCTGCGTTGCCCCGATTTCACTGGTTGGTCTAATGTGGTAAGAGCTCCCATTAAATTTACTAGTGTCCTCATTGGTAATGTTCCCTGTGTTCGTGACCCAAACGACCCGGAACCTTTAAAACTCTCCTCGCCACCAGCACCAGTCCCCACGCCACCTGCTGACGACGACGACGACGACGACGACGACGACGATTCGCCACCTGACGACGTCGCCTCGCCACCCTCACACGCCGCCACACCTGCAGCCAAGGTCCAAGCTGTAGAGACACGGACGGCGAAGGTGAAACGACCGCATCCCCTGATTCTGCCGAATTTGTTGCCACTGACTGTGACTCCCAATGAGTTATCCAAGCTTCAAGACTCGTGTGCCACTCTGAAGCGGGTAAGGGAGAAGGTGACTTCCAGGGAGGAGGATCAGTTGAGAGATGGGTCAGTTTATAAGTTTGTTTCTATTAATGGGGTGTTACACAGGTCTTGTGTGTCATCCAAGCGTCCAGCCAAAGTAGGTCGGTTTTTACTTGTTGTCCCTGCTGATTGTCGTAGTAACATTCTCTCTGTAGCTCACAAGAGCCCTCTAGCAAGTCGCTGTTCTCGTAGGAAAACTTTTAAGAAGAACATAAGAACATAAGAAAATAAGGAGTCTGCAATGGGCCGGTTGGCCTGTGCATGGCAGCTCCTATCGAGAGTTACTACCACTCTCTATCATCCATGAATTTGTCAAGCCTCCTTTTGAAACTATCCAGCGTTTCAGCACTTACTACAAAGTTGCTAAGCTTGTTCCACTTATAGGAAGGTTACTTATCAGTTTTACTGGCCAGGTATGGGAGCGGATATTTGAGTTTTTTGTAGGAGTTGTGATCAGTTCCACGTATGTCCGCCAAGGGTAGAGTCCGTCCTGTTCCACTGGAACCCTTACCCGCTATTGCAGAACCATCTTTTAGGGTAGCCATAGATTTTTTTGGACCGTTCTCACCCTCTTCCTCTAAGAAGCCTAAATTACATCAAGCTAATTTATTAAGGCAATATAATTGCAGGACCCACATTGCACGTGCTCTTGTCGAAGTTCCCAAGCTGGAGTTCCTGTGAGGTTCGGGCGCCAGACTCAGATGATCTCGGTTGCCAGTTGCTGATATCACCTGACGAGGTAGCAGAATCCTCTACGACTGGAAATAGGCCCAAACTTAAACCTGGACTGAAGTGGACCTCACATGCAGTTCCTTGATACGGCCTTACGTTTTGGACATCAAGTTACCACCTATTCTTTTATGTGACCCTTCTTTATTGTGCAATGTGTATTTAAGCATTTGTTGTTTGATGATTATGCTTTGTGTACTAATCTTAAGTTTTAATCTACCTTACAGTAGATTTTTGTTGGGGGAGCTGTGTAAGGGCGGAAACGATCTTCCTGCTCGTTACTGCTGCTAACTCTCTCGTTTGCTGGTGCGGACGACACTTGGGGCGGTTGGACAGAGGTGAGAACGGCAGCGACTATGAAGAAAATGGAACAGATTACCTGATATGGGGTTCAAACCGATGTTCTGAATATTGTAAATCTCGGCTCAAAGAATCCTGATTCGCACGTCTGAGCCAAGTTTAAATCCCAGTTTCAAACTGCCGTTCTGAATTCGGGCCATAAAGGCCAGTAACCCACCACCTCATAACACATTTACTTCTTACATATACTCTTATTTTTTTATGTTATAGTTTTATATTATATTTTTCATATTTCTAAGCTACTTAGAGTATTGTAATGATTTTTTGACAACTTTTATTTTTTTATTACAAGTAACAATATATGAGGCGTCTGGGCTGGCGCATCAGCCACGTAGTTTATAGCCAAGACCTTGGCTAGAACCTCCTCCAAACACGTTCACTTTTCACACATACACACCCATGTTCATTGTTTTCTTGTTTTATATTATATTTTCTTTATTTATAAGCCACATTAGAGTATTGTAATAATTTTATTCCAACTTTTATAGTTACATTAAAAGCAGCAATAAATGCGGCGGGTAGGCTGGTGAGTTGGGGGCAAATTTGTAGCCCACCACTTAAACACATGTTTGTGATAGCTGTTTTGTTATCATCCTAATTGTTTTAATTAAGTTCTGGAACTCTTAAGTGGCAGGGCTTGATATAGATACTTCTTGGCGTTTTCTGTTTTATTGTCGAGGTGTGTGTATATACACAGGTACAATCTGAGACAATGTATTGCGAATTCCTTCCTGGGAAATGTTTGTGAATAACACTGAGATAACTCTCTGAGGTAAGTGTAGAGTTTCCCTGTCTAGTAGTAGAAAGTGTGAGAGCGAGCTGGTGTTTGATAAATCGGCTAATTCTAGCTCGACCCTTGAGAAAGATGGAAGCTAAGTTAATATAGTCATGAATAATATGGTGAATCACTTGGTGAATAACTTGGTGAAAAACTTTGTTTTATAAATTTGGATGTATTTAAATAAAGAAAAGGTGCTGTTACAATGCTTGGCCACCACTAATCAAGTCCTCATATTTAAATCCTAGGTATACCTATCCATGTTACAATAAAGTGTGCTTTGGTAAACTGTTACATATCGCACATGCATTTTCAATGCCTCTTGGAGACTTTTCTTGGAACTATTGTGTAACTAGAGGCCATTTCTCTAACAAAATATCATAAATATTAAGGAAATGACAAGTATAATGGTAGGTATGATGAAATCAGGAAGGATTACTCCAAAAGACAAAAAAACAGGAAGAAAATCCCGCAATGCAGGAAATTGTGTTTCATTAATGTAAGACAGAAATTTAAACTTTCAGAGAGAATATGAAGGTTGCTGAAATTGATATTCAGCAAAAATGGTATGGGTATTAGTTCAGAAGTAATATTTTATACAAATGCAAGATGATGGTGAGTAGGCAAGGTTTTGATTACATTACTGCTGAGCTTACAATAGTCTGGTGCAATATGTTAACCTTCTACTACTAAATGTTTACCTACACCCTGGCATATGAGTATTACACTGATTTCCTTTGGGAAATAAATATATTGCATATTATTGACTTGCTCGTTAAACACTAACCTGTGAGGTATTGGAGTGTATTAACACTGCTACAGAGCTATAGAAGCATTAATTTGTATTATAGCTAGTTCGCTAGTAGCTTCTGCAGCCCTGTGGAAAGCGAAAGCATAAGCAGGGCATACATGTAAATGTACTGTAAGTATGTTGACTTACAAAGATTTAGGACTTCATGCCTAGTCACAGCAACTAACGAAAAATCTTCTGAAACCACAATTGGTTCAGTTTGTCTGTTAAGAACCAAAAGGTCGTCATTCGCCTTCGATGGAAATGGTTCTAAATACCATGCCTTAAACTTCTGTGATTTTAGTGGAATGTGTATTAATATTGCCTCATGCGTTAGGGATGCCTAAAATGAGAGGTAATATTCCACTTCGTGCTCCAGAAAGATAGGAGTTAGATGATAGTCAGTTTCAGCTATATGTAAAGCGGCAATAAGGTGACCAACCGGCAACAGCTGTGCATCTACATAATCTAAACTTACATTCACTAAGGCAGCTATGAGCCAATCATTGGTAACTGTGAGAACTTAAACAGAGGCTTCAGCTGCATGCATATATTCTGCAAAACAGAGTAGCCATTCTAGTCTAGGCACTAAGAGTTCAGAGTCTGTACTGCCTTGGGTGCTGACTAAGTATAACATCGACATAGCAGCCATTAATGAGTCCCTGCTCCCAGACGATGGTCAACTCACAGAACGGGGGCCTGGCTATACCTTCTTCTGGAAGGGTAAGCCTGCTGCGGAGAGAAACTGCATTTGTCGAGTTAGCTTTGCCATCTGCCATCGTATCCTACACAGGCTAACGGAAATGCCTATTTGGATCAACTAGCGCCTCATGACACTCAGAGTCCCACTGAATCACTCACGTTAAGCCCTTTTCATCAGTACACACGCCCCAACCCTGGATGTAAAGGATGACATCAAGGAGGCCTTTTACGCCTACCTCGACAAAGTGCTAACCTCTATTCCCAGAGAAGATAAGGTTGTACTCCTTGGTGACCTCAATGCCAGAAATGGCAGAGATGCTGACATTTGGCAGGGAACCATATGGAGTAATGGAATAGGCAAGTGTAACCCCAACGGCCTACTCCTCCTCAGCAAGTGTGCCGCACACAACCTAACTACCACCAATACCTTGTTTAGGCAGGCCGACAAGATCAAGGGTTTGTGGCAACACCCACGATCTAAACACCCGAGCCATGTATGGCTTAGACCACTGATCATCTGCTCGTTAGAGCCAAGCTATCGCTACACGTAGCCCAAAAACGGCGAAGGCAGCAAGCCTCCAGAAGAGGGTTTTAACATTAAGCGTCTGCAGGATCCAGCGGTAGCACATGATTTCAGAGAACAGCTCGAACATGGGCTCATAAAAACGACCCGACAATCATTGCACTCATGGATGATAAACGTGCTGCATTAACTGACTGGCAGAACAACCCTCAGTCTCATACCAAAGCTGATACCTTCCACAAGTAGAAAGCGACGGATCAGCTCGAACTTTGCAATGTAAAGAATGACTTGTTTAAAAATAAAGCATGTGAAACACAAAAATTTGCAGATCAGCACAAGATGCGCGAAATTTTAAATTCCACAAAAAACATTTTATGGGCCAATCAGTCCTGGGGCAGCCCCCATCTGCTCATCTGAGAGTAACTCTCTATTTAAAGACGATGAAGGTCCCTCACCATCCAGAGCTGACCCACCTCAGGATTCTTCCATCCCTGAATGAGGTAGCTACTGCCATCAAACAGATGAAAAATAACAAAGCCTCAGGGCGTGATGGAATCCCAGCCAAGGTGTCTAAAGCAGGAGGACCTCTGCTTACCAGCCGTCTCCACTCTGCTGGCAAATACAGTACTGTATGTGGTAACATGAGGAAATCCCCCAAGCTCCTAAAGAAGCCTCCATTGTCATTATTTATAAGAACAGGGGACACTGATCAAACTATGACAACTACCACGGCATCTCACTGCTGTCCGTAGCTGGCAAGATTATCGCCCGAGTCCTCCTAAAAGACTTCTTCCTGAGGCGGAAAGCTCCCTCCCAGAATCTCAATGTGGCTTCAGACCATCACTTGGCACCACTGACATGATCTTTGCTACCCGCAAGTTACAGATAAAGTGCAGAAAACAGCGTCGTGACCTGGACATGGCTTTCATCGACCTAACCAAGGCCTTCGACTCTGTCAACAGGGAAGCCCTTTGGTGGACTCTCAGCCGTTTTGGCTGCCAAACAAAATTCATCGCCATTGTGAGGCAACTCTACGATGGCATGAACGGCAGTGTCCTGCACAATGGCACCCAGCCTGAGGTCTTCCCCATCCAAACAGGGGTTAAACAAGGGTGTGTACTGGCACCAATTCTTCTTTTCCATATTCTTGACTGCCTTCCTTACTCGTGCCAGTGCCAATTTAGCCGGAGGGGGTTGTCATCGAGTACTGGATGAAGGGTCTTTTCAACATAAGATGACTCAAGGCAAGAACAAAGATATCGGTAGCTTCCATTAATGAGCTTCAGTATGAAGACGATCTCACCCTTGTTGCTCCTACTGAACGCAACCTATAGGAGATCCTGAACACCTACATAGATGTGTAAGCACACTTTGGCCTTGGGTGAATTTACAGTCGGAAACCATATTCTCTAGCCCACCTAGAGGTTCGTACAGTGTCCTTTCTGGACGGGGGCCCCCACTAACTATCACGAGGCAACACACGCAAGAACACACACAGTAATAGTATGGCTGTACAGATGACATTATTTATAAGTATTACATGTAGGATTTTATACTCAGCATTATCTTCATTATATATGAACACAAAGAAAAATTACCATAGGTTGTAGTTACGAAATTATGAATGGAAATAAACACTTCCAAACCACCCAGTGAATCCACACAACGTTTACAGCGCTTGTGTGTGTGTGTGTGTGTGTGCCAGACCACGATGCTTCCACCACACCCCATCTATATCTTTTATTTCCCATCATTCGCATAACTGTATGAAAAATCGAGTTTAATTTAACTACATATTTCAAAAACCTTAAATTACATCTGAATCAGTCACTCCTCATTTGACACACTTATAGTGTAATACTTTGACCATCCCACCTGGGCAAGGGGAGGTCCACGGTAACTCTCACGGGGCAACATACGCACGAACACACAAGTTATGATATGCACCATTCCAGGCTTCACTATCATTATCATGTTATGTTCATCGTGCTCTGTATCTTGGTAACTAGTCAGATTATCAATACATGACAGTGTCATTAGTATAATATTGTAACTTTTGCCCTCCAGTTATTGTTGTAACTCATGGATAGGAAGGATACATAAATTCTAATATCAAGTGTATGGTTCGCTCAAAGCTAGCCCAAGTCAGACAACGCGTCACATAAAGTTGCACTGTGTGTGTGTGTGTGTGTGTTCTGTAACATTAAGCTTCATCCTTCGTAGGTAAGATGTTTTATAAAGAGGTTTCTCCCATTCGTCATTGTGAGCATCGTCCCAGAGCACATTGTTTCCATCAAAACCATGGTTCATCCTTATTTCCCTTCTTCCGTGTAACTATATACATATGGCTTTATTTCTTTATTTATCAGTTACTCGTTACTTGTTATTTAACACATACATGCACTTAGAGCATCAACATTGTTTTGTAGGTAATGACTATTGGTTAATTGACACCCCAAAAATATTTTTCACATTTATTATGCATAAACATTGTAAACAATCTATGTGATTATTGTAATATATAACATATATTTAATGTCTGGACAGATTCCTAAGAGTTATGCATATTAATGCATAGATTTTGTAAGCATATTTATGTGAAGTGACGTAAAACCACATAGTAAAATACCTGGACAAATTCCCGAGAGTTAGGAAACAAAGTCTATGTGGCCCCAACGAGTTTACACCAGAGAGCTAACTCCCCCGCCACCCCCTACAAGGCACCGTCGTGGGCGGAGATTTAATTCTTGACCACTGGATCCCGAGGCGAGGCTACCACTGAGATACCTCGTGCCCATAGGTTAATACGGTATCCAACCTCCATCTCCTGCTATAACTTCATGCAATCTGGTGGGCATGGAATCTACCAGATTGCTGCAGATGTTCGTCCTCCTCCTTATTCCCTCCCACACATTATGTCCGTGTCTCCTCACTGCCCCCTCGTTTTCTCCTCAACATCCCATTCAACACCCATATGCGCCCATAGATTTTCTATTGGATTACAATCGGCTCCTTTAGGGGGCCAGTCCAATAGAATAATCTGCGGGTGCGCCTCAAACCAACACTTGACTGCCCGACTTGTATGTATTGGACTACGGTCTTGCACCATACATATAGGCAGTGGGTCTGGGATGGCATATGAGTTGCTGGGAGGATGGTTAGCAGTCCTGTTGAACTGGCAGGTAGACAAAATAGAAAACTCACAGCCAAACTGTAAGAAAACCCATGGACAATGAGACATTAGTAAAATATACTAGGTCATTTTAGTGAGTGCACACACATTATATACAGACCTATTGGTTCTTGCGAGGCTGTTTGGTTATGACATGCTAACTATTTTGCTAGGGTGAGGGAAAGTGTATATAAATATATATATATATATATATATATATATATATATATATATATATATATATATATATATATATATATATATATATATATATATATATATATATATATATATATGTTAGCGGGAGAGAGAGAAGAGAAGACGGGAATGCTGCGTTTAGCACGTTAAAGGGGTAAGATGCAGTTTCTTAGAACAAATTTTTTAGGGGGGTCGTATGCATGTTTTCTCAGCACATGAGGACAGTGCTGTCTTTTTTTAGGGGGGTCGATTGTAATATTCAGAAATTTCAGAGTAATTTCGAATGCCCCGCCATTGGCGATACTGAGCGTTCAAGGTCGTCGGAGGGAAGAGAGCGCTCCCTGCACATAGCGAGAGTTTGTGGAACTAGGCCTATATGATAATAAATGTAATTTGCCGAATTAATAATGATGCGATTTATGAAGTTAAGGGACTATTATTGAATTTGAAATTATTATAGATCGTTTATCAGTCTGAATAATGTTACGGGTGTCCCAAGGAGTTATTAGTTAGGCGGAAAATATGTCACGTAGGCCTAAGCTAACGCCTTGAGAGGAGACGCGACGCTGGCTGGGACTCAGTCACGGGGAGCATTCAGACATAACAAGACGTCCCTGCGCGTCCGTCACAGAAATAGTCACGTGGCCTAGTCACCTGTGCTGCGCTATTGCAGTATAACAAGTAAGTCTCATTCGATCTCAGACAGGGTTAGATAGGGCAGTGGTAAAGTAAACTAGAGCTAACAGTGAGTTCATTTCAGGGTTTCCGTCAGAACCCACTTGACCGGAGTTGACCGGAGTTTGACTGCGAGAGATTGACTGCCGTTTGAGACTGCCGTTGATGATTGAGGGTGGCGATTGTCGCCATTGGATCGATCAGTGTAGGCCTGTCACTGTTTAGCGGGGTAGCAAGGGATCTCTGAAGTGAAACCAGCTGTCTGGGTGCACAACTGACAATCGTCTGGGGTAGCCAGATCTCTTCTACCTCGGCTCACAATATCACATATCTTCAAGCAGTTAGTGAAAACCTCTTGCTAACGGGAAGCTAAAGCTTCTCTCAACTGTACAAGGTCTGATTGGCTCACTCCCTTCCGCTTTCTGGACGCACTGGGAGTACACTGAGGCTATCTGAGTAAATTAATGGTCACACACTGAGACCATGAGTCTAGGACTCTAGGAGATACCTAGAGGAACATTTTATCTCCCTTATTACGGGTGTATGTTGAGTTGGGTGGAGCATGGTTCACGAGTATTGGTGGACCCAGTAACATATTAATAATAGTGAATATATTTGGGTGTAGTTAATACCATTTCTCAGTTACTGATATTATCTTGACGTGTGTAGTTTAATATTTCCTAAATAATTTGGATAGTAGTGTTTTTTGAATGTTTGTGTCATTAAGTGGAACCAGATTGATACTGTGATTTGATTCTTTTAATGCATCTAATTTTTCTTCATAATTCTGATCTCAGGTATAACCTTTGTTCCCCAGAGTAGTGGTTAAGTTAGGTTAGGAAGTGTGCATCTGTTGGGGTGATAAAATTTTGTTGAGTGCCCTTAAGGCCTATTCATTGTAGGGTATTTAATTTCTTATTTTTTATTACCATTTCCTCAGTGACTGATATTATTTTGTTGAAAGCCCTTAAGGCCTATTCATTGTAGAGTATTTAATTTCTTATTTTTTATTACCATTTCCTCAGTGACTGATATTATTTTGTTGAAAGCCCTTAAGGCCTATTCATTGTAGAGTATTTAATTTCTATTTTTTTAATACCATTTCCTAAGTGACTGATATTATTTTGTGAAAGCCCTTAAGGCCTGTTTCATGTGTGCAAGCAACATTTCTTAATACTTCAAATTTATTGTTGTCTGAGTTTCTAATAATTTCTATATCATGTATAACTTTTATTCCCCAGAGTAGTGTTTTAAGTTCAAGTTAAGAGGTGCGCATATTGGTGTACCATTATTTGATTGTGTTTGTAGTGTTGGAGGGAATATAAGTGTCTAAATTTTACAGTGTGTCTCATTCATCCCAGTCACAGACGCTATCCTTCCACGGGTCACGGACAATTCATTTTGTTTAGTAGATTTAAGTGTTCTTGTGCTGGTTCGGGATTTTTCTCAAAGGGGCGCTTCCACTGCCATTACCATCTTATAATCTTTAATAAACCCCAAGTCCAGTAAATTCCGACCGGTTACATATATATATATGACATTGTCTTTTTCTAGGGACTGTAGTAAGTCAGTTAGTACAGGCATTGAGAATCCGTCAGGTGCAGTTGCTTGGTTGACTTGTCAAAAATCTATGACTGGTCTCCACCCTCCATCTTTCTTGGGAACTAGGAATGGAGGTGAGTTCCATGGTGACGAGGAAGGTTGGATTACCTTTTGTCCCACCATTTCTTGTACCATTTGTTCGACTACAGCCCTTTGGCTGTGGAGTATCCGATATGCATTGTCCGGCTTGTTTTACCTGTAGGTTCTCCAGGTAATGCTATGATTTCCTTGAACTTGGCTAGGATTTCTAAATGATCACTTTTACCGTGAGGATGATCTACAATTTTCACGAGTGGAGCTATTAGCTTATTTTTATCTTGGATACGTGATTTCTCAGTAGGTTCCCCTTGTGTTACACTGCCTATTGGCAATTCTACGGGCTCTTCCATGATTGCTTTATCGTAAACAAGGAAATTACTCAAACAACATCTCTTTCTTAAAGTTATAGGTTCCCCAGTTCTATTGATAAAAAGGGCATCACTGAGACTACCTGACCTGACTGTGCTTAAGGTAGACTCAAATGATAAGCCCTTCACTTGTGCGCTTTCACTCAGACACAACATCTGTTCCTTCACTCACATTTGGCAATCGTAGTGTGATTTTAGTTAGTTCCTGGCTATGTAACCCTTGTACACCAGTTGACACAGCAGGCATTAAAATCCAGTTCTTGCTCTTTTATCCCGAACATCCTTTGTGCTACTAGGTGGAATTTCAGGGAATGACTCCTTAACTAATTGTTTCTCTGCGATAGACTCCGCCGTGCCTGTCAAGGCAGTTATTATACGAATACCTGAGGTAAGCAATGGATGTAAAGTTTGCATTGCATAATAAGTTTTAAATTTATGCGTTATGGTGTGATTTCTTGGCTGAACGTTAATGTTGTTCTGCTTCAGTGTGGAAAGACTGATTAACCCCTGAAGATGTGAATTTCACGAAAGCGCTTGGGAACTTCGTGTTTTCTTTTTCCTTGTGGTTATCAGCAGTAGGTAGGGCCATTTTTTTATTATTTTGTTCCTGTATGTAATAATGGTTTAATATGTTTTATATTTATTGATATATTATATGTATATATAAGTAGATCAGCCAATTTTGTGTATTAGTTAGGCAAAATATATTGATATTGGCAACATGGTATTCGCACTGTGTTGGTCACTGGTCCAGTGGTCCACCATATCAGCTTGTGAGTGGAGACAGGCAGATGAGCCTGGCCGGTGAGAGGGTGTGGTCCAAGTGTGGTACAATTGATGTGGACTCAGGATATGGAGATAAGTGATTTATACTTGTGTACTGTTCATGTATATGATAAGGTTGAAGTTAGGGTTTAGGATGATTTAGGCTGTGGTCGTGTATATTTCATTTGTTATTTTACTTGCCTTTGTAAATATGTTCCTTAATTTAATTATATTAAGAAATTGGGCAGTGTATGATTCCTTCTCAATATAAGTTAATGTGAGGGATATTAAGAACCTGGTAGATATGATATTAGAGACATTATAACGTTTACCTTGCTTGTGGTTGTGACCACTAGTGACAGGCGTTTGTTTCTTTACACTTTCACGACCAAGCCTCACCTCTTATTTGACTAGTGGCAAATTCGTGATAAAGAGGAGTGATTGCTTAGCGATATCTAGTGTTATATTGTTCTTGTTCTTGTTGTTTTTATTTTTTTTCTTGTTCCTTGTTTCTTATTTCGCAGCTAGCTACCCTGCACCCCTCCCCCCACTTGGGATACACTCCGTCAGAGGAGGAGTGAGGGTCGCCACAAGCTGGACATTTCATTTTTATCGCTGCACAGGTGGTGTGCTGGTGCCCAGGTGTTCCACACCTGCTACATGTAAATATGTATATTGTTAAACCTGCCGGCTTTCTATTACCAGGCATACACTGACAGAAAGCCATTCTCTTCGAAGTAGCAAATAGTTGTCACATCTGTTTGCCCATCGGCATGACCACGTTCCCTTACCTCTCTAGACAAAAGTTAAAAAGCTAAAAAGACATTGCATTCAAAGAAAAATTTTACTAAATAAAATTGAAAGGGCTTAGATACTTGAATGGTGATTAACTTAGTTTAGGTGTTCCCGCCTAATTCCAAAGTTCCTCCCACTCCCGTGGTCCTTAACTTGGAGGGCAGCAGAAGGAGGGCATATTTCGGACCTGCATCTCGGGGATTCAAGATTGATGCTGGCTAAGCAACTTAACTTCCTTGTCCTTAGGAAGTTTTTGACTCTTTATGGATTCAGGGGGTGACAAGGGTCATCTGCAGACCAGTGGGTGGTTGGTTTCCTTATGGTTGCATTCACGGAATGGGTACAGGCCGAGCAAATATGGAATATCAAAGAAATAAATGGCTTTGATATACAAATTAAAGCATACACGGAGGGTAATTTGGTGTTCGGAGGAATCTCCCACACCGAGATTGAATTTCTTGAAAAAGACGAGGTGGCCGAACTTATCGGAGACCAGCTCACAGTTATAATGAAGCTAACTAGTAAAGTGGTAAAGGTCGGTTAATCAAAGAATCTACCAAGTGAAGTACTATTGGGATGGGAGACCTTTCCAGTAAGGCCCTGTGAGAAGAGACCGACTAGATGCTATAAATGTCAGAGTTATGACCATCTGCCTAAGTAGTGCCAGACTGAGGAGGTTTGCGCCACGTGTGGAACACCTGGGCACCAGCACACCACCTGTGCAGCGATAAAAATGAAATGTCCAGCTTGTGGCGACCCTCACTCCTCCTCTGACGGAGTGTATCCCAAGTGGGGGGAGGGGTGCAGGGTAGCTAGCTGCGAAATAAGAAACAAGGAACAAGAAAAAAAATAAAAACAACAAGAACAAGAACAATATAACACTAGATATCGCTAAGCAATCACTCCTCTTTATCACGAATTTGCCACTAGTCAAATAAGAGGTGAGGCTTGGTCGTGAAAGTGTAAAGAAACAAACGCCTGTCACTAGTGGTCACAACCACAAGCAAGGTAAACGCTATAATGTCTCTAATATCATATCTACCAGGTTCTTAATATCCCTCACATTAACTTATATTGAGAAGGAATCATACACTGCCCAATTTCTTAATATAATTAAATTAAGGAACATATTTACAAAGGCAAGTAAAATAACAAATGAAATATACACGACCACAGCCTAAATCATCCTAAACCCTAACTTCAACCTTATCATATACATGAACAGTACACAAGTATAAATCACTTATCTCCATATCCTGAGTCCACATCAATTGTACCACACTTGGACCACACCCTCTCACCGGCCAGGCTCATCTGCCTGTCTCCACTCACAAGCTGATATGGTGGACCACTGGACCAGTGACCAACACAGTGCGAATACCATGTTGCCAATATCAATATATTTTGCCTAACTAATACACAAAATTGGCTGATCTACTTATATATACATATAATATATCAATAAATATAAAACATATTAAACCATTATTACATACAGGAACAAAATAATAAAAAAATGGCCCTACCTACTGAATAAGCAGGGTAATTACCTCTCAACAGTTAATATATTCGGTGCACATAACAATATACTGACAGTAAAATGATCAGAGTTTATCAACCTATGTGAGTCGTTACCAACCCAAGAAGAACAAAAAGAAATATGAGTAGTTAAGAAGAAACAAAAGAAGAACATGGGGAAGAGATCAAATGAACAAGACTATGGTCGTAATGACCATTGATGTTGACTGCTACAAAACTAAATGAAGAAAAAGAGCAGGAAGGAGGGGAGTTCTGATCAAACCCTCAACACTCCATTCAGCTGCTTCTACGAATTCACCTGAATATCTCTTTTGTCATACATAGTTAGAAAAGTGCTGTATAGGTATTATTTTTAATTAGTATAACAGTTATTTATTTGTGTATCTAGGGATTTGTTTTTATTCATATATGTACACTCGGCAACAATTCCGCCTGGTCCACCTGGACGCAAGATATGGTTAACGTGGCAACAGTGCACGTGTGTGTGTGTGTGTGTGTGTGTTTATGTGTACTGTACTTGCTCGAAAATTAGTCGGAGCATCCTCTCCTCCGTGAACCACAAGATTCGTTGAGTTGTCAGTGAGAAGCAGTTTACCTATAGATAGCGCAGGACCATGTGGAGGGGGGAGGGGGGGGGGGAGTCTCTTGGAGTGAGGGGGGAGTCTGGGAAGTGAAGGGATGGCGGTGAGGTGGGGTCTGGTTGTTAACTCCAGCAGTGTTAGAGTTTGACAGCTATTTTTTGATATTCATTAAGATGTTGATATCTTATTTCTTTACTAAAATGAAACCTAAGTTTTCTTGGTTGCTCTCTCTCTCTCTCTCTCTCTCTCTCTCTCTCTCTCTCTCTCTCTCTCTCTCTCTCTCTCTCTCACAATTCCTTAGCTGCCAATCAGTAGACATTATCAGTTTGGGCTAATGAGGAATGATGCCGCATATACCTGTATATGCATTTACTTTAACATTAAAAAATAGGTCAAAATGTAGGTGCAATACATACACAGTTCACATTATGGAGGAAGTTAATAAAAATACATTTAACCAATTTACCGATTCTTCGTTTCAGTAACAGTAATACGGTACCCATTCCAACCATAGTGTTGATTTTTCAACGAACTCCTCAAGTTGTCTCGAGAGGAGCAACAACTTATTTGTAGTCGAAAGTGGGACGATACGAAGCATCTGAAAATCCACGGTACGTTGCTACAGAGAGTTTATTGTATTAATAATTTACACTGTTCGTATTTTTTCTTATTAATGTTTAAATGTAAAAAAGAAGGTAAAATATAAAAAGTGTATTTCAATAACAAAACACAAGCAAAAATGTCATAGTAAAAAAAAATAAAATAATGATAATAATACATGACGACGGGAATTGCTTTTGACTCTACAGTACTTGAGTCACTATTGTAAACACACATCGCTTGGACGCTACAAACGCACACCAAATTTCCTTGATGGATACTGCTAGTATTCCTTCGGGCAGAGGTCTCAAAGTGTTCTCATTGAAAAAATGAGGGAGTACCCTGCAATTTGGAATTATGAAAGCCCCGATTTCAAGAAGAACGTGGTGAAAAGACATTGCTACTAGTTGGGCGCTTAGTCGATGGTTCCTTTCGCTAGTGTGACCTATGTGAGGATCGTGGATTTATTGCAAGGAAAACTCTAGTGTGACCGTGGCTTAAGGGCGCCAACGACGGATAGATTTAATCCTTGCTTTCAGCACTAAGATATGCACCGCAGTATTTAGTAGTTTATAATTACAATGTCATAGAAATGTTAATGATCACACACAAATGGCCTCTCTTATACAGGGTGTTCCAGAAATAATTTTCATAAATCAGAGAGTGAATTCCTGAGACATAAATAGGGATAAATTAATAAGTGAATAAATTCTCAATCCCCAATAATTTTGGAGTTACAGCCCATAAACTTTAAAATATACGGAATGTAAATGAAACTCCGAAGGAAAGAATGGAACCTATTCGAGCTAAATGCCCAGCGTAAGGGTCAGTTGCATCGGTGGAGGGTTGGGGTTCGCAGACCACTTCCTACCCAGCATTGGCAGGAGCTAAACGTTTGTATCAATCAGGAGTGGACAAGCACAGTATTACGTGGACATGGAGGAGTACTCATTTAGCGAATATATGGATATGCTATACTGACACTGGGAGAAGCTGGTGGAAACGCAGCAGAGGCAGTGCGGCTGTACAAAGAGCTTTTCCCGAACGCAGGGTGCATTCACGGCCAACATTTCTTGCTGTGGAGCGTAGATTACGTGAGACCAGTAGTTGTCGACGTTCTGGAGTTCTAGGTGACAGAGGGCGACTATTAAACGAACGTATACATGCCGCACAGGACCAGATACCTTGCGCATCATCGAGAACACCCCTGGAACAAGTTTTCGACGGCTCGCCGAGAAACTGCAATTTTCAGCGGGCACTGTGTGGCGGATCCTACACCGCCATGTCCTTTATCCATACCATCATCAGAAGGTACAAGCTCTAACTGATGTGGACTATCCTCCGCGGATGCAGTTCTCTCTATGGTAGCTAAGGCAGCATGCAGAAAACCATCTCTTTCCATCTCTTGTGCTTTTCACTGATGAAGCAACATTCACTCGAGATGGCATTTTCACTACGCACAACACGCATGCCTGGGCTGTTAAGAATCCACATGCAGTGACCAGTTGATCTCATCAGATACGTTTCTCCATCAATGTTTGGGCCGGCATTATTGGTGATTTCATTATTGGTGACTTCATTATTGGTCTGTATCTTCAACCTGAACGACTGACAGGTTAAACCTATAGACGTTTTCTTGAAGACACATTGCCACTGCTGCTGGAAGATGTGCCTGTCGGAATTCGGCAGCGAATGTGGTTCCAGCACGATGATACTCCTGCTCATTTTGCTAGGGTAACAAGGAATACCTAAATTTTGTGATGGCCCTGTGTCATGGCCAACTCGGTCACCTGACATCAATCCACTTGACTTCTACCTGTGGGGTCACATAAAAAATAAAGTGTACATTACAGAGGTCCCAAACCGTGAAGAAATGTGACGTCGAGTGCAAGACAGTACAACAAGTATTCGCAACATCCCTGGGGTCTTGGAATGTGTGCGACAGTCCGACATGATGAAGCCTGCATTCAGGAAGAGGGTCGGAGCATTGAACATTTGCTGTAAATGATGTTAACAATATCTGTAATACATCATAGTTATGTAAATTATGATTAATAAACCTCGCAAGAAAAAGTAGATTGTTCATTTACATTTTGTAGATTTTATTACAATCCTACCAAAAGTTTATGGGTTGTGTAACTCCAAAATTATTGGGATTTGAGATTTTAGTTACTTAATAATTTCTCCTTATTTAGTCTCAGGAATTCACTCTCTGATTTATGAAAAGTATTTCTGGAACACCCTGTATACATCTTGTAACAGAGGTGTCATTGCGGGTCACTCTGTGGACGTAAATTGAAACTAGTTCAAGCAGGCAGCAAGTGTAGTTGTCAGTAGTTTACAACGCTCAAGTAGTTTAATTCGGTTATAAAGTCAGCTGTCTTGTAAAAACCCATGTATGAACTCATGAAAGGAATATGGCCGAATTTCAGTCTTATATCCCATGTCTCAGTTTTGACTTGATCGCCGGTGATCTATTGAATGATGGCGGAAGTGGTGAGGCAGGCAGTCACACCTCCACTCAGCAATCAATCAATCAATGGCTAGAGACAGGAGTGAAGGAGGTTCAGTGGAAGGATAAAGGTGGCGAGGGAAGGGAGATTGTAGTAAGGAGAGGATAGATTGCCGTGGCTTAACGCAGTTTGCGGGGTAGTTGGGCAGAGCCCTGATTTGGTGGAGGCAAATTCACGACCGGACTGGGCAGCAGAAGACTGGTGGCGGCAGGTTGTCTGGTAGTGTTGACGGATAGCTTGATTATTCTTTCTTGGTGTTTCTTGTTACTGATGGACTGGCTGCTATGGGTCTTGTGTTGTGGACTTGTTATGTTGAAGACAAAGATCTTCTCTTCCTCTTTTTTTTTTTTTTTGGGGATTAGACCACCGGGCACAGGTCACTGACCCACATCAGGGCCTGGGGTGCGAAAATATGATAATGATAATGACAATAATAATAATAATAATAATAATAATAATAATAATAATAATAATAATAACTATTGTTATTATTATTATTATAATAATTAAAAAAAATAATAACAAAATACAGTACTAAAAATACAAATAATATACTAAAAATAATAATAACTATAAATAAATAAAAAAACGAGAAAAATAAATCAAGAATGAGAAACGATAGCATTATGCAGAAGACCCGACAGCAGCACCCTTATCCACTACATCCTAAGATGTCCCCACACACAACGCTTCCGTGACGCTTGCTGGACCACCACTCCACGACCCCCTGACGGAGACACGATGATCCTCCCCATACTGGCCAGATATTTTGTAAATAACATTGATTATGTGTTAAAGGAATATCCTTCTTTCCTTAGGCTTTAGTAAGCCCCTTTATAATATTTATACTGTATATACTTGTCACACTTGCCAGATGCTTCTGGTGTCATTGTACAGGGGTACCTAGTGACAGCACTAGGATCCCGCTTCCTCTATCAAGGAATAAACAATTGAAATTGAAATTGAAATTGAGAAACGACATACATTATGTATGGGCTAGCCACTCTCTAGTGCAGCGATTTTCAACCAATGTGCCGCGAAGCATCCGTAGGTGTGCCGCGGGAGTTTAAATCGCATTTGGATAGCATTTTAAAAAATAGCATTTGGATACGTTTTGACATTACTGGTACTTTTATGGAGCGCATAAAGAACTCTGGCATTGTTTTCACACACTGTTTCCTGCACAAAGAGGCCCTCGTTTCAAAATCAGTAGTACCTGAGCTCCAGAAAGTATTGGATGAGACGATCAAAATAGTTAACTATATCAAAAGTAGGCCATTAAAATCAAGGTTGTTTTCAACACTGTGTTCTGCCATGGAATCTGCTCACACACAACTTCTACTACACGCAGAAGTGAGGTGGTTGTCTCGAGGTGCGGGTGTTTTTCTCGCGGTTTTATGAACTAAGGGAGGAGCTTCTTATATTTTTGACATCAGAAGAGTCTGAGCTGGCTGACCTGCTTAGTAATGAAACCTGGTGCAATGAAGTTGCATTCCTGGCTGATATATTTCAAGCACTGAACATTCTTAATAAGAGTATGCTGGGAAAGAATGAAAATATTCTGACTTGTACTGACAAAGTTAGCTCTTTTAAGGAAAACTAACACTGTGGGGAGCCAGAATAAAAAAAGAGAACTAAGTTGAAATGTTTGAAATGACAAAGTTTGTCGCTACTGAGTAAAAACATTGAAAAGTATTTCCCATCACTTGATGTATCTTCTTTGGACTAGGTGAGTGATCCATTTGTGGTAAGTGCGTGCGAGTCAGCAGGATTAACTGTTGCAGAAGAGGATGAGCTGACGGAAATCAGAAACGACAGAGGACTGAAACTGAAGCACCTATCAACAGATATGACTTCATTCTGGTTGTCCCTTCGAGAGGAATACCCCATCATTCCAAAATAGGCAATTGAAGCACTTCTTCCTTTCTCAACATCGTATCTGTGTAAAGCTGGCTTCTCTGCTATGAACGCAATGCAAAGCAAGAACAGGTCGCGGCTTCAAACACTGGAGGAAGACTTGAGGGTATGCCTGTGAACCATTCGACCTCGGACAAGGAACATCATGAGACAACACCAAGCACAGGTTTCCCCCTGATATTTTTATGTAAGCAAAGGCCTTTTAATTTTACTCATGTTTGTATTTGAATACAATCTCTATCTGAAAGTTTCATATTATTTTTTAATGAATGACATCTTTTTCAATGACATCTTGTTTCAATGTGTAGTAATAACAAATATGCACAAAACTTTCAAATTATTTTGAAAACCATGATCAACAATATACTTTTGGCAATAAAATTAATAAATTATTAGTTTTTTTATATTATGAACATATTCTTATCATTCAATTTCTTTCAAATGATCAAATCTATCCTTAAATACTGATGGTGTGCCTCGACCATTTTAGTGCCTGGCTCACTGTGCCGTGAGATGAAAAAGGTTGAAAATCACTGCCTAGTGTCTTGGTCTTGTTCTCCCTCGTGTCCATGATGTTCGTAAATGTTGAGGAAGTCTGATGAGGTGATCCTGATGAGCTGAGATTCTGGGTCTACTTGTGGTTTGATGGCTTCATGGTTCTTATGTCTTGCTTTTTCTCTCTTTTTTCATCTTTCTTCTCCTTTTCTTGTTTCTTCGTTTCTTGTTTTTTCTTTTCTTGGGAGCGAACATCAAGGAGGACCTCTTTGTATGTAAGTTTCTTGTCTTAGCGGATCCTCGCTATCTTGCACTGCTCCCGCCACGTGGGACATTAGCCACTCAGCTATACGAGTAAAAGAAGCTCAATTAAATAATAGAAGCTCCCACACCACCCACCATATAATGGCCTGTGTTGTGTGTAGCTGTAGTGTTTGCAGTGATTGTAAGTACTCACCCACAATCTGTTATTCCACATGTTACATGTATGATTGTCTAAAAGTAGAAAATCAGGGTTTGTAAGATATAACTGCACATACCAAATTGACAAACACTAATATATACGTAATTGATCATACACTGACCAATTCATTCCTCAATGTTACAGTTAACTATTGCTCATAAGGAGGAAACAGCACCTTAGGCATCACAACAGGTGACAAGATGTCGAGCAAGTTGTTATATTGAGTCTTTCTCGAAAGTATCCTATTTTATTGGAAGAAACATGTCATTATACTATAACTCGACAATTGCCTTCAAAACTATACCTTTTGGTGTAACCTTCCCCAATTCTTGTATAACTGTACTTTAAACCAATCTATGGCAATGAACAAATATAAGATTGTCTTACATCCATTATCTTCTCACATCAGTTATGTTAAGCACTTAAAGTCCATACTGTTAGGATTGTGTGTATTTCCCAAATGTACGCTGTAGACGCCTTTGGCTCCACCACCATCAGACAATCAGCCCGCCAGCGGCACAGACAATCACAGTCCACCTTGCGGGCTGGCAGTTGTCAGGTCACACATTTCTAACACAAATATTCTGTCTTACAGTGAAGAATAATTTATTTACATGGACACAGAGTATATCAGAGAGGAAAGTCCCTCTGTCTTTTCAGTCTTCATTAATTAAATGCCTCTCTCAGGGAGCAAACAGTTCTCTACGAAGTTAGTTACCACGTTTAGTGACTAGTAACGATGTTAGTAAGCAAATAGACAAACTAAAGCCTAATAAGTCACCTGGTCCCGATGAGATATTTGCCAGAGTATTAAAGGAATGTAAGGAAGAGCTCAGTATGCCCTTAGCAAAGTTGTTTAACATGTCCTTAAAAACAGGTGTAGTACCAAAATCCTGGAGGATAGCGAATGTAATACCGATTTTCAAGAAGGGGGATAGATCACTATCCTCTAACTACCGCCCAATCAGTCTAACATCAATAGTAGGCAAATTACTGGAAGCAATCATTTCAAACTCTATTCGAAATCACCTGGAGAAGCACCGATTGATCAATGATTCCCAGCATGGCTTCACAAGCGGAGGTTCTTGCCTAACTAATCTATTAACAATCTTTTCATCAGTTTTCGAATCGGTGGACGAGGGGCACAATTATGATGTGGTATATCTCGACTTTAGCAAAGCCTTCGACAGAGTCCCCCACGAAAGACTAATTAGAAAGGTAGAAGCTCATGGCATCAAAGGTGACATCCTTAAATGGATTAGGGCGTGGTTACAGGACAGGAAACAGAGAGTGAGCATTAACGGCACTAAGTCCCATTGGAGCAACGTCACAAGTGGAGTTCCCCAAGGCTCAGTACTTGGACCAATATTGTTTATTATATACATAAACGACATAGATATCGGCATAGACAGCAACATAAGTAAATTTGCTGATGACACTAAAATAGGACGTGTTATCAAATCTGACGAGGACTCGGCAAAACTACAGGAAGATCTAAACAAATTTTTCGAATGGTCTGAAAAATGGCAGATGAAATTCAACGTTGACAAATGTAAAGTACTCACTATAGGAGATGTAAACAGGGAAACCAGATACCAGATGAACAACGATGCCATAGAGAAATCCGACTGCGAGAGGGATTTAGGAGTAATGATAAGTAGGAACCTTAAGCCAAGTAAACAATGTGTTTTTGCTCGTAACAAGGCTAACAAAGTACTGGGGTTCATACAAAGGAGTGTTAGTTACAAGACTAGCGAGGTCATCCTAAAACTGTATCTTGCTCTTGTGAGACCACACCTGGATTACGCAGTTCAGTTCTGGTCACCGTATTACAGAATGGATATAGAATCCTTGGAAAGAATTCAGAGGAGAATGACAAGACTAATCCCGGGCATTCGGAACCTTGAGTATAGAGACAGGTTAAAGCATCTAAATTTGCACTCCCTTGAGAGACGTAGAGCGAGGGGCGACCTGATAGAGGTGTATAAGTGGAAGGCAGGGCTAAACAAAGGGGACATTACAAAGGTACTCAAATTATCCAACCAGGAGCGAACTCGTAACAATAGTTTTAAATTAGACAAATTTAGATTTAGGCGTGAAATAGGTAAACACTGGTTTGGAAACAGAGTAGTGGATGAATGGAACAAGTTACCAAATATCATCATTAACTCGAATACGCTGAATTGCTTCAAACATAGGTTGGATGCTCATATGAGCAATAGGGGTTGGGTGTAAACGGACTGCCCAGTATGGGCCAATAGGCCCGCTGCAGTTTCCTCCATTCTTATGTTCTTATGTTCTTATGTTTTGGAGATGCCAGTAGAACTTGTCTGATGTCGTCACGAGCAACTTCATTGGTAGAAATGCACACAAGCTAATCTCCCTGACGGTTGAATAGACTGAACCACTGAATTCGCTCCTCAAGCTTATTTACATCAGCTTCGTCTCATTTAAATCTCTGGGAGCTTATGATCCCATGAGATTTTGACCCACTGCATCTCATTCCTCCAATCAGTCGAATGTCAGTTTATAGCTGTGCTCGGTCACTGAAGGTGATTATCCATCGATTCATGGCACTCTGTATCTTTGTTATATCTACGAGTGGTTGCAAAACGAAATGTGTATCCCTCCATTCCACATCTAGGAAGTACAATCTGTCGAGTAGTGACGCCTGTGGATGCCGACAAAGTGCCTCAATAGCCGTCATTTGCCAGACGAGGACGAATGCGATGACGACTAAATCAAATTTTGCGACTGTGTTTCACCAGACAGACATTATTTTTTATTTTTTTGGCCATAAATGATTCCACATATGTTTGGTTCATAAATTTTGCACTACATATTGGTAGTATATCGTAACAATATTTTGTTCAGTGGGAATAAATTGACATATTGTTGCAAAATGCATGTGGCTTGAACATGTCAGTTTGATGAAAAATGAATAGGGTCACCTTAGGTTTGAGTGTGTTGGACAGGTATTGGAGGAAAATAAATAAGGAAGATTTTGGTGCATCAAATGTTTCCGTGGGTTGAGTATTTACGGAGTTATGAACACTATTTTGAGCAATTTTTATTGTTTTTCTGTTTTTGAAGCATGAGATGTTAGGATATGAGTATTTGTTGATTCTACCTGCATGCAGTATATAATTCCTGTCAATTTGATGCCACATAAAGCTATATAGAATGTATATTAGTCCCTGTAGATGAATTTTAGTTATTTTGGAAATATCGTGTTAGATGATAACAATAAAACTACTAAAAACGCTTATAAGTCAGTATTGCACAACTTTAAAGAATGAAAACCGACCATTTCTAGTCACCATAGGGCCCCTCTAACTATCTACAGTATATCGGTTTTAGGTATATACAGTATGTTACCTTTTTTTGCGAAATCAGTTATTTTGCAAAATTCCCAGCAGGCATATTGGTAATTTTGCGAAATAACTTATAAACAGACAACCTAAACTAACCTAACCTTATGGTTAGATTAAGTGAGAGGTTAGGTTAGGTTAGGATGGCTCGTGTAGAATGATACACAGTTAAGTGGTTCTGTTCTTTTTTTTAACTTTGGTTAGTCTCTTTGTAAGTTATTTTGCAAATTTACCTATATGCATGCCGGGAATTTTGCAAAATAACCGATTTCGCAACAAAAAACCTAACAAATAAATTGATGTATGAACGAAAATGACAAAATAGATTCTGGTTCCTGGATTATCGAACCTTTTTCACCTAACCCAAAAATCCATGCTGAGCCGGTATGGTGGTAAAACTGCTCTAAACTGGGTATGTCAGCAGGAGTCCTTGGGTTTTTTCCCTTTTTGAGTTGCCCTGTGGTCGGGAAATCAGGGAACTCCTGAGAGACTTTTGGTTTCGAGTAGACTCACCTATGGTAACTGTGCAAACATACATGACAAATTTGAAATAGAAGGTGGAGAGGGTACGTCACTTGGCCCAGGTAAAAGGCAAAGTAATATGAAAGTCAATTGTGACAAAATAACTAAGTTACGATCGTTTCAGCTTGGAGATCAAGTGTTATTGTCTTAGCCCCTTCAGGGATCTCCTCTTTTTTTTGTCAAGTTTCAAGGACCATATTCAGTTGCATGCCTAGTAGAGAATATATATATATATATATATATATATATATATATATATATATATATATATATATATATATATATATATATATATATATATATATATATATATATATATATATATATATATATATATATATATATATATATATATATATATATATATATATATATATATATATATATATACAGACAATAGAAAGAAAAATCAAAATTTCCACGCTAATCTTCTTAAGAGTTATTTATGTGGTCAGGTCATAATAGAGACCGACGCAGCACGCCGACTTCTTATGACAACGTGATTCGAGTCAACTTTTTTCATAGCATAGTATCGCACACAGAGTCATCGGAGTCATCAGTGCCAGGCGAGAATGTAGTTCAGATCAGGTCAGGGTCGGTCCTTCTGGATATAGCAGTGAGAAGCACCCGGACTCAAGGTCTGTAGAAGAGGAGGTCATCCCGCATGCAGGTGGGAAGAGCTTTGCTGACGTAATCTGTCAGACTTCCGTGCTCCGTCCCCTACCTCACACCCCTTATAAACAGAACATTTACCGTTTCATATACTGTACCGTGCTATCTCAGTAACTCACATATAAATTAATACTAGTACAGTGTCTAATCTTTCATATAAATTTGGTTTAGTACACCAGTCAGTGCAGTGGGTGATGCAGAATATATATGCAGTACCAGGGAAAGAAAGGTTTAAAATGAAAACAATGCCTATCAATTTTTCAGTAGCTATGAATTTAAATACATAGCTGCATATACTTGTAACTATATCTGCAGTTGCCAATAGGAAATCCTTTCCTCCTTGTTGTGCTCATTATGTTAATAATGTAGACGTGAGGTGACAGGAATTATGACGTCACATGACAAGCGTTACCGACCATGACGCCAGATTATAGGGGGAGCGGGTGTTAGGGAGGTTGAGAACAGGTGATCTGTGAGCTTATATACACAATAATTTTGTCTGTTTAAAGGTGTTTATTTAACTTTTCCAATGTACAATCCGGGAAAGCAAAATTCATCCGTAAATATTTTAGGGCCAGTAGAAAGAAATTACATATGCAAATTTCCCTATCTAAGGCCACTGGATTTATAAAAGAGGACTTATTCATACCCATACACTGCAGGGCATACCACAATCGCACATTAGTTGTGCTAAAATCATTTTCTATAGTAACTACTGGATATCCAGCTGCTTCTATTTTTTTTTAAGGTGGGGAAAGCATGGAAGGCATGCAGTGGGTCAAGGCACAACCAGCTGTAAAGGATGGAGAAGTCACGACAGATAGTCGTGGGGGAAAAAGGTTGGAAAATAAATTTAATGAGTTAAACAGAAGGGAACGACACCCCTTGCTTTGCATATTACAGAGTTTGTTGGCTAACTAAGCTAATCTATGATTTAGGATGAGGTTGCACAATGGCTACTTTGGTTGGCAATGACTAGCTGATTTTACAATTACATTCTTATTAAAATCTTATTATTGTATTACGTTAAGGACTCACTAGATTGTGACTTGTTAAATGTGATCTTATATCATCCGATTTTTAATCTAAGGTGGATCGTTGTGGCGGACATAGCTGTAGATAGGTTGGGTTGTTGCAGTGCGGGCAGACTCCGTGGCCACCAGGCGTGCGGTCGTCCTCCGTTGACCTCCGTTGATGTCTTCCCCCCGTATGTGGTCTGGGCTATGAGTGGCGCTTGGCCACTGGCTGACCTCAGACACTTATATTGAAAGCTCTGTAGTTGTTGTAGTCTGATCTTCTCGAGCTTGATGAGTGAGACGTGTCGGTACTCCAACACGGCTCTCACCAGCGCCTTGTACAGGTGGACTTGTATCTTCTCAGCATCAGTTTAAAACGGTTTAATTTGTCGTCGGCGACTTTGGTTTTCTTAACTCTGTTATTTACGTTGGACGTGATGCCCGTCCGAAAGATGGTGAGGCTGAGCAACCTGCCTTGTTTAGAGTATTCAATCTCTTAGTCGTCGATCATCAATGGAGCCGGCTTGTATTTGGATATGGCTTGTATTTGTTTGTTTTTATTTTCCATTTATTTTTATACTCCGAGATACCCTCTATTTCCCGAGCAGTGAGTAGCGCCATCCTTGCCGTGGACCTTCCTGGGCAATTGACGATCTGTGTCACATTGTCAGCATACATGGCGTACTCGCTCCAGACATTTGGGGATGGCAGGTCAGCCGTGTTGAGCGTTTAAAAGGTTGGTGAGAGACAAGAGCCCTGAGGCACGCCGCTCGAGGGTGAAAATTCCTCCCCACAGTGTTCTTGCATCTTGATTTTAATTACTGGATATCCAGCTGCTTCTACCATTACAATTTCTTTAAACCTTGCCCAGACCTACCAGCAGAGGATTGCCAACGATTCCATAAGCATAAGAATAGCACATGTGAATCGGATTCTTGGGTTAACCTCAAAAACCTTGAAAAGAAAATTTACCAAGACCCAGGAAATCCAGAATAATTTTGCGGGAAACTTAGGTGCAGTAACTCTTCTTACCTGATCCTAAAATTTACCAATAAAGCACTCACTCACAGTAGACCTGATGAGAACAGAGAAATTATGTATATAAGAAATTATGGGATGAAAGACTTAATAAAAGAATATAAAAGTGATTAATACTCATACACAGAACTTTTATAAGAGAGATAAACAGTGCAGTTACATCCTTAGTTAATCGGTACAAGAGAGAGAGAGAGAGAGAGAGAGAGACTATCATCTGGAGGGTAGATTATCTTAGTGGTTCATCAGCCAGTCTTCCGCGCTGCCACAATCTGATTTGACTGAGGAAATTGCGTGGCGGCATCAGCTTTTATCGCCTCCAGCGATTACGAAGTTAATTGTATACCAATTTGCTGCACGCTGCCCTCCCCCATCCAAGATGTTCAACAACGCTGAAAAACTAAGTGTTCATAAATTTTCTGTATGCCCAGTTAACTCTTCTTCAGCTCTCAATGCCTTATGTATGTTAAGAGTTTATTCAGCTGTCCATCTCATTCCTATAATAAAGAGCATATTAAATGTTGAGAAGTCGTTAAAAATATAAATAAATGCTCATAGTTTCTTGAACATTCATTACATCTTCATCTTTTTGTTGTTAATCTCTCCAAATGCTTACAGTTTATTAAAAAAAATGTCATATGTTCACCTACTGCTTGTCCTGCACTCCACCACCTCGCCTGTTTACAGTTGCCGAAGACTTCGTTAAATGTCAAAAATTTGCTGGAAATTTTGTTGAACCTAGGTCAGTTTCTTATAGGCTTTGTAACCTGATCACCAGAGCTGAAAACATTATCAAATGTTACTAACTTATCCATTTACCAACACACTCATTAGACTGTTAAGTCATTATCAACTTTCTGAACAGCCTATCAACTGTTGTTCAGATAATTAACAGCTTATGAACTCATCACCTATACATTAAACTTCCTTTTAACGATTCACCAACGATGCATATCGACTTTTAGTGTCCAACAACATCCTCAAAGATCACATTAACTAGCTACCAGCTCTTTGAACATCTTGTTAACGTTCATAAATTACTTCACCCCTCAGAGTAAATTCTTTATTTGTGTTGAACACTCAGGAAAACGTCTATGATTTTAGTTAACACAGAAAACTGTTCATAAGTTTAATAATCACTGTGATCTCATGTTTTAAGTGACAGTGACGTCATTTGTTAAGCGACTGAGATGTCATGTGGTGAGTTACTGTGACGTTTAATGTTAAGTGACTGTGAGGTCATTTGTTAAGTGACTATAACGCCATGTATTAAGTGACTGTAACGTTATTTGTTATTGACTGTGAGGTCTTCTCTAGGTGACTGAAACGCCATACATTAGGTCAGTGTGATGCCATGTACTAAGCCGTTGTGAGTTGTGACGTTATGTGTGACGGCAAAGTGACATCATAAATGAAATTTCTGTGACGTTATGTACTGTACAAGGTTACTAGGATATTATATGCTGGTGACGTCACGTGTAGGTCTCTGTGACGTTGTGTGAGGTGACGTCAAACTCGTAGAGAATGAGAGACTTGTGAGATGGCGGAGAGTGGTGGTAGTGGTAATGAAGGCCCGGACGTGGTTTTGGACCTCTGAAAATAGCTATCAGGAGTATATTGGCAGCCATGGTCACGTAGAGCGAGACTTGGTTTGAGAGGTACGCACACACACACACACACACAGCGCTCTTAGAGCTAAATTTGTCTTAATTGTAAATGTGAGAATACTTTGCTTCTCTGATTGTTTAAGAAGGTAGCACAGATATGGTTGAAATTAATGCACCAAAAAATCTTAGGGTCTTGGTACTCAAACAGTTAAGAGTATTTGTATTCAAAGGGTAAGTGTCTTCGTACTTAAAGGTTTTGGGTCTTCCAGTTCAAAGATTAGGTCTATGCTCTCAAGGGCTTAGCATACAACCATATATATTTTTTTAATTATAAATTGTGTACTTTATACTTCATACTTAGTATTTGCCATTGATTCTTTAACTCGATAATAAAGTGATAAACATTGAGTCAGGTTTAGAATCTTTCTGGTATATGAGTGGTCATGTCTCTCACCTGGAGGGAGGGGAATAAGGGGAAATAGGAGGAAGTGAGAAGGAAATGAGGGAGATGGGGGAAGGAAGTAAGAGGGAAGAGAGAGGAGGAAGGGAGGGAAGAGAGAGGAGGAAGGGAGGGGAGAGAGAGGAGGAAGGGGGGGTATGAGTGGGGAGGGAAGAATAGGGGAGAACTAGGAGGTGAGAGGGGAAATGGGGGAAGGGAAAAGAGGAAATGAAAAGAGAGAGAAGAAAGGGAGGGTGAGGAGATAGAGTGAAGGAAAAGATGGACGTGAAAGGGGAGGGAGGGAGGGAGGGAGGAAGAGAGAAAAAGAAAGAAAACGGGAAGGAGAGGGAGAAGGGCAGAGACTTATGAGTGGGAGGAGGAAACATGGGATAGGGAGGATACGAAAGGGGAAAACGATGTGTATGTACAGTTTGTGTGTGCATTTATGGGTGAAGAGATATGCATGTTTATGTGTGTTTATTTGTTTTCCTGTGTTATAGCGAAAAATAATTGATTTTACTTAATTAAATATTAAAAAGGAATTTTCTCTTGTACCGAAATATTATTATGTGACAAAGAATTGTGTGATTGAATAAGTTACATTAGTAAGTATCCCTCTGAAATGTAGGTGGGGACTTATATATTAGCCTATGTCACATATTGACTCATTAATTTTATATAAATATGAGCTAATGACATATATTTACTATAGACATTCTATCACCCAGACTATTGAGCATACAGTTACATAGGCATTTGTTCTTTCACACCTCCTAGGGTGGATAGCCCATAAACATTTGTTCTTTCACACCTTCTCTGGTGTACTTCCCATAAAACTACAGACTCAACCTGTTAGGTGTTCTGGGTAATAAGTTCTATATACAGGAGAGAACACAAACACCTGTATAGTTTTGTAGGTTCGGTTTACTGGATAAGAGTATGTACACAGAGGGGGGTAGCACTCCTCAGCTAGGCTCCTTGTCAACTGCTATAGACGACGTATGGCAAGTGATACATTAGCAGCTTCCATACGTCGCCAGGCACATTAATTAAGCATGTGGGATATGGTAATAACATTGCCACACGCTGCTAGCTAGGCTGAATAAATATAAATGGAGCACATACATAATATACATACATAATACATAATCCAGCATACATAATATACATACACCTCCCTCCCCCCTATACGCTCATAGCAAAGTCTTGAGCGGACCTTTTCTTCTGGATCCGTTCTGAGCGTCGAGGGACTTCATCACTGGGAAGGGTATGGGACTCAACACTGGTGGCGGGGCCAGCAGAAGGCATTCTTACGGGGCGGAGAAAACGGCGGTTCCTCCACCACACACGACCACTGGGTAACCGCACCTGTAGTCCCGTGACCTACGAGACCCATGACTACGCCTACTTTGTCCCAACGTAGGGAGGTCGGGTCCTGAACACGGACTTGGGTGCCGACACTCAACCTGGGGAGAGAACGGGCGTGGTCGTTGTAGCGGGCGACGACGTCCTGAACACGTTCGGCGGCTCGGCGATCACAATCCTCTGTCATGGCCTGCCACTCCTTGGAGAAGGATTGAGGGTGAGCAGGGACACAAGAACGAAGGGGGCGTCCATACAAAACCTGGGCAGGGGAGCGTCCGGTGTAGTTAGGTGTGTTGCGGAGTTCAAGAAGACCCCGGTCGAAGGCCTCGCAGTCAATGTTCCCAGAAGGGGCCACCTTAAGGATGAGGTGCTTCAGGGATTTGACAGCAGCCTCAGCGTGGCCGTTGGACTGCGGGTAATGGGGCGATGACAACACATGCCGGACTCCCCATCGGTCAAGGAACACAGCAAAGTCCCGGCTTGTGAACTGAGGCCCTCCGTCGGTTCGCAGGCGTACAGGAACGCCCACGTCACGGAAGTAGTGGCGGAACTTGCTGATGATGGCGGCAGACGTTGTGTCATTACCGCACTTGATGACAACCGGCCAACCAGAGAGACGGTCGACGATAACAAGGAAGGACTTTCCTGACACACAGAAAAAGTCGGCCGACACAGACTCAAAGGGGCGGGTGGGGTTGTCGTCACTCATGAAGGGTTCCTGCTGCTGGCTGGGTTGTAATACTTGGCAGGGCTCACACGCACGGACAACATTGGAGATGTCGGAGTTGATGCCGGGCCAGAACACAGTCTGTCGTGCACGTCGTTTGGTGGCCTCAGCTCCACGGTGACTGTCGTGGAGGCGAGCCAAGGCGTGGGGACGTGATGCAGCAGGGACAACTACACGTGCTCCGTACAGAACAAGGTCTCCGTCGCAGTAGAGTTCATCGCGGAGTTTCCAATACGGGAGCAGGGTGTTGTGAAGATCGTAGCGGTTGCTAGGAAATCCATTCCTCACACACTCGACAAGTCGAACGTAGGAAGGGTCATCTCGGGCCGCTGTTCGAAGGTCCTCCATTGCCTTGTCGTCATCTGGTGACAGGTCCGAACGAAGGGATTGGACGGCATGGAGAGTGACCACAGTCCTGACGGAGAGAGCGAGGTCGGCGTCGAGCACATGATCTTCTGGAGTAGGGCGGCTGACAGGAGAGCGGGATAAGGCATCAGGGATGCAGAGCTCCTTACCAGCACGCCACACTGCTGTGAAGATGTACGCCGAGAGCTTCTCTTTCAGACGCTGGAGGCGAGGGTTCTCAACGGCGTCTAGCGTGTAGTGGTTGAGGATCGGGACAAGCGGGCGATGGTCGGTCACTAGGTGAAAGTGTTGCAGGCCTATGAGGTAAAACCTGCACTTGGACATCGCCCAAACCACAGCCAACAGCTCCAACTCAATAGTGGCGTAGCGCGTCTCAGTGTCAGAGAGGAAACGCGAGCCACACTGGACGAGCCGGAACTGCCCTCCACCGTGATCCTGCAGTAGGGCGTATCCCACGCCATACAAGCGTGAGGCATCTGTCTGCAGAACTGTCGGCAAGGCTGGGTCAAACGTGGCGAGGACAGGTGGACGAGACAGGGCCTGTTTCACTTGCTGGAAGGCCTTGTCGTGGTCGGGGGTCCACAGGAATGTCCTCTTGGGGCTCATCAGGGGGCGAAGTGGTTGAGCAGCTGCGGAGATGTCCGACGAAAACTCTGCTAACTGGTTGACGAGACCGATGAAGGACCTCAAGTCGGTCAGGTTAGCAGGGGTGGGAAAATCCGTGATGGCGAGGACCTTTTCCGGGTCAGCTGAGATACCATTCCCTGAGAGGGTGTACCCACAAAAGTCAACTGAAGAGCTGGCCAGAACAAACTTGTCGGCATTTAGGGTAATGCAGTGCTTCCGGCACCTGTTGAGTACCTCGTAGATACGGCAGAGGTGATCCATATAATCCTCGTCGTACACGAGTATGTCGTCGACCACTTTCACACAGTTTGCCAGACCTTGTAGAGCCATGTCACCTCGAAGACAGAAAGCGTCTCCTGTAGCGGCGAATCCCATGGGGCCACGGCAATAACTGTAACGTCAATGCGGGGTGATGAAAGTTGTGAGTGGTCGGTCTTCTTCGGCAAGCTCTATCTGCCAGTATCCACATAGGGCGTCCATCGTCGTGAAGAAGCGCGCCTTCGGGTTCACACTGCGTATAGCTGCAAAGGGCGTGGGAGAAGGGTGCGCAGGACGAGACACCTGGCTGTTGAGCTTGGAGAGGTCGGTGGTGATCCGAACACCACCTTTAGGTTTTGCGACGACAACCATAGGGTGACACCATGGAGACGGGTCATCGCCGGTTGGTGCAATAATTTCTTGGGCGACCATGGAGTCCAGCTCGTTTTTGACCGCCTCGCGGAAGGCCAGGGGAACCAGTCGAGGGGTGTAAATAGCGAAGGGCTTCGCGTCGTCCCTCAGGTGGATCCTCATGGGGGGACCTGCCATCTTCTTGAGAGGCTTGGATTCCAGAGCGGACTTGGTCACCAGAACGTCGCTGAATTCCTTCAGGAAGTACTTCCGAGCATCCGAAGGAGAGGTGTCACTGGCAAGAGGCAGGGGTAGGGCGGCAGCAGGGTCGTTGCTGCTCCCTTTTTGCACCCTGTTGGCGTGTTTTACCTCAAGAATAGGTTTGGGGAAGTCCTGGGAGATGATGGCCAACTCTTGACAATGTCTGTAGGACAGCAAAGGAGTCGGGACACCGTTATGCACATCAATCCAGGCTTGACACGACCTGTTGCCAAAGGTGACTTGTGCTTGGAGTGAACCCAGGGCCGGGGTCATCTGTGAACCATCTGCCATAAAGCGGAGATCCTTGGGGGGCGGTCCTAGATCACTTGGAGAGAGCCCCAAGCATTGCAAATGCTGGGGACCGATGACTGTAGCATCAGCGCCGGTGTCGGGCAACATCTGAAGACGGGATGACACGCTGCGGTAGGTCACAATGACACTGATGTACTGGGGGACTTTGGTCCTGGGACGCGGGGGGGAGCACACATTCCTAATATGGCTCGAGCGTTGTCCAGGGTCGTCGTGCCTCTGATTGGAAGACTGTGGGCGGCCCTCTCTGGTGGAAGGGCGCTGAAGCTTCCGCCGACGCTGTCCCTTGGGTTTGTTGGAAGGGCAACACTTGTCATAGTGGCCCAGACGACCGCACACATTGCACTGGACGCGTTTGGCTGGGCACCGTACTGTGAGTGACCAGTGGCCCTTACGGTCACAACTGTTGCAGGTAGACTCAGCGGCTGGACACACCTGTGTTCCGTGCTGCTTACCACAGTTGTTGCAAAATGAACCGGGCGTGGACGTGGTGGGCGAAGGCGTAGGAGCAGACTTCTTGTCCTTCTTGTACCGGGAAACAGCGCGTACAGCTGTAGGGGGAGCACGGATGGCAGAGGTGGCACACCTGGCAGCCTCATAGGAGCGACATATCGTCAACACATCCTGAAGAGAAGAGGAAGAGTCGAGGGAGGTGAGGCGTTGGACAAGTTCCTCGTCCTTAACACCCATCAAGATCACCTGCTTCAACTGGGTCTCCTCGCACTGCTGGTGGTGGCCTAGATATATATCTACTTCTTCCGAGGCTCCCTTAAGACGTACATAAAAGGCATCAAAAGACTCACCCTCCATCTGTCTGCAGCTAAACAATTCCCTCCTGCGCAGAGCTTCATTTTGCTGTCCTTTGATGTGCCGTTGTAGAATGTCCAGTACATCCTCTACAGACAGCGAAGAGGTTGGGGGTACCTGCAACGTATGTTCTAAGACACGCTGAACTTCCAAGGACAGGCACATACGCAGCTGGATGAGTTGTTTAGGCTGTGACAAACTCTGGAGATCCACCATTGTAGAATAGTCAGTCCACCGTCGCCGCCATTCACGAAAAGTCTGGAAATTCACATCAGGCTTCAAGATGGGCGGTGTTTGAGCTGCTGCTTTAGGTGGGGCTGGGGGGCGTGAAGGAAGCATGGATGAGGTATCTGAACCAGTCAGTACCGAGGCAGTGTTAGAGCCAGGGGCTTGGTTAACAGTGAGGCGAGATATCAAAGCTTCAAACCGTGCACTATCTTCCAATCTCCGTTGGTGGTCTCGTTCTGCCTCTGCTTGCCTTCTGTGCTCATCCGCCAAACGTCTGTGAGCTTCATCCTCGCGTCTCTCATCTCTCATAAACTTCAGTAAAGCAATTATCTCTGGAGACAACGCTGAATATTGAGGTGAAGGACTGCGCGATGTTGTGGGGGCTGGAGCGTCGTGGCCGGCCTGGTCATCCATCTCTGCGGGACTATCATCCGCTTGACTCATCCAGGCGCTGGCTCCACGGCTACGTAAGGCATGAGACATAACTACTTCATCTGTGTACTGTGTCTTAAATCAGTGTTGACCGGTCAGCCCGTCGTATCAACAAGATTTCAGACAAAAAAAATTAATTAAATACACAGATAAGTAGGTTATATATATAAAATATATATAAGGAAGCCGCCGGTCAGCGAGTGTTAGTACATGTATGTGTGTGTGCGCGCCTTGGGCAGCGTCTCGCTGGGGGGGAGAGGAGGGAGAAGTGCGGCGGCGACTCTCGCGGTCAGTCCAGTTACCCTCAGGACGCGGTTAGAGAAGGGTGCACTGAACTCTACTCCCAACAAATGCCCAGAACATGCCGAATACCTTGGGAATCCGTTCGAACAAGGTCACACATGAATGGCACGAAACACACAATGCACTAAACACTTCATAGAAAATCACTGTCACTGACACTGCTCAAAGTTGCGAAATTCTTCGAGGGACGACGCGGTGGTTGACACAAGGCGGGAGTCCATAAGCCGGCTTTCACAAACTTTGCACTAATCACTCGTAATTATCCAGTAAGATTACGCACTGCGCCATGTTAGGTGTTCTGGGTAATAAGTTCTATATACAGGAGAGAACACAAACACCTGTATAGTTTTGTAGGTTCGGTTTACTGGATAAGAGTATGTACACAGAGGGGGGGTAGCACTCCTCAGCTAGGCTCCTTGTCAACTGCTATAGACGACGTATGGCAAGTGATACATTAGCAGCTTCCATACGTCGCCAGGCACATTAATTAAGCATGTGGGATATGGTAATAACATTGCCACACTCTGCTAGCTAGGCTGAATAAATATAAATGGAGCACATACATAATATACATACATAATACATAATCCAGCATACATAATATACATACACAACCCTCATTGTGTGGGTAGGTTGTTTAGTTAATGGCCGTGTTGAAGTGTGCTTACTCTCCAACCACCAGTCATCAGACTCAAGAGAGTTCAGTCCAGGTCTCACCAGTTCACAGCCTGACACGATGCCCTAAAGTCGAGTCGTGAGACCAGCTCTCCAGGCTGTACCTCTCTCTAAATATATCAGCTAATTACAAACTAAAGGCTAATGCTCATTAGTCTGTCAATACCAAATAATAGTCCAGACATTACTATCTAATATAACTAGAAAATCACCATGTGCATTTACAATAAACCAAGGAACAACGAGTGAAGAGAGCATTACCTGTGTGTCTTGTTTTATTTACAAACTAAGATAATTGCAAGTACAACCCAGGACAGCTGTGACGATTTCAACTATCAACCAATCTACGACTGTATCAAAGGTGACACGCCGTGAGATTACCTGATATCTCACTCAGCTACATCAAAGGTACCAGCGATGAACCTACACTCATTTTGGCAAGTGATAACCAGTGAGGTAGTTTGATATCCTAAAACAGCTAAAACTATGGTGGCAGCATTGAAAATGAACCTACAATCAACTTAATCAGTGCTTCAGAGTTCTACTATATAAAAAAAATACGCAGTGATTTCTAGTGAATTAGAGAGAGATAAACATTATAAGTACCCAAAAGTACTTATAGCACAACAAATAACAGTGACTACTACAAGTAACAAAAAAAAACAAGTTAAAATAACAAGTTATCTTAACTGTGTACCAGTACAAGTGGTAACACTAACTCTTAAGTGGTAACTTAGGGCTAAGCCTAACCAACAGAAAACAGTTTATGGTGGAGTACAGAAGTGCCATAAACAACTCGACAGGCGGCAATAGCAGAGATCCAGTGGTATTTTCTCAGGGTATCACCTATCAACCTCAACGAACTATCAACCTCAACCTCATCGAACTCACGACCTCTGTACCAGAGCAGATGTGTGTGGTATTGGAGTCTCAACAGTGACGTCATCTAGACCGGCGCCATCTGGAATATTGCGACATCTGGAATACTGCGTCATCCATCCAGCCCAGCTGATCAAATGTAAACAAGGGGACTTCGCCGAGAAACTACAATCAACTCTACTGTATTAGGTACTTCACAAACAATCATTAGTTTATATATACACATTTTATATATATTTTACAACATATCTTCAAAAGGTTAGCATCGTGATAGGTATTTAATTATCAAGTGCCTTGTAACAATTAATGGAAAAATAACTTATACAATTAATTATCACTGAAATTTACAAGTCACATTACCTTATTGCGAATGGATTGGCAAAGTTTTTAAACATTTAACTCTAATAAATATTTATGGATCATTTACATGTTTTAAACGATCAAGAAGTTGTAAGCCATAATGAAAACATAGATAGTGATTCAAGTGACACTGTACCCCATGACACAGTTAACATTGACACAAGTGAACTCAAAGGTGCGCATGAATTACAAGTCATTGAACCTGAACTAACAGTAAACAATTCAATTGAATTTAGTGAAACAGTCATAGATAAAACAAATAACGAATTATTATTTACACAACTTAGGTCAGGGTGTGCTTATAACATTACACCTCTGTATAGTGAACCTACCTCTGACACTACACCTGAGTATAGTGTATTGGCATCTTCTAATCCATACACTAGTAATTTACCAGCATTTCAATTCACTAGTAAACTTCTAACCACTAACATGACTAACCCAGTGCCGCAAGCAACTAATGTGTGGAAAATACAACCACAGCATGATCGAATCCAAGACTTAACAGGAGAAGATCATAACTGTAATGTATTAGCATTTCTCCGAGCATGTGAGGATGTGATTCAGATTTCAGATTTGCCCCCGAGGGGGCTAGTTTATTGGGCACCCCCTTACATCCTGTGCAAGGTGAAGCGCAGAAGCGTTTACAGCGCCCAACAGGGAAGTATGAAAAGTTCATACTTGCCTTTATGACTCGTACATTAAGGGCGTAAAAGCCTGAAGGATCATAGGTTCTGTCAAGTTACATAAAGTGAGAGAATGATGAGTGTTTGGGGGGAAAGTTCCCGGTACATTTTATCTGTTTATGGCAAAGAGTGGCAGGTCCCTAATAATGTCAAATGCCAGGCCTGTGACTAGGAGGAGGGATATCTGGTCTGGGAGGGAAGAGGTGTTGGTAACGGCTGGGGACCTATAGGAGGAGGTCATAGGGCAAATGAGGATGTAGTGAGAGAGGGTGTGAGAGTCGGGTTGGCCACAAAGTTTACAAAAAGTGCGGTGGGGCTCAGGGTTGCCAATGTACTCCCATAGGTACCTGTGCCCTAGGCGCAGTCTCATGTATATAAGCTGTTGAGATCGAGTCAGGGATTGATATTCTTTGTAGTGGCGGTTGTCGTCACCGGTTACAGCGTCATAGTGGCATAGTGTGACGCTACCCCGTTGTTTCAGGTGTGTCCAATTTTCATTGAATGCCTCTCGTTGTGTGGCGTGTATGCGAGATTTGAGATGATTCAGGGAGAGGGCGAGAGTGGCTTCAGTATCTTCTTCTTGTGTAGCTTCTTTGGCAAGCTGATCCACAGTGTCACAGGCAGTTATTCCTATATGTGACGGGATCCAAAGAAACTTGACACGGATGTCATCAGTTTGTTCTAGCCCGGCAACGGCGGCTAGGGTGTGTTGGGCGGCAGGGGAGGAGGGGGAGGGTAATTTGAGCCTCGCTAGCGCAGAAGTGCTGTCACTGATTATAAGGAGGTTCCGGCGTTCAGTGCGAGGATAGGTCGCCCCCTCATGAATGCCCGCGAGGATGGCTATGCTTTCAGCATCAGTGGAGGAGGCCCAGTCGTGGCGCTCAGGAATCCACACAGCTGCCCCAGCGCTGCCCAGCGTGGTAACAGACCCATCACAGTAGACGAGGGTAGGAGGGTGGGAGGTCTTTAGAGAGGAAGCGACATCATTAATCTGCTCAAGGCAGTTAAGTTTGAGCATATACCTCAGTTGGGTGGATTTACGACCAGGGAAGGTGTGGACGACAACATCAACACACGGGGAGGTCCACGGCGGTAGAGGCGGATGAGTGTACTCGGGAGGGAGAGAGGTCGAGGGGGTGTAGAGGTGATAACGCAGGATGTCAGCAGTAGTGTGGACGGGCCAGAGTTGAGAGGGAGGGGGGAAAGTAATGGGGTCAGGCCGGCGCAGGAGGGTGTTAAGATGTGAGTTCAGTGAGCGCGACAGGGGAGTCGGTTGCTCACTGCGAAGAAGTTTAACGCCAAGGATGGCATTGAGAGCAGTAATTCGATCGCAGACGGGAAGCAGGATTAGTTCGCGCTGCATGACTTCTATTCTGGTGGTCATAGGGCAGCCGAGGATGAGTCTCATCGCTCTGTTTTGGATTTTCTCTATGCTTTGTTTCTCGCGCTGGGAGGCAACTACAAGGACAGGAGAGGCATAATCTATGACAGCTCTGACGATGCCAATGTACATGAGACGTAGGACCCTGACAGAGGCTCCTTTGAGGCCGTGAGTGAGGGACTGGAGGGGCCTCGTTCGTTGGCGGCACTAGGAGATGACGTGGGCGGCGACAGCGGAGGTCGTGGCTCTGGTAGTGGCTCGCACAGGTAGACCAAGGTATCTGTAGGTGCGTACTTGATCGATGTCTTGTCCTTGCAGAATCAGTGGTGTCTGACACCGGAAGCGTGAGATGAACTTGGTTTTAGTGTGTGAGATGACTAGCCCGAGTGTTTGACAGGTCCGGGCGAACGTGGAGAGTATAGGTTGTTCTTGTTGCACTGTAGTAATTTGGAGGAGGATATCATCAGCGTAGCTTATGATGTGACCGTCTAGGGCTCGCTCAGCAAAGATGACGTTGAGACGGCAGATGGAGTTCATGAGAACATTGAAGAGTGTAGGGCTGAGTACACCTCCCTGAGGCGTGCCAAGATCAAGGTCCCTGATCTTAGAGTAGTGGCCCTGAAAACGGACACGGGCCTGTCGATGGGAGAGGTAGTCAGCAATCCACGTGAGGAGTTTGCCCTTCACATCCATGTGAGTGAGGCTTTATCAAAAGCACCCTTGAAGTCGACGAAGAGGGAGGTTTTGGCGGAGGTGTTTGCCATGTAGTGAGCGATGCAGTGAGCAGTACTCTTTCCGGGGCGAAAACCATAGAGGTCAGGGTGCAGGTGGGCTTCAATTTTCCAGTGGAGGCGGTGGCGTATCATGCGCTCCATCATCTTTGAGAAGCAGGAGATGAGGGATATTGGACGATATTCATCTTGTCTGCCTGGTTTAGGGACTGGGATGGTGGTGGCAGTCTTCCATGAGTGAGGCAGCTGACCAGTATCAAAAGAGAGGTTAAATAGACAGAGGAGGGGGTTACCAGGGGTGGCAATAAGGGCATTTAACACATCATATGTGACGCCGTCATCGCCTGGGGCGGTGGACCGACCACGCTTAACAGCATTTAGTAGTTCACACTGTGTGAAAGGCACGTCAGTGTCTGCAAATAGGTCTTGGTACTCGAAGATGCGCTGTCGGCGTTGTGGTTGCAGTGCGAGGGTGAGGTCTCGTACAGCGGGTGGTAGTGCATCAATGGAGGCGGCCTCCTGCCACGTCTGGGAGAGCGCCTCAGCTCGGGCAGCTGGTCTGGGGTGGAGCGCGGGTCTAGCGTTGGTGCCCCGGGCACGGTTAATGGTGCGCCATATATCACCTATAGATGTAGAAAGGTCAATAGAAGAAGCAAAATCAAACCACTGCTTCTCTCGTGCGAGAGTGATGGCAGATTGGAGCTCTTTATTTGTGCGCATCAGGAAGCGTAGAGAGTCAGGGGAGCTGGGAGATTTCTTCCACTGGTCGACTGCTATTCGGTGCCATACTCGGATAGACTTAACATGAGGGTCACGGTTAACGTTCCACTGACTCCTGGGCTGGCGGTTAGGGCGGCGGTGTTTTGGGACAGGGCGGAGGAGGTCAGTGCATTGTTTGGACAGATCAAGGTAGAGTTGGTCTGCGGTGGTGACAGTGTAACCCTGAAACCATTCAGCAATGGAAGTGATGAAGGCAGGTATGTTGGCAGGGGGTAGCCTGAGCCTAGGGCCCTTGGGTGGAACGGGTATTCTCACATACTGGAGGGTAGTGTGGATAGGGAAATGGTCACTGTGGGGGGAGTGGAGGATGCGGGTGGAGTGTGGGCGGTGAGGGTCAGAGTAGAGAGCTATGTAGTCAAGTTTCCCTCCCCCGATGTGGGTGGGTGATGGAGGGCAGAGAAGACGTACAGGGTCATCGGTGGTTTGTAGGTAGGAGAGCCAGGAGTTACCCCGGGAGTTTGAGTGGGGCCCCTGGGAGCCGAGACTAGGGTGACGGGCATTGAGGTCCCCCACAAGGAGGGTGGGGGTGGAGGTGATATGGTGTGGTAGGACAGGTACAGTAGGGGTGGAGGGAGGCACATAGACATTGACAATATTGAGGGACATACCTTTTAGTGTGATTGTGATGGCATGTGCGTCGGTGGTGTCGTCATCAAGGGGGACGTCGAGAGGTTGGTAGGGGACATCCTTCTTGACGTAGATCCGTAGTCCACGTGCATGGCTTCGTGGTAGTCCGTCGATGCGGAGAACAGGAGTGGATGGGCTCTCAACACATGTGTAGCCACTGAGCACATAGGTACCAGCAGCACACTGCGTTTCTTGGAGGCACAGCACGTCGACGTCTTCAGTGTAGACGTAGGTTTTGAGGGCACCAAACTTGCTTTGCAAGCCGTTTATGTTCCAGGTGAGTACCTGCAGTCCTGTAGCGTTGCTATCCATTGTGGTGTATTAGACTGATTACCCCTGACGTAGACGGATGGGCCTTAGGTGCCGGCATGTCGGTGGAGTATGGGTAGCCGGGGGTGGAGTCCTCAGGTCCAACAGGTAGCCCTGGTGGAGACAGCACAGACACAGGAGCAGGCGAGGCTTGAGGTGGGTAGACAGGTTGAGGCACCACGTGACGTAAAGATGAGGCAGGGCTTGGCTCGGGGGCCCCAGTACACACAACCTGTGAGCAGGGGGGTTCACAGGGGGACTACCAGCTTGTGTCAAACCAAAAGAGGGGAGTGACTGGGTGGCAGCAAAGGGCAGGAGTTGGCGGTGTAGGTCGGAGATGGCGGTACAGAGTGTAACCAAGAGTTTCTCAACATGACTGGTAAATTCTTGGAAGAGGGACATGATCTGTGTCATGTCACTGGAGACGGGTTGTGGGGGGGCACTGGTGGCGGCACAAGGCTTGACAGCGTCAGGGTAGAGACGGGGTTGTGGGGGTGCACTGGTGGCGGCACAAGGCTTGACAGCGTCAGGGTAGAGACGGGGTTGTGGGGGGGCACTGGTGGCGGCACAAGGCTTGACAGCGTCAGGGTAGAGACGGGGTTGTGGGGGGTCACTGGTGGCGGCACAAGGCTTTACTGCGTCAGAGTAGCGACGGGGTTATGGGGGGGAACTGGTGGGAACACGAGGCTTGATAGCGTCAGAGTAGAGACGGGGAGGAGGCTCAGTAGTGGTTGAGTTAGGGAATGGTAGGTGCTGTTGTGGTGCAGCCTGGTGAAGCCAGGCAGGGGCAGGTGACCCAGTAGACTGAGGGGGGCGTTGTGGTAGACGCAGCCCTTGGGGAGGCCTCTCCCCTGGGACAGAAGGGCGACTGGGGCACTGCCGTGAGTCAGCATTGTGCCGGCCGCCACAGTTACAGCACCTGGGCTCAACTACATAGCCCACACCACCCCTATTAAGGTGGTCTTTGATTTTCTGGGCACAGGCGGCGGAGTTGTGGTTACGTGAGCAGATGCGACATCTAGGACGATCACGTCGGCAGCAGGCAGTGAAGGTGTGACCCCAATGAGAGCAGATAACACAAAATGCAGGCCCAGGATGATAGGGCTCTGCATAAAGTGGTGGAAGGATTGGATGGGCTTCCACAGTGGTTGGACATACCCTTCCCTTCCACTTGACAATAACAGCAGCTTGTGGAGTGTGTCCCCGGTAATGTCGACGTATACTGAGTATATTAGAATTAAAGTCACGTGCATCTTCGATGTCAGCGTATAGGAGGAATCGTTTCACTAGGATGTGGCAACATTCATCAGCGTCTGCTGGAGGGGCCACTAGGACAACCCCGTCAAAGCCAACATTACTAAGGGTTTTATAGACTTCAGGAGTCTGACACTTGATAAAGTTCCGGTTCTTACCCTGTCGGAATTGAATGTTGGGACCATGCTGTCTGCAGTACTTCATCATCCAATTAAACCGATCCTCGACAGATTTTAATGAGTCCTTGGGAAAGTGGAGATTCAGCTTACTTGTTTGTTTGGCAGAGGGCAGGGTGATAGGGTCCATGGCATTGCTGTTTCCACTGTGGCTAGTGTTTCCCATAGAAACATTACCGTCACTGTCATAATCACTGGGGTCTGACTCTTGAAGGGTGTTGGATTCAGTCAAGACCTGTTGTGTTTTATTCCCAGTTGAATTCTTTCTGCTTCCTTCTGTGTGTGTCGTCCTTTTCTTCCTATCATTCATGATCTCATCACTGTCGCTTCCTTCACTTTTCTTCGCCTCCTCTCGCCTCCTCTTCTTTTCTTTCGTACTAATCACTTCTTGAAAATTGTCTATCACTTCTATTGTTGTTGGCCGCGGATTGTCTGCTTCTGATTCACTACTTGAAAGCCTCAGGTCGTCTTCTAAGTTGTTCAGTAGAGCAATCTTTTCTACTTTAGCCAAAGCCTTCATAGGTTTCTGCCCACCACTGTCCCCAGGCATTGTGCAATGCTTGTGTTCGGTCACAGGCGAGATGGAGAGGCAACGACGTCACTACCACGTCATTCAACGTCACGCTATTCGCACTGCGCATGCGCAGATACGAAAATAACCGACCAGAGGGTCCAGGCAGGAAGTCCAGATATTTTATCTAAAATATTGTCTAAGTCCAACAACTATAAATTTCACAAGCGACACTGTGCTTACAACTGGGCTCCACTTTAGTTCTCTAAACAGACTGAAGGTAGTCGTCTCACTAAATTCATCAGAATTGGGAATTGTAGGGAGAGCTCACTCACAGCCTTTGTTGACGTTTCACGGTGCACATGTCGAATGTGAGGATGTGATGAGACATAATAATGTCCAGGATGACGAGGATCGAAAAGCATTCGTCCGTGGTCACATTAAACAGGGGTGTCGCGCAAGTCACCTAATGAATGCTATTGCTTTCACTCGATCAAAATATGTTGATTTTAAAAGAAATTTGGTACATTTCTTTGATCAGGGAGCAGTTGACGGTCATCTTACATGGGTTTTTAGAATGGTAAACAGAACCACACCGCGAGTCAGAACACAGGATATCTTTAAGGCACAGTCTATAGCGGGGGTAGCTTATGACGATGTGAAAGCACACTTCTCCGGCTCTAATTGGTTTGACAATGACCGTAAAATGAGTGAGGAGCAAGTATTTCGTCTCGTCGAGTATATGTAATTTATATTTCTTCTGCAAGACGTAGCGAATAATCAAGACAAAAGGAAAATTACCCCCAGTCAGACAAACTCACAGATTATGCAGAAAAGATAGCACAGAGAGCCCCATGCACACCTCTTGCTAGAACCATTGCACCTGTGGCAACAGTACCAATTAAGGTTCAGAAATAAGCAGGTACCATGCTGATGTTGTTGCACAGCCTACTCAATTACCAATTGGTAGCGTTACACCAACGCAAGAACAAACCAGGCAGGAGAAATTGGATCAAATAACTCCACAGGTCAAGGTGATTGACCATCTTCAAGACAAAAGTGAACCCCTACAGTTACTAGCTGACTACCGTGACATAGTAGCATTACTTGGGGAACTGCTAGGTCAAACAAAATTAACCTCACACCACATATCTTTAAAACCAACTTACAGACCAGCTTACGGACTACCTCACAGCCAACTGCCCATAGTCGAGGACATGGTTAAAGATATGATGGAACAGAAAGTAATCACACATTCGTCATCCCCTTGGAATTTTCCTCTTTTTCAAGTTCCAAAGAAAGATGGAGGATGCCGCTCTGTTATTAACTTTCGACGAGTAAATGAAGCAACCATACCGGATAGGTACCCTATGCCTGTTCTGAGTGATTTGTTGCCTTGCTGATCCACTCTGTCCGTGTGGTCAAGGAAGCCATTTTGAAATCTTTATAGTTGACAGCAGAGTCATATAGAGATAAGTTTAAAAATACACTCAAATTGCCCGATCAGTCATATATCGAATATGGTCACAATGTCAATAAGTTGCGCAACAGATGGCTATCGGCTAGTGAAGTTAAAGCCTATGATGGGCTTTGTGAATTGATTGCACTAGAGCAGTATTTGAGAGGTGTCCCCACAGAGTCCGTATGTACGTTTGTGAGAAGGAAGTTACAACTATTGAGAGAGCTGCCATTTTGGCGGAAAATTTCAGTCTTATTCATAAACATAAAGTTAATGAGGTTCCAGGCCCAGCAGTGACTCCAGCTCAAGGTGGTAAGCACCCGTTTGGTAACATAGGTAATAAACTCTCCTTTGAGAATGTTGGCAGAGGTTCTGATGGTCATGGTGGCAATGGATTTAGTGGGGTTATGACTTCTGTGTGTTTTTATTGTAGAAAGCCTGGTCACTTTATTGCCCAATGTCATATGCTCAAAGCTAAGGAGTCCCATGAAACGCCTAGTGTTAATTTTGCATTTGTCTCAGCAGATGATGTTGATGCGGTTTCTGACCCAGTGTGTGTGGATCCTAAGGATTTGTTCCAGCCCTTTCAGTTTCCTGGTTTTGTGTCCGTGTCCGAGGGTAGTCCTGCTGTCCATGTGAGTATTTTGAGGGATACTGGTGCTTCATTTAGTATTCTGTTGAAAAGTGCTCTTCCATCTGTGGAAGAGGCTTATACTGGTGAGCATGTTGTGTTGCGGGGCCTTAGTGGAACCACTTGCGTTCCTTAGTGTAAAGTGTATCTTCGGACGGACCTTTTGTCTCAGCCAGTTACAGTAGGGGTTCAGGAGGTTTTGCCAGTGGAGGGAGTAACGCTCCTCTTGGGAAATGATATAGCTGGTAGCCTTGTTGTTCCGGATCCAGTTGTGTGCTCTACACCTTTGAGTAATAACCCTGCTGCAGACGTTGTGAGTAAGTATCTTGGGTTATTCCCTCCTGGTGCTGTAACCCGTAGTCAAGCTAAAATGGTGACATATGGGTCAGATGTGAGTGATCAATGTGATGTGCCTGATTATGATTTGAATGGACTGTTTGATGTTAAGCCAGAGCAGTTTGATGCAGGTTTAGTAGATTAACCGGTTAGTGATGTGTCAAGTTGTGTAAAGGCAGATTCTAAGGATCATGTGGATGTTGGTTTCAGTAGCCTTCCTGTCACAAGACAGATGTTGATTTCTGCTCAAGAGTCTGACCAGTCGTTGGTTCCATTATTTGCTTGGGCCATATCAGAACCAGAGAGCCATTATGAATCTAGTGTTTCCTCAGGCATAGCAGATTTTTATCGTATATGTCATGTTTGCCAGTTAGTTGGTAAGCCCAATGAAGTATTGTCACCTGCACCTTTAAAACCTATACCTGTTATTGATGAACCATTTGGAAAAGTAATCATTGATTGTGTGGACCCTCTTCCTTAAACTGAGTGTGATAATGAATATTTGTTACCGGTGACGTGTGCTTCCACTATATATCCGGAAGTTATACCTGTGCGTGCACTTGGTTTATATTATATTATATGTTGGTTTATATTACATCTATTGTATGTTATCAGATATACTACACAGTTTAGTTTGGGATTCTCACCAAGTGAACTGATATTTGGCCGGAATATCCTTGACCCTTGAAATTATTGGATGAGAATCGGGTAAAAGAAGATGAAATTGCGGAAGATAGAAAATTTAATGTTGGGGATAATGTGCTTTTGTTCTTGCCCATTAGGAAGTTTCCCCTACAAGCTAAGTATCAAGGTTCCTTTGAAGTTTTGAGTCAGGTAAGAGATGTTAACTATGTCATAGCCACGCTTGAGCGTATAAAAACTAAAAGACTAGTACATGTGAATCTGTTGAAACCCTATTGTGTTAGACCTGATAAAATGGTGTGCAATACTGTGACATGTGATGAAGTGGAAGAGGATGAGTTACCTAAGTATGACCTTGGGGAGTTGAAAGCCGATATAAAACACACTTCTAATGTGTTACGTTATCCTTCTTCTAAATTGTGCCATCTACTACAGGACCAGAGGAGCGATATAATGTGTCTCCTACAGGAATTCCAGCCCATCTTTGGTGACGTGCCTCAGCCTAGCCCGGTGGTGACCCATGGTGTTGTATTGGTGGACGACGTAGCCCCATGAAACAATTACCTTACAGCATGTCTTCCCAGAAAATCGGCATTCTGAATGACGAGGTACAGTTCTTGATTGACAATAATTTGGCTGAACCTGGTGACAGTGAACGGGCATCCCTCTGTGTTCAGGTACCCTTGTCAAACGGGCGAGACGCATATAGGCATTTGTTACCCCTTATTGCTTGTATCAGTGTACTGTTATGCCAATTGGTATGCGTATCACCCCTCCAACTTTCCAACGTTTAACTCACTTGTGTTTGGCACTCCAACCATATGATATTGAAATTAGACATGTGAAGGTGTAAGGATAACATTATTGCTGATACTCTGTGTAGGCCAAATTAGGCAGATCTGATAACTGAGTGTTGCCAGTGTAATACCCAACGGGTTTTATTTTAAGGACGGGGGTGTTATGCATGGCGTAATGTACTGTACATAGGTGCGTTGCGCTGTGCATAGTGAAATATTTTTTAGGCATGTTACCCCCCAAGTTATGTAATTATAATTTCGTATAATGCTGCATGAGCAGGGCTCATAACTTATACACAAAATATTATTTTGTATGTATGTAGGTATTTTTCAGCTTAATGTGGGAGTTGATTAATATTAGTTTTAGGTTTGTAGTTCCCTGGAGTATGGAGAGATGTCAGTCACTGGCTAGTCTTGGGAGTAGGAGGACGTCTCAGTTTGTCAATGTTGGATACCTTTTCACATAGGGTTTAGTTGAATATTATCTATTCAGTGCTGCTCTATTATTATTTATTTTGTGTGAAGTGCAATCAGTGATATTACAAAGTAGTTCATGGTTTATTTACTGTGCATATATTAGTGGTTTATTAAGGATTATGTTTATTCTTCATCCTCTTGATTTAATTTACCGTGTGGAACCTACACACTTATTATGGTAATTTTTTTTATTAACTTTTATTTAAATCTTTTGTAATGTGTATAATTCCAAACCTTCACTCCTGAACTGTTGGGATAAATAGAGGGCTGTGATTGAACCTTGGACTAAGTTGTGCTGAGTTGCCAATTTGTTCTTCGTTTTTGTTTTTGTTGTGCCATATTTGCCCTCATTAGTATATTAATCCATAACGTAATTCAAGTTGATAAGTTATAGCATAACAGTTATGATTTACTTAACAGACTCAACAATGAATATTTGATATTTTTTTTATTTAAATGATCTGTGAATTATAAAGATATTTCCTTATTACTTAATATGATTGATTTAAACTGTTTATTTCTGTGAATTTATTACTTACTTAAATAATTATTGTGTAAAATTAAATTAGTAATATATTTATCTAGATTAGGTTACTGAAAATAATGTCGTTTTCAGGGTTTTAAGCGTGAAGCGGTTTGAGGCAGCAACTGTGTATATGTCCACAGGAGATTCTCAAATTTATTTTTAACATCTAAGTTGAAGAACACTGGATGAGACAACTTGGAAGAGGACTTATGTATCAGCTAAGTTTAATACATTAGTATGAGGAGTGGTGAAATTGTATTTGTAACCTCTGTGATATATGTGAATACTGTAAATGAAAGCCTAATGAGAATAACACCAGACTTGTAATATGATGTGTATTAAATGAGTGAAATTGGTGAATTTAAAAGTACGGAAGTATTGAGTGTGTATATATCTAGTGAGAAATTATCACTCTACAGTATGTGTATTGTTATTTTTTGTATGCTAATGATAATTAGAAAATATTCTATCTCATACATTTGTTGTGAAAACTTAAATATCATAACATTCTTTGTGTATTTGATTTTCATGTTAATTAAGTTTTTTACTAATTATCTGCATGTGTATTTAAATTGAATATCCATTTAATCCCATCTTCCCTTACGAGGAATTTCTTAAATTAATAACTCCTTGTAATTTAAGTTTAGATATGGTAACTAAAGATTTAACCCCTGTGATGCTGATGCTACCAAAACTTATCAATTGCCTGCTGCTCAAATCATTACCTGCATTACCATGTAGTATACTCAAATTATCTGATAAAATATAAGCCACGATAATGATAACTGCTGGTGTGATATCTTTAGTGGCATAGCAAGTAGGTAATACCAGTTTATGCCGTCATATACTGATAAAACAGTGGGATATTATAAATTTCCGCTGTATAATGGTGGCATAATTATGTGATATTGAGTCTATGTCAATATACAATGGTAACAGCAGCGGGATAAAAACTGTTGAACAGCATGTGTGTGAGAAAGTGGGTCCCATAGACATGACTACCCGTTCGGGTAGTCATGTCTATGCCTTCGCTAGACAAGGAGGCAGCATGGCCGATACTTCACTCGACCTCATTCGCTTCCCCAAATAATAAAATTAGGTACCCATTTACAGGTGGGTAAATGGAAGCAGGAGGTAATGGAACCACCGATCCCTAGAACAGGAGGCGAGCGATGTGTCCACTCGATCGCTGTACTCCGTGTGCGTGTGTGTTTGTGTGTGTCTTCCCCTGCCAGTACACAGCCTCCTCACCATCAAGACTCCTGCTGTGCCTCCTCGTGGCAACACACGGTAACTGGGTGCCTCGTGGGCCCAGGCTAGATCAGCAGGGGATCTCGGAGTAGCAGTGGGTCCCAGAGGGATGACGCACAGGCTCACTGACATGTGGACACGTGGCGCCTACCAACCACAGCCCCGCTGCCTTGCGGATTAACCTTGGAAACCCAAAGACTATACCGGCGGACGAAGACAATGCCTGATGGACAGGCTACTAAAGCGAAACCTAACAAACTGGGCTATCGGTAGTCCATTGCAACTCTCCCTCTCCCCAGTCGTTGCATCACTTGCACCACTGGATCAGGAAAAGGGAGAGCCAACATGTGTGGTTGCATCCTGCGTTCCTGCCTCACCACATAACTCAACTCGCGCACAGCCATGACCGAGCTCATCATACCACTCACCACCGTCAAACCCCTAAAACCCCCAAAAGTTCTATGGCGACGGACGACTGGCGACGGACGACTGGCGACGGGGACAGGCAGAGATGACTACCGGGAGTCTCTAGTCACAACTCTGCACATGGGTGGCACAGATAAGATGGTCGTTTATGCACTGGGATCTAGGCAGCATTGCAATTCGGTCCTGTCTGTGTGACTGAGCAACCCTTACGAGGAGCCACTCTGCTCACCCCACATGGGGAGGGGGCTAGAAAGGGTGCCCTAGACATAACCTGCCTAAAAACCCATCCTGACTGGGCAACCACACTCAGTAAGCTTATCCTTATGTTGTTGAAAACACAATCAAAATCACAGATCCAAACAAAAACAAGTCATACAACCTCTTATGATCGCTGCATCGAATGTCAGGATCCTTCTGGATACTGACACAAATGTGCATCCTGAAAGAAGAACTGCCCTTTTGGCAAAAGAGCTGGCTAGGTATAACATCGACATAGCAGCCATCATTGAGTCCCGGCTCCCACATGAGGGCCAACTCACAGAACGGGGGTCTGGCTACACCTTCTTCTGGATGGGTAAGCCTGCTGCGGAGAGAAACCGCATATATGGAGTTGGCTTTACCATCCGCCAACGCATCCTACACAGGCTAACTGAAATGACTTTTTGGATCAACGAGCGCCTCATGACGCTTGAAGTTCCACTGAATCACTCACATCATGCCTTCTTCATCAGTGCATACTTCCCAACACTGGATGTAGAGGATGACATCCAGGAGGCCTTTTATGCCGACCTCGACAGAGTGCTAACCTCTATCCCCAGAAAATACAAGGGTGTGCTCCTTGGCGACTTAAATGCCAGAGTTGGCAGAGATGCTAACATTTGGCAGGGAACCATAGGGAGAAATGGACTGGGCAAGTGTACTCCCAGTGGCCTACTCCTTTTCAGCAAGTGTGCTGCTCACAACCTCACTATCACCAATACCTTGTTTAGGCAGGCCGACAAGTTCAAGGGATCGTGGTAACACCCACGATCCAAACACTGGCATCTCATTGACTACATCATTGTCAGAGAAAGAGATTGCCTAGATGTCCTCATCACTCGTGTCATGCGTGGCTCAGACCACTGTGACACTGATCAACGACTTGTCAGATCCAAGCTCTCACTTCACGTTGCCCCAAAACGGCGAAGGCAGAAAGCCCCCAGAAAAGGTTTTAATACTAGGCATCAGGAGGATCCAGCGGTAGCACATACTTTCAGAGAGCAGCTCGAACATGGGCTTATAAACAACACAACAGCAAACAACGTGAATCCCAGTCCCGAATGGGATACTCTTAACACTGTTATGACAAAGATCTGCAGAGAGACCCTCGGCCAGTTCAAAAGAATACACCAGGACTGGTTTGATGAAAATGACGCGGAAATCAAAGTGCACATCGGTGATAAACGAGCTGCTTTTACTGACTGGCAGAACAACCCTCAGGCTAGGACCAAAGCTGATACCTTCCGCAAGAAGAAAGCGGCAGCCCAGCGGGAACTTCGCAATCTAAAGAACGACTGGCTTAAAAATAAAACATGTGAAGCAGAAAAACTTGCAGATCAGCACAAACTGCACGAATTTCCATTTCCACTAAAACATTTTATGGGCCTGTCACTCGTGACACATCCCCCCTTCGCTCATCTGACGGTAACCATATATTTAAAGAGGACTAAGGCCTCCTTCAGTGCTGGAAAGAGCACTAACATTCATTGCTCAACCGAAACATCGATTTGGATGTCCTGACTACCCAGAAGGCTCCTCAGCATCTAGAGCTGACTCACCTCAGCTATCCTCCATTCCTGGATGAAGTAGCTACTGCCATCAAACAGATGAAAAATTACAAAACCTCAGGGCCTGATGGAATCCCAGACGAGGTGTATAATAAAGCAGGAGGATCTCTACTTATCAGCCGTCTCCACTCTCTCTTGGAGAATATATAGGAAAAGGAGGAAATCCCCCAAGCTCTTAAAGATGCCTCCATTGTCAATATTTATAAGAACAAGGGGGACCTGTCAGATTGTGGCAACTACCGTGGGATTTCACTGCTCTCCGTAGCTGGGAAGATTCTAGCCCGAGTCCTCCAAAACAAATTTCTTCCTGAGGCGGAAAACTTTCTCCCTAAATCTCAATGTGGTCTTAGACCATCACGTGGCACCACTGACATAATCTTTGCTGCCCGCCAGATACAGGAAAAGTGCAGAGAACAGCTTTGTGACCTCTACATGGCTTTCATCGACCAAACCGAGGCCTTCGGCTCGGTCAATAGGAAAGCCCTCTGGTAAACCCTCAGCCGTTTTGGCTGCCCACCATAATTTATCGCCATTGTGAGGCAACTCCACTATGGCATGAACCCCAGTGTCCTGCACAACGGCACCCAGCCAGAGTTCTTCTCCATTCAAACAGGGGCTAAACAAGCGTATGTACTGGCACCAACTCTCTTTTCTATCTTCTTGCCTGCCTTCTTTACCCGTGCCAGTGCCAATTTAGCTAGTCGGGTGAACATCGAGTACCGGGTAAATGGGAGGTCTTTTCATCATAAGACGACTCCAGGCAAGAACAAAGGTGACGGCAGCTTCGATTACTGAACTTCAATATGCAGACAACCTCACCCTTGTTGCTCACACTGAACACGACCTACAGGAGATCCTGAACACCTATGCACACTTTGGCATTGAGGTGAATGTACGTAAGACTCAGATTCTCTTTCAACCTGCCCCTTGCTTGGACACCTCCACCATCCATCCAGCTTAATGGTACTACACTCTCTAATGTTGCCCACTTACGGTATCTCGACTCCCGCCAGTCCACCACCGCAGACATCGATGAAGAAATTCAGCATCGGATCAGATGTGCATCTCACGCCTTGGACGGACTCCGAAATCGTGTCTTCAGCTGTAGGGAGCTGAAATTATAATCACAGTTGCACGTACATTATATCGAGCAGTTGTCCTGCCCACCCTACTATATGGCAGTGAGACATGGGTCACATACAGGAGGCACCTCAGGGCAATTGAAAACTTTCACCAACGTAGTCTACGTTCCATCCTCCGAGTTCGCTGGGAAAACAAGAGAACAAATGCCAGCATTCTTGCTGACACCAACTATAGGAGCATCGAGGCTACCATTATCCATGAACAACTATGTTGGACTGACCATGTTACCCGCATGGATGAGAGTAGGCTGCCAAAGCAGCTACTTTACAGTCACCTAACGAATAGTAAACGTAACGCTGGTCGGCAATTGAAAAGGTATATGGATAGTCTTAACATAAACCTGAAAAGGTGGAGAATCGACCCCCTCACCTGGGAGTTGATTACTCCACATCGTAACGCTTGGAGGATCACCACACGGAAAGGTGTCAATACTTTCGAGTTAGCCCGACTGCAAACCGAGGCAGATAAGCGCCAATGTCGGAAAGACGCTGCCACCGCCGTTCTCACAGTAGATTGCGCCCTCCACATGTGCAACGAAAGTGGACGACGCTTCCGGTCCCGTATCAGGCTCTTTAGTCACCTCAAAACTCACTAACCTAGGTGACATCCCTAATAACTCATATCATTTTAGCATAGCTGGATGATCGTCATACTCGATTCCGAGTGACAGCAAAGTAGTATTAGTGTGTGCAAAATAATAATAATAAAAAAAAATAATAATAAAAATGATAATAATAATAATAATAATAATAATAATAATAATAATAATAATAATAATGATAATAATAATAATAATAATAATAATAATAATAATAATAATAATAATAATAATAATAATAATAATAATAATAATTACCGGTTTATTGAATGAGCATGGCAGCCGATGGCTGGAAATATAGTTACGTAATTGGGGAATGGGTCACTTGATTGACAAATAATATACAAGTAAAATGAGTGATACAATATGATATATTATTACTAGGAGGGTAGGTTATACTACAAGGCATTTCAACAAAGTAACACCATTGCTAGTTTGAAGGTAGGAGAAGTCGTTGTTTATTAAAAAAAAAAAATAAATAAATAAATAAATAAAAAAAAATAAATAAATAAATAAATATATATATATATATATATATATATATATATATATATATATATATATATATATATATATATATATATATATATATATATATATATATATATATATATATATATATATATATATATATATATATATATATATATATATATATATATATATATATATATATATATATATATATATATATATATATATATATATATATATATATATATATATATATATATATGAAATATTCAGAAATTTTAGAGTAATTTCAAACGCCGCGCCATAGGCGATACTGAGTTTTCAAGGTCGTCTGAGGGAAGAGAGCGCTCCCCGCACATAGTGAGAGGTTGTGGAATTAGGCCTATACGATATTAAATGTAATTTACCGAGTTAATAGGGACGCGAATCATGAAATTATATATCAGTTATTAAATTGAAAATAATTATAGATCGTTTCCCAGTCTGAAAATGTTGAGTACGTCCTAATTAAGTTAAATCGTCTGGTAAATAAGTCACTCCCGGAGAGCGTGAACCAGGGAGCAAGGTGGCCTGGGAGCTGTGAGAGAGGTCAAGGACCACCTCTGTGCTGTACCCAGGGGAGACGGATCGCGTGACCTGGTTCCTTCGTTTATTTAATATCAGTATTAACAAGTAAGTTTTATTCAATCTCAGACAAAGCTTGATAGGGCGGTAGGAACAAACGGTGATGTGAGACAATAGCTAACAGCCCGGGTTTTTCAGGGTTCTGTAGACCCTACGCGGTATGATAACGTCCACTGGCGGTATGAGACACGAGTGGTGAAGCGAGCTGTATGACCGTCCACTGACCTGGGTTTTCGCCACCTGTTGAGTATGGTGAGAGTTGGAGTGAATCCAGCTGTCTAGGTGCCCAACTAACGACGTGGCGATCGTTTGGGGTCATCAACTCTCCTCTACCTCGGCTCACAATACCACATATCTTCAAGCAGCTTAGTGAAAACCTTTTACTAACGGGAAGCTAAAGCTTCTCTCAACTGTACTAGGTCTGATTGGCTCACTCCCTTCTGCTTCATGGATGTACTGGGGGTAAAGTGAAGCCAGCTGAGTGATACAGGGCCGCACACTGGGGCCAAGAGTCAGTGGAGTTTACAGGTACACTTTTCAAGGTGGAGAAAGGCTGATTTGGGCCTTAAACTACGGGTGCCTGTTGGTTGTGCCTTAAACGACTACGGAGTGCAGGTGGAATCTGTGTGTGCGTTAGGTTAGGAAGCATGGTTCACGGGTATTGGACTCAGTAACTTCTTAATAATAGTGACAATATTTTTGTGTGTAGTTAATACTATTTTTTCAGCTACTAATGTATGCTGTGTGCATTTAATATCTCTTTATAATCTCAATCTCAGGTATAACCTTTGTTCCCCAGAGTAGTGTTTAAGTTAGGTTAGGAGGTGTGCATCTGTTGGGGTAATATAATTTTGTTGAGCGCCCTGAAGGCCTATTCAGGGTGGAGTTAATAAGCTCTGATTTTTATACCATTTTCTCAGTGCTGGATATAATTTTGTGAGTGCCCTTAAGGCCTATTCATTGTAGAGTTATTAATTTCTTATTTTTTTAATACCATTTTCTCATTGATTGATATTTTGTTGAAAGCCCTTAAGGCCTGGTTCATGTGTGCAAGCAACATTTCTTAATACTTTAAACTTATTATCCTCTAATGAGGCATTGCCTGAGTTTCTAATAATTTCAACATCATGTATAACTTTTATTCCCCAGAGTAGTATTTTAAGTTCAGGTTAAGAAGTGAGCATATTGGTGTACCATTATTTGATTGTGTTTGTAGTGTTGGAGGGAATATAAGTGTAAATTTTACAGTGTGTCTCATTCATCCCAGTCACAGACGCTATCCTTCCACGGGTCACGGACAATTCATTTTGTTTAGTAAATTTAAGTGCTCTTGTGCTGGTTCGGGATTTCTCACTAAGGGGCGCTTCCACTGCAATTACCATCTAATAATCTTTAATAAACCCCAAGTCAAGTGAGAAATTAAAGTCCAGTAAATTCCAACCGGTTACATATATATATATATATATATATATATATATATATATATATATATATATATATATATATATATATATATATATATATATATATATATATATATATATATATATATATATATATATATATATATATATATATATACAAATAAACCATGTATTTTTAATGGATTGAATTAATTTCATCTTGAAGAAAAAACAAAATTAGATTTTTGTTATTAACACAACATTCCTTTTGCCATGGAATTAAACCAATCCATCCTGGCTACATTGCTGCGACTCTTATTTTTTTCTGAAGCAAGTAATCCGTATATTTTTATTGCATCAAAATAATTTCAGCTTAAAAAATATAAATAAATCTTATTATTAACAAAACATATTTTATACAAGGGAATTAAACCAATCAACACCTGTCTTGGATGTTACCACTCTCTTTCTTGGCCTACTTGTTTACTTCTCAAGTGTTTATATGTTTTTGAAAGTTTTTCAGCTTTATCTTTGCCCACATTGTTCCTCATTTTGCTCCACACTAATCAAAATGAGGAAAAGAGTCTTTCGATGGAAGCCGAGCTTGCTGGACAAAAATGTAATGAGGTTAGTAATATGCAAAATCCAGCAGGCAGTCTCTTTCCCATTGTATTTTTTTTGTTTCATATCAATTACCTGCCACCATTTGTCAGGTGATAGGCCTGAAGTGACTGAAATTCAAACATGTGGACTGGGAAAATCTGGGCTTCCTTGAGCATGAATTCCAACAGTCCAACCACATATTATGGATGAATTTCATCCAACCAATTTTCTACTTCCTGCAGCTGAAGGGGTTATTATTAAGAGAGTTTTAACTCGTATAGGTGCATTATCTTACCAGTATGTACAATTAATCAACTGATCTTATAAGCAAATACTAGGTAGTCACTTACCGTTTTATGAAATGAATGAGAAACTTGGGCAATGCTTTTTTGACAAGTCAGTACAGTATTCTGCAGTCTTCTTGGTCGAACCTGGGTCAGTTACTGTCCGCAAATAGGACTTTGTGCCATTGTACATGCACAGTAGTTCTGCAGCCAGTTTCTGCCTATTTGGTGGGTGGTAACCTGGTCGCTGATGCTCAACCAATTTCATGAATTATTTGTTTTCCAAAGCACTGAATGGAATTTCTGTTCCAAAGAAAAACGAGCAATTTGCAAATCAAAGTTTTCTTTCTGATCAGCACTCGTTCGATTTGCAAAGCTGTCCATAAATTTCTGTCTTTTCACTTTTGTGGCTGAGTGCGAGGATGGATGGCTAGATGTTGACACAGGTGCACTTGCACACGCAGTTGAGGAGCAGCTGCTAAGCCTGAGATCACTTGCATCGCTTGCCCTGGGGCACCTTGGTTCTGTCTCAGTGTCACATTCACTGTCTACTGTCACAAGAGATTTGGCTGATTCAAGGAAAGGCAATTCCTTGCTTGTTCCTGCAGTAGGTACTTCAATTCCTAGTATTTCAACATCGTCACCAGCCTCTTCTCTGTAGTGTCCCTTTCTCTTTGAGCATTTGCCGGGATGTGCCTTGATTCGTTCAAGTTTTTAACCAATTACTAGTTTGCAGTATTTACAGGCCAATCTGTTTTCATAATTTTGCACCACATTTACGTCATCCTACTCAGGAGACTTTTTCTCCACTTCCAGAAGGCATTTTTGAAAATTTATTCTTTCATGTACTTATTTGTTTCGAGCTTCCTACCTCCAGTCCTCCTCCTACTACTGCCAGGTAGTAGGCAGCTATCAAACATGAAGATATTGGAAGAATAACGTATTGTCTAATGGTAGTCACTGGGGCCAATGATGCTCATCTGACTTTCTGCCTCATTTGCACACAATTGCAGGGTTACAATTGTTTCTCTTACTTTGACAACACAACATACATATATCGTTTCTCACTATTAATCTTTTTTTTTAATTTTGTATTTATTTATGGTCCTATATTATTATTATTATTATTATTATTATTATTATTATTATTATTATTATTATTATTATTATTATTATTAATATTAATATTATTATTATTATTATTATTATTATTATTATTATTATTATTATTATTATTATTATTATTATTGTTATTGTTATTATTATTATTATTGTTATTATTGTTATTATTGTTATTATTATTGTTATTGTTATTGTTATTATTATTATTATTATGATTATTATTATTATTATTATTATTATTATTATTATTAGTTATTATTATTATTATTATTATTATTATTATTATTATTTTATTTTTATTTTTATTTTTATTATTATTATTATTATTATTTTTATTATTATTTTATTATTATTATTATTATTATTATTTTTATTATCATTATTATTATTATTATTATTATTATTATTATTATTATTATTATTATTATTATTATTATTATTATTATTATTATTATTATTGCCCCCCAGCCCCCGATTCGGGTCAGTGACATGTGCCGGGTGGGCTAATCCTCATAAAAATATATTAGAAATAGCAAAGTGTGTGGTAAAGGAGGCAACCTCAGCAAAACAGATCACTTCAAGGTAATGGTGAGCATGCTACATGCTCACCTCCATTACATTATAGCTCCAGGCTCCTATGCCGATGAACTATATAGAATGCTGAAAATAAACAACATGCCACGAATGAACTTCACATCAAAACAAAATCCGAAAGCCTCTTACACTCCACCAGCACTCCAGAACTTACTGAACACTTTGGACAAAGATTAGACATTCCCAAAGAAAAAAACCCACCAGCAACCCCCGATACCAAGCTTGAAAAATCCATACAACCCTGAGAAATAAACGAGAAGCCAAGAGACCCAAGAATACCACAAGGCACGGGACAAAAGCGGAAAACAATGACAAGAAAAAGGAGGAAACTCACTACGAAATAACACCTACCCCCAGTACCTGAAGACACATTAGATATGGGACTTAGGTTCTATCAAACATCAAGAATACCATTCCCACCACACAATAAAACCTTCAGGAAAACTCATCGAGGACTTAGTTACATAAATGATATTGTATGGCAGTACACCGATGAACGGTATGATCAAGACACCGTATGGAGAATGATCAAGAAAGACAAAATAAAATTTGGCAGTAATCTCACCAGCAGAACTAAATAGGAAAACATCGGGACTTCGCGAAATGAGATCACCGCCTCAACTACAACCCTCAAAGAAAAAATATAATTGAAAACACTCAAGATCCTGCAGCACAATGTCCGTGACTAGAATACGTGCAAAACATCACTTTGCAACATATACAACAAATTCAGTCCGGACATAATACTAATAAGTGCACACGGCGAACCTGACAAATAATATATATATATATATATATATATATATATATATATATATATATATATATATATATATATATATATATATATATATATATATATATATATATATATATATATATATATATATATATATATATATATATATATATATATATATATATATATATATATATATATATATATATATATATATATATATATATATATATATATATATATATATGTATATACACCAGCGGAATCGCCGCTCTCTGGGCGGCTCTTTCCCTAGGCCACGGTAGGACGCCACCCTCCGGGAGGCGTCACATTGTCTCACTGTAGTGCATTAAGGTAGACCACATTTTTGGTTTTACCATTAGCAGCAGTATGTACAGATTTGTGTCAGTTCCCACTCTGGAGCATCCAACATAGAACTGTCCATGAGAAAAGCAAGGCAACACCACCTTTAGGCCAACCATCTTTTGGGACTGTCCCTGGCTTTTGTACATGGTCATGGCAAAATTCACTTTAACCGGGAACTGAAGTCGCTTGAACTCAAATGGCAGGTCAGTGGTGATGAGAGTTATCCTTGGTATAAAAACGTCCTCTCCTTTAGCTTTTCCTGTTAGTATTGTAGCTTCCAGTACATGTGGCACCATGTTCTTTACCACCAGTCTTGTGCCATTGCAGAGGATTCGTGGCTCAAGATTTCTTAAGAGCATTATAGGAGTTCCAATCTTGAGAGTGAGGTGGTGAGGAAGAATTCCAGCGGGCTCCAAAAAATTCAGGAATTCTGCAGGGTACTGGACTGCTTGGTCCTGGTCGATTACTGTATCAACAGATTTGAATGAGTTCTCACTGCCTGGAAGCTGCCTGAATAGAGTCATGTTGATTTCAGCCAGTGTTTCATTCTTTGGTGCCAGAATTGAGCGTTCACGCAGCCACTTGTGATCCTTGTAGTGGTGGATAATGTTTGGGTAGACCATGTTTGTGAGCTCAGTTGAGGACTTTACAACATTTCCACATCCTTGAGGAATGATTATTTGTTCTTCTGAATTAACAGGGAAATTTCCATTCCCAAAACTTCTTCTTCCACCAATAGTTCATTAACGGTGTATGTAAGTTCCACCATGTTTTTCACTACAACGGTAGAGTAAAGTATATTTTTTTAGCATGAAACTGTTATTATTTTATTGTCTAATAGTCACTACATATAACACCACCCATCATCACTACATATAACATCATCCATCATCACTACATATAACATCATCCATCATCACTACACATAACACCATCAATCATCACTAGAGATCGGCAAAGTAGTTCCGAGATTCTCGTGCGGACACACAAACAAACACACAGACATACTTCTTTGTTATATATATATATATATATATATATATATATATATATATATATATATATATATATATATATATATATATATATATATATAAAACAAAGAAGTATGTCTGTGTGTGTGTTTGTTTGTAATAATAATAATAATAATAATAATAATAATTAACGGTTTATTGAAAAAATTCTGCAGCCCGAAGGCTGAAAATATACATTGGACATAAATGACTTATTTCATACATTGGTGGTTTAACAAAAGCCTTCATTAGATAAAGGTAAAGGAACATACAGTGAACATACAGATTAATGTAGGTGTTGAACAGCAAACTCGTAGTGTAGTAACTCCCTCCCAGATGGTGTTAGGAGGAACTCACGTGGTGTAGTAGTTCCCTCAGATGTTGTTATGAGGGACCTGGCGTGGTGTAGTAATTCCCTCACAGATGGTGTTATGAGGGGCCTCACGTGGTGTAGTAATTCCCTCACAGATGGTGTTATGAGGGACCTGACGTGGTGTAGTAATTCCCTCACAGATGGTGTTATGAGGGGCCTGACGTGGTGTAGTAATTCCCTCACAGATGGTGTTATGAGGGACCTCACGTGGTGTAGTAGTTCCCTCACAGATGGTGTTATGAGGGGCCTGACGTGGTGTAGTAATTCCCTCACAGATGGTGTTATGAGGGTCCTCACGTGGTGTAGTAGTTCCCTCACAGATGGTGTGATGAGGGACTTGACGTGGTGTAGTAATTCCCTCACATATGGTGTTATGAGGGACATGTGGTGTAGTAATTCCCTCACAGATGGTGTTATATGAGTGAGGTTTGGTCCCAGGCCTTCCTATCGTAGACGGATTAACACATCGCTGGTTATCATGGGCCGTTATCACTGGGTACCTGGGACCTCACTGTGTGAAGGTTAACTTGGGTACAACTGTTACTGTTGAGTTGTTCTCACTGACTTAAGCACTGTTCACCACTGTTCACCTCTGTTTAACACTGGTTCCATTCCTTTCCTAAATGAAA
>NW_024735442.1:7994294-8059294 GCF_018991925.1 Homarus americanus | reverse complement strand
TGACAGAAATGTGTATTCAGAAACACAAGGACGGAACCATCACGACAGCCAAGTGCCCAAATTGTGGAAAGAAACATCACGCTTGGAGCACATCATGCCCAGAGAGGAGAGAGCGAATGAAAGTTGCAATGGCAAAAGTTCAAAACAGAACAGAAGCACCTCAGAGCACATTCGTGTGGGGTCAACAGCGACAGAATACAGTCAACCCAACACCCACTCCGCCCCAACTGTCAGAGGATTCCTTCCCTGCACTTCCTTCACCAGGCTACAGGATAAAATTGAAGACACCAGGACAAAATCAGTCCATGCAGAAAACCATGACAAACCAGTGGACTCCTCAACCGCAGCTCCAGAGCTGTGTAGCAGTAAAAGGACAGAACACTCCAGTATTGGTGGAGAACATCATATTGCCTGGGGCACTGCGACCCCTTCAGGCGACCACCCAACTGAATACACCCCAGCCTGCCAATCTACAAGCGGCATTCACCGAAGAACAAATAAAACAGATGATCACTATTATGATAGTGACTTTCTCTACGATAATGCAGAAACAAGATACCAGAACCGAAAATATAATAAACGCAGTTATGACACAGCTCACAGAAAAGATGCAGGAAGACCAGACCCCCAAAACTCACAACTACAAGTGGAACAGACGACGCCCTTCAGACAGATATCAGACAAGAGGAAGAACTTACCATCCAAGAGATCATTCAAAACCGTGAAGCCTCAAGCCCCTTGCAACAGATCACGAGGAATAGAACAACAAACACAGACCGTCAGCAAACACACGATCACAGACAAGAGCGACAGCACCCTGAAGAGAGAAGAAAAACTCCCGAGATTCCACCTCCTGCTCCTCCCTCAGAGCAGGTGCCCAAGAAACGGCCACCACTCCTGAAGGACGAGGAGGAGAGCGACTCGATCATGAACGCCGAGAGCAACTACAGCACCAGCGACGAGGAGACAATGATAGAATAGCCCCACCTCCATGTAATCTCAAGATAACACAGTGGAATGTACAAGGCCTGTCCAACAAACGGCATACTGTACAAGCAGCAGCCTTAGCTAAAAATATTGATGTCTTCATTCTACAAGAAACCCTGATGTCCAAAGATCAACAATTCCGCTTGCCTGGATACCAACAGTACTCTGTACCAAAGGGGCCCAACTCCCATGGCAGCATGATTCTCGCCAGGGCGACCATCCCCAGTTCAGAAGTAGAACCAGTTCACTGTGGAGATGGAGTAGAGTCACAAGCTGTTCGGATACACCTGGCAAACGACAATCTTGTAGTTTACAATATCTATAAACCGCCTACCAAACGACTAGAAGCCGGTGAACTACTGACACAAGCAACACAGGAACTTGTGCTCATTGCTGGGGACTTCAATGCCCACCATCCAACGATCAATTCGACCACAAGAATGAACCTAGATGGTCGTCACCTAGTGGAACTGCTGACAGATGTTCCAGAAATAACGCTCATTAATACTGGGGAACCAACACACATACTGGGAGGAACATTGGACCTCGCATTCATCTCCACTGAGCTCGTTCCAGTGGCTCAGTGGGAAATGGATGATGAACTGACCAGTGACCACTTTGCAACGACAACTACTTTGAGAATGGAACCTAACCTAACCTAACCTAACCTCGTCCCCCACGTCCGCCACCCAGATGGAATACCAAGAAAGCAAATTGGAAATTATATCAAGATGAACTTCAAAAATGGTTTTCGAACTATGAACCAGCAGAAGATATTGACCAACTAAACCAGGACCTTACTGGTGCCATACAACATGCAGCAGAGAAAGCAATACCAAAAACAAACCCTACAAATAGACACCACAAAGACTACTGGTTCTACAATGACGAAGTCAGAGAACAGAATCACAGAATCAACACATTCAGAAGACATCTCCGACAATACCCTTCCCCTGAGGGAGTGAAACTCTTGAGAGCTGCTGTTCAACATGCTCGTCAAATTACTCAGAAAATTAGGGAAGACAAATGGCTCGAGTGGTGCGCAACCTTTAATGCACACACCAGCCTGAGTGAACTCTGGAGAAAGCTCAGGATAGCAACAGGAAAATTTCCCAGATCTCCAGCCCACCCCCAGCCACTACAGGAAGCAAATCGCTTGGCAGAGCACTTTGCAGAACGCTCGTCATCAGCTCAACTACCTCCTGAAATAAGACTTCATCTACAGCAAGTACAAATGGAGAGAGAAGTAGTTGTCAGACATGCAATTGAACAAGGTGACACTACAGACTGTCTGTTTACTATAGACGAAATCAGAAGGGCCAGGAAAATAAGCAAAGACACCGCTCCTGGCAGTGATGGTATAGCCTATTCATTGCTCAGCAATGCAGGACTTGCTGGTGAACTTGCTCTCATAATAGTTATAAACGCATCATGGTCAGCAGGCAAACTCCCGTCAGCTTGGAAAAGAGCAAACATTGCTCCTATTCCCAAACCCAATGATCCCCCGAATTTCAGACCAATATCACAAACAGCATGCATCGGCAAAACCGCCGAAAGGATGGTCCTTACACGACTCCTCTGGAAAATTGGACCACTTCACCACAATATCTTTGGATTCACCAAAGGTCTCAGCACTGCACACAGTTTGGCCACTCTCCTGGGATCAATTGGTCAAAATAAGGCAATCGTAGTATTGCTTGATCTAGACTCTAGAGAAAGCATATGAGCTGGCAAATGCACAGGCCAGTGTAACCACTCTGGCCCGGAAAGGCGTCAAAGGATACCTACTGGCTTGGATTGCTGACTATCTCCAAAACAGAACAGCAAGAGTTACTTGTCAAGGACAAGTCTCAGGTCAGCAAAGACTGGAAAATGGCACACCACAAGGAGGAGTTCTTAGTCCAACTATCTTCAACATCCTCATGGAAAACTTGTGTCGGCTCCCCTTTCAGGAGGGTACCAGACTGCTGTGCTATGCTGACGACTTAGCACTGATAGTAAAAGGCAGAAACCAAATCAGCAAAGTCCAAAGAGCACTAGACCTCATCAGTGAAGAATGTATGAGGCTCGGGCTCAAGATATCAATCCCCAAATCGAAAGCCATGAGGTTTGGACACAATGAGCCGGTGACACAACTTCAAATACAAGGTATTGCCCTACAATGGGTCAATGTATACAAATACCTGGGCATCTGGATTGACAAAAGCCTCAAATTTGACACTGAGATAAACTATCTAAGAGACCGAATAGGCAAGAGAGTCAACATGATGAGAACCATGACAGGACCCATGGTGGGTGCGGGACATGTAGTCCTAAGAACCCTATATATACACGCCATTCGATCATTAACAGACTATGCGACACCGGCTCTTAACACACTGTCTGAGGGGCAGTGGGCGAAATTAGAAGTTGCCCAGAATAACGCTATGAGAGCCATTGTCAAGGCACCTATGTGGACAAAAATTGAAAACTTACACATGGAGACAGGTCTCACATCTCTCCAAACCAGAGCGGAACGATTAACAGCGTGCTTTGCAACAAAACTGATTACCAGGGCTCGGGAGGGTGACATCAAGAATGGACTCTTACGAGCACTGAACCTTAACAGAGATGTCTTTAACAAGAAAACATGGCTATTGTGCGCAGCTGACGCTGTAAATCGACTGAAATTGAAAGACACAATTCTCAGCAAAGGACCTGATACAATGAGTCCAGACTATAGCACCCCAGCACCGTGGGAGTCCCCGCCAGCAATCTTCAACATTCTACAAACTGGGACAAGAAAGGCTGACTGTAACCCACATGAGCTCCGACAGATAGCAGAGAGAAACATGAAGGCACTAACACCTCACAATAGTACAATGTATTACACAGACGGTTCTGTAGAGACCGCTAGTACGATGGCAGGAGCAGCCTTCACTATAAAAGGAGGTAACACGTCCCTTTGGAGAACTTCAGATGGATGCTCTACTTTGCAAGTTGAGCTAGCTGCCATACTTGGAGCCCTAAGACACGCTTCCATAAACAGTCAACAAGGCATTGTAATACACACTGACTCACGATGTGCTATTGAAGCGCTACAATGCAGAGAGCATAAAGACAACATTCATCTCATAACATCCGTTATTGGACTACTGCAAGGTTTATAACTACAAGATCGGCAAGTTATCATTAACTGGGTGCCCAGTCATATCGGAATCCCAGGGAATGAACGAGCTGATGCTGCTGCCAAGGCTGCGTTAGAACAGCGAAACATTGAGATGAACATCCCGCCCAGTCAGGAGCAGATAAAGAAGACCACAATAACACGAACCGCCCAGTGGAAAATAGAGAAACATTGAAGATTAACACCAGTATCACGATCGGCCAGGTGGTACTATCTGGTCACGAATTATGAGAAACCATCATTCATGAAGGATATAACAAGAAGGGAAGAAGTCAACTTCCACCGACTGAGACTGGGATACCCATGCATTTGGGAAATACTTGTATCGGCACAAGCAGAGCAGCGCATGTGCAAGACCTGTGACAGCGGAGCAGAAAACACACTGCAGCATTACCTCATAGAGTGCCCTGGAACACAATTAGCTAGGAGAAACATACAACCACCTATCACAGCAGAGAAGGTTGCCAGAAAGCTAACCACCAACTACTCTCAAGAATCCCTACAGTTTCTTACCGAGCATCCCCCCCCACATTAGTGGTGGAGATGTGCATTTAACCAAAAAGACGCTGGTGTTTTATCCCAGCAGTGGGTGGACCAGCATTTTAGCTTAAGGTCCACGTAGGTAATATTCCTACAAATCAATTAAAAAAAAATGGAATGGCATCTGCTCGCACCAATGGTAGAAAGGATGTCTCTAGATTCTAGAATATTTATATACTGGTCTGCATTCATGCGTCCCTCAATGTCCGTCAGTTCTCCAACACCTCCCCACCACATCCGTCATCCATCCATGCATGGAGGTTGTCACAACCGCTTGTCGATGTCTCATGGATGTGTCTTCGAGCATATCTTGTATTACGTAATAGCCAACACTGGCGACCGACTGCTGCGACAGATGAGAAACATTTTTCATCGGTGAAAATGACGGACCTCCAAAAATCGACTCCCACATCCGCATACGCCTGAGCAAACCTTTTACGTGCTTCTCATGTGTGCCTCTGTTAAGGTTTCCTTACGTGCTGGGATGAAACATTGTCGGCCAGTCTCCCGTATTCGCCTCCTGGTAGTTATCGGGTGACATTGAACTCCTTTTTCCCTCGTTATACGCACGGCAGTTGAGAGTGGTGCTCGCTCTACTGCCCTTTGAATCTGTTGATATGCCGCTGGTGCGGTGACTCTTGGCCTTCCTGGTCGGGGCCTGGTGAGCACGTGACCCTCCTCCTCATATCTTGTCACCCAAAGTCTAACTGTATCCCTGGAGATACCAAGAAGGCAACTAATCTCCCGTATCCCCTTCCCTGCCTCGTGATATTCAATAATCCTGCCGCGACTCGTTATAATCTCAGGTCGATTAGCTCTCGTCCGAGGTGGCCTCACCTGACGTTGTGGCTGAACCTCCATAACTGTAAAAATAAAAGGATAAAGCATTAGTGCATGGGGCCTTTTGGATACATTCATTAATGAAAAGTCAACATACCTCTGTATCCAATGACGCAGTTTGACGCAGTGTTGTCAAACTGTTACTTTACAGCCTTATTGATTTAACAGTCATTATCAGTGGAATAGGCAACATGATGATTGTTAAATAACGTGTCCAATCTCAGATCGTGTTATCACATGTTACATATCGACAAAATTTTATTAATGGGGCCATTAGTGGGTAACCCATAATTCGCTTGTTTCCCCTCATTACGTCTGTCACATGTTCTCAGTACGAGGCATTATGTTTTATATTATATTCTCATGTCTCAGGAACACCCCCTTACGTAATGAATGGTATTTATGAAACAGTCTGTATATTTAGGGAATAAGTTCTACTCACCAGTCACCGGTGCGATGATACAAGATGAGTTGCTGGGAGCATGGTTAGCAGTCCTGTTGAATTGGCAGGTAGACAAAATAGAAAACTCACAGCCAAACTGTAAGAAAACCCATGGACAATGAGACATTAGTTAAATATACTAGGTCATTTTAGCGCGTGCACACACATTATATACAGACCTATTGGTCCTTGCGTGGCTGTTTGGTTATGCAATGCTAACTAGTTTGCTAGGGTGAGGGAAAGTGTATATATATATATATATATATATATATATATATATATATATATATATATATATATATATATATATATATAATATATATATATATATATATATATACATATATATATATATATATATATAGGAGAGATGAAACATTTTTCAGGTGAGTACAGACCAGTTTGCTAGTCTGTACTCAAATTTCCTGAAGATGTGAATTACACGAAGCGCTTGGGAACTTCGTGTTTTCTTCTTTCCTTGTGGTTATCAGCATATACCTAGACTTCACGCGCACCTGTTAAGGATTTACTTGCATATATATATATATATATATATATATATATATATATATATATATATATATATATATATATATATATATATATATATATATATATATATATATATATATATATGTAATATTCAGAAATTTCAGAGTAATTTCAAATGCCCCGCCATGAGTGATACTGAGCGTTCAAGGTCATCTGAGGGGAGAGAGCGCTGCCTGCTCGTAGCGAGAGATTGCGGAACTAGGCCTATGTGATATTAAATGTAATTTACCGAATTAATAATGATGCGATTCATGAAGTTAAGGGACTATTATTGAATTTGAAATTATTATAGATCGTTTAGCAGTCTGAATAATGTTATGGGTGTCCCAAGGAGTTATTAGTTAGGCGGAAAATATGTCACGTAGACCTAAGCTAACGCCTTGAGGAGACACGACGCTGCCTCTCTCTCAGTAGCGGGAAGCACTCACACAAACAAGACGTCCCTGCGCGTCTGCCACAGAAATAGTCACGTGGCCTAGTCACCTGTGCTGCGCTATTGCAGTATAACAAGTAAGTCTCATTCGATCTCAGACAGGGTTAGATAGGGCAGTGGTAAAGAAAACTAGAGCTAACAGTGAGTTCATTTCAGGGTTTCCGTCAGAACCCACTTGACTGGAGTTGACCGGAGTTGACCGGAGTTTGACTGCGAGAGATTGACTGCCGGTTGAGACTGCCGTTGATGATTGAGGGTGGCGTTTGTCGCCATTGGACCGATCAGAGTAGGCTTGTCACTGTTTTAGCGGGGTACCAAAGGATCTCTTGAGGGAATCTAGCCGTCCACCCGGACGGCTCTCAACACGTCGGCTCACAACACCACATGTCCCGTGCCGCTTAGTGAAACCCTCTTGCTAACGGGAAGCTAAAGCTCCTCTCAACTGCACAAGGTCTGATTGGCTCACTCTCTTCCTGCCCATGGACGCACTGGGAGTACACTGAGGCTATCTGAGTATATTAATGGTCACACACTGAGACCGTGAGTCTAGGACTCTAGGAGATACCTAGAGGAACATTTTATCTTCCTTATTACGGGTGTAGTTAACACCATTCCTCAGACTGATATTATCTTGACGTGTGTAGTTTAATATTTCTTAAATAATTTTGATAGTAGTGTTTTTTTAAATGTTTGTGTCATTAAGTGGAACCAGAGTGATACTGTGATTTGATTCTTTTAATGCATCTGATTGTTCTTCATAATTCTGATCTCAAGTATAACCTTGTTCCCCAGAGTAGTGGTTAAGTTAGGTTAGGAAGTGTGCATCTGTTGGGGTGCTATAATTTTGTTGAGTGCCCTTAAGGCCTATTCATTGTAGAGTATTTAATTTCTTATTTTTTATTACCATTTCCTCAGTGCCTGGTATTATTTTGTTGAAAGCCCTTAAGGCCTATTCATTGTAGAGTATTTAATTTCTTAAATTTTATTACCATTTCCTCGGTGACTGATATTATTTTGTTGAAAGCCTTAAGGCCTATTCATTGTAGAGTATTTAATTTCGTATATTTTATTACCATTCCTCAGTGACTGAGATTATTTTGTTGAAAACCCTTAAGGCCTATTCATTGTGGAGTATTTAATTTCTTATTTTTTATTACCATTTCCTAAGTGACTGATATTATTTTGTGAAAGCCCGTAAGGCCTGTTCATGTGTGCAAGCAACATTTCTTAATACTTCAAATTTATTGTTGCCTGTGTTTCTAATAATTTCTATGTCATTTATAACTTTTATTCCCCAGAGTAGTGTTTTAAGTTTAAGTTAAGAGGTGCGCATATTGGTGTACCATTATTTGATTGTGATTGTAGTGTTGGAGGGAATATAAGTGTCTAAATTTTACAGTGTGTCTCATTCATCCCAGTCACAGACGCTATCCTTCCACGGGTCACGGACAATTCATTTTGTTTAGTAGATTTAAGTGTTCTTGTGCTGGTTCGGGATATTTCTCAAAGGGGCGCTTCCACTGCCATTACCATCTATCAAATTTTAATAAACCCCAAGTCAAGTGAGAAATTAAAGTCCAGTAAATTCCGACCGGTTACATATATATATATATATATATATATATATATATATATATATATATATATATATATATATATATATATATATATATATATATATATATATATATATATATATATATATATATATATATATATCCACACTGATACGGCAGGCCTCCCTACACATGACGTCAGGTCGGTCATTCCTATGTGCTTCAGTTCTTCATTTCGTAACTCCAGTGTGTGGTGCTTTCCCTCACTTCCAATGGTTAAACGAGATATTTAACGGTTTCCAATAAAATGCAATATTACAGTATATTAATATAGATTTTCCTCCTTGTATTGATACTATGACCAGTTACCAAGATATAGAGCACGATGAACATAACATAATAATGATAGTGAAGCCTGGAAGGGTTCATATCATAGCTTGTGTGTTCGTGCGTATGTTGCCCAGTGAGAGTTACAGTGAGCCTCCATGTGCCCAGGTGGTATGATCAAAGTATTACACTATAAGTGTGTCAAAAGAGGAGTGACTAATCCACATGTAATTTAAGGTTTTTGAAATATGTGGTTAATTAAACACGATTTTTCATATAATTATGCGAATGATGGGAAAATAAAAGATATAGATGGGGTGTGGTGGAAGCATCGTGGTCTGGCACACACACACACACACACAAGCGCTGTAAACATTGTGTGGATTCACTGGGTGGTTTGGAAGTGTTTATTTCCATTCATAATTTCGTAACTACAACCTACTGTATGGAAATTTTTCTTCGTGTTCATATATAATGAATATAATGCAGAGTATAAAATGCCATATACAATACTTATACATACTGTCATCTATACAGCCGTACTATGACTGTAAGTGTTAGTGCTTGTGTTGCCTCATGATAGTTAGAGTGGGCTCCCGTCCAGAAAGGACGCTGTACTAACCTCCTACACCGACCCAGGTGGGCTAGATATTATGGTTTCCGACTGTACATACTGTATAAATTAAATAATATAAAGGGAGTTACTAAAGCCTACGGAAGGCATGACATTCCTTCAATATAACATCAATATTATTTATGGAATATTTGGGCAGCATACAGGTGATAAGCATCATGCCCCCGTCAGGAGGTTGCCGAGTGGTGGTCAAGCAGGATTTTTTTCTTCTGGTATTGGTGACAATAGTGCATAATATTGCCATCTTCGATCATGTAATCAGTACTAAGTTCCTTGCCTTATCCAACATGTCTTTGAATTCTCGGAATCTTTCTGCTGAATCTCCCATCTCACATTTCACATGTGTTTAGTGAACTCTAATTGTTGGAAAGCATCATGCTGGAATATCCATTTTATTCACAAGGTAACTTAATATAGAGCGACTCACTCTAACCTAATTAGTTTGTGGAAAACTCCAAACCATTTGTAAAGTTCTGACAGAGTCAAGTATTCAGGAGCGACGTAGCTTTTCCCAATTATACACAGTATCCTTGTGTCGTATATGCACATATGTAATCCGAGCTAACAGTCGTCCTTATCCAAAATTACTTTCTGCAGTACTGCTTATAGTGGGCCGGCCAAAATAAAAAAAATTGGCAGGGGTTATTCCCAGTGGAGGCTCCTGTTTCATAAAAATAAGACGAATGAACAGGCTTCGTGCTAAATAGGTAGATAGGCAGCTACCAAACAGGGAGGTGCTACCGCCTGGGAAGATATTGGAAGCATAATGTGTTGTCTAATGGTAGACCAAGCCCATGCTGCCATATGGCATCACGAAAATTGTGACCAAGTCCCAGGTTGCTTATCTTTCTTTTTGCCTCATTTACACACAATTGCAGGGTCTCAATTGTTTCTCTTACTTGGACAACACAACATATATAATGTATATAATTTCTCACTCTGGATTTATTTTTTCAATTTTGTAATTTTTATAGTTATTATTTTTATTAGTTTTGTTATTTTATTTGTATTAATTTGTTATTAATTTTATTAATTGTTGTATGTAAGGGCGGAAACGATCCTCCAGCTGGTTACCGCTGCTAATTCGCTCGTTTGCTGGTGCAGACGACACTTGGGGTGGATGGACAGAGGTGAGAACAGCAGCGACTATCTGCTTCACCGGCAGATTCAACCCAGCCGTCATACAGTCAGTATCTAGCTACCCTGCTGTCCGTCAAATTCTGGCTGTGATCTCATCATAGGTCCTGGACTCGTGGGCTGTGTTCCCAGACCTTCACCTATCAACTGCCAACTCTCTAGTCATCTACCATGTTACGAACCCCTCCACCAATTGTCATGAGCTACCTACCCAGCACTACGAACCACGCCATCTATTGTCCTGATCTACCTACCCAGCACCACGAGCAACGCCATCTAGGGACGAGACACGAGTATGACTCGTCTTAGTTACCACTCCGGGGTTTCCCTTCTCCATATCCTGGTTGTTGCGTCACTTCCTCCAAGTCTTCTTTGTCAGCTCGAGTTCGAGGAGAGTTGACTTCACTCTGGGAAGTGACCACAGGATCACCTATCCTGGAAACCTACTGCACAGTGACTACCTACCTTCTTCTACAATACTCAGCCTTGCTCGTCAGCCATCTCAGCTCCGCACTTAAGTATTTGTAATCTAGTATTGCCTCCCCCACGTCCACTTGCTTCAAATTATTGTATGCTGTATAAATATGTATATACTGTTAATGTTTAGGTTAAGTATGGTTAAGGGTAAATAATAGAAAGCTGATTATTTTGTTAAGGAATTCATGATACTTTATTATACACAACAAAAACTCTCATCCTTTGTCTACCCTTTTATAGTCCGATTGTCTTTGTTTTTTGTTGTTGTTGCCTGTTGGGATCTGGGTAGACTTTTAACTATATTCTAAATCCCCAACTCGTAACAACCACTACAGCATACCACGACCCTCAGTTCATCACATTCCGTCTGTGCCCCGGTGTTCTCCTGTCATTTCATGACGTCGCTCGAGTGTGGAGTTGAATGGACGCTTCCCTACCCTGAGTGTGCATCACCGTGTTCCAGAACCTTCCCCCAGGGCCACTGCCATAGGAAATATTTGTTTATGGTTTGATTCTATAATTGTTTGATTCCATTAATTGCTGACTCCCCTTTATTGTTCGATTCTATCAATTGTTGACTCCATTTAATTGTTTGAATCCATTAATTGCTGACTTCCATTATTTGTTTGATTCCTTTAATTGTTTGCTTCCTTTAATTGTTTGACTCCATTAACTGTTGACTGCCTTATTTGTTTGACTCCCGTAATTATTTGAGATTTTTTGTTGAGTGGTGTCAGAGTTTTGTGTTATATTTTTTATAGTAAAGAGATGCCAATCTCAAACGGTTGTTTGTTATTCCTCAGAAAACCATGGTCCTTGACTTTCCTTTATTAAGATCCTGATTAGCCTGGTAAGGGATTTCTATCATAATTATTATTTATTATTATATTTTCGCCCCCCCAGGCGCTGATGTGGGTCATTACCTGTGCCCGGGTGGGTTAATGCCCGTAAAAAAAAAAAGCCTAGGGTGGCCTTTGTTGCCCTTGTGGTACCGTAGAAAAGCTCTTGGTTCATTCACAGAGGTCCCGGGTTCGATTCGATACCTGAATAGTGAGGTATTGTATGTATATTGAAGTCCCCCAACAATACAAGTGGCTGTATTTATAAAGTTCCTTGCAAGGAATGTAATATGTTTTACTTAGGCCAGACAGGTAAAGATCTTGTAACTAGACTTAAACAACATAAATATAGTGTTAGGACAGGCCAGGAATCCAATGCTCTGTTTATTTGAGGGATAATAAGCATTGCATTGACTGGGATAATGCATCCTCAATATTACCTTGTAATTCAATTGACAGTAGGAACATTATAGAATCTAGTCTCATTAAACAGACCGAATCCGTCAATATGAATTTAAGTAATGGTATGTACAAATTGGATAATTTCGTAATTAAGAACATTTGTAACCAGGTGAGAAGGTTGGGGCAGCTTACCCTCTGACCTGACTACCTACCGCTGCGGTGCTTTTGTGAAGATTAGTAGGGTCATTACTTATACCGGACCACTGTGGACTTGATCTCACCCTCCTCTGTATATATATAACATGTTCTGTACTTCTTCTTAGTCTGTACTCACCCCTGAAGATGTGAATTACACGAAAGCGCTTGGGAACTTCGTGTTTTCTTTTTCCTTGTGGTTATCAGCATATACCTGGATCACGCGCACCTACAGTGATTTACTTGCATATATATATATATATATATATATATATATATATATATATATATATATATATATATATATATATATATATATATATATAATATATATATATATATATATATATATATATATATATATATCATGTAAATCCACAATGAAAACGTGGATAAGATAAATCTTGATAAAATCACACGGGAAAATGGAAACAACGGAGCACCTTAGCTTTCGTCTTTATCCAAGACATCTTCAGAGGCAACTGGACTACATGGACAGAGAGAGGCTTAAATATACAGGTGACCTTAAAACATGAGGTCAGGTCATAATGATGTCATCCACTAATCCCCACACCAACACACACGTAAGGGAGCTTAAGAGAAAGGGGATGACGTGACTAGTCAGGTCAGGTCAAAATAAAGGGACCCATAAAATAACTATCATACATCTAGATCAAAGGTTTTCAAAGCATTTTTAACCTTGGGCCACTGACAAATAAATCTATGTAACATATTATCAGTTTTGAACTGACCATCACTAAGGTTTATTGATTATAATTCCTTAATCAAACTAGCTTCAACCAGAAGTCTTTCTGTGACACAAGATGATTTAAATACTTCTAAGCTTTTTTCCCAAGCAATGGGGTGATTATTATTCTAAAATGAACGAACAAGGCACTGCATTCAGATGCTGTTCTGATATTATACTTATGTTGTTTGATTCTGAGCTGCAGTGTTTTTCCTGTTTGTCCTACATAATTACAATTACATTTGCTACATGGAATACAATAAACACTTCCATTTACATTCAAACTTGGGCTATTCCTTATTAGCATATTGGTAATGGTAGAGTCATACTTGAAAACAACATTAATATTTAGAAGCTTGAGGACCGAACTAACGGGACAAGTTCATTACGATAGGGCAGAGTCAAAATATTCTTAAGTGTAGGAACTTGTCTGGTTTGAGAGGAATGAAAGGATTTTTTAGCCCTTTTAAAACAACGATCAACAAACACAGAAGGGTACCCGAGTTTCTGTGCAATGGAACGAATGTGTTTCAATTCATCGTCAATAAATTCAGAGTCACAAATACGCAGACATCTTAAGAACATAGTAACAGAACTCACGATAGGACGTAATGGATTGTTAAGCTTGTGTGTTTTGATCAATCCATACATGTAAGGTAAAGTGGGATTGATTTGAGAGAGCTGTTTGATGAGATCGGGGTTCTTTTTCAATAACATCTTCATTTTGGAATTAGATAACTTATTAATATTTTCCAGTTTCATTCACTATTTATCGAATCACCTTGAGTCTACCAAAATGTCATTTTTTTCTGCTGCAAAGACACTAGTTTTAGTTTCTGCTTAAAAGCAGCCAGAGGACTAATCAATAGCATCAACTTTAGTTTTATCTTTCCCTTGCAGATCTAAGTTTAGTTTTATCTGTAGCATAGCAGTCATGTCAAATTAAAAAAAGCTAAATCTAACAGCCACACTGGGTGTTGTGATCAAAGGCTAATCTTTTGAGGCCAAAAGAAGTTATTAGAACCTATCATCACTCCCGCACAGGGTAATGAACCAACCGATTCGGTCAGCCAATGCAGGTGCCCCCATCAAAGTATTTCTTTTAGATGAGCTATTTACCGGGCAACTGTGTACTATTAACAAAATCACTGAAAGTTCGATGGTAAGTCTTTCATCCTAAGCTTCTTCCTTAATGGCAGAATTTTCGGCAGTTCCTATTTGGTACTCATGTCTTTAAACACCATTCTCATGAAAATACATAATTGTGATGTACGACCACATCAGTAGACTCCATCAAATTACGGTGTTGAAAAGTTAGAAATACACTCATCTAAGTGTCTTTATTCAGTTGTTCACCCAAATCCTCAGCCATGAATTCACAGCGCCTTATGACAGTGTTTCTTGATAATGGAAATACCCCCATTAGAAAAACAGTATTTCAGACTGGCTTTTGAAAAAAATTTCAAACCAACAATCTAAGGTTATAAAAAAGGCCTCTTTGAACTTCTCCATCTTGGAATGTTTTTTTTTCATGCTTTGTGCTAATTTTGATCATCTTTGGATATGCAAATGGCTGCTACCCTAGATTTTGAGCTCGCTTCTGCAGAGTTTGTTGTGCAGTAAGCTGTGATTTCAGTTCATGAACTTTCCTCTTTCATAGATCACCTTGGGTGAGAAATCATTATCATACTTCTTGTGAAAACTTTAAAATGCCTTTCAGGATTTTCTTCTAGTTAGAGCTGCAGACGCATGGCAGATCAAGCTATTGACACTTCAAATTATTCTGCGGTAAAAATAGTTTTTCCCATTCATTGTGAAATGGTAAATTTGGGTATTTTTAGTACTAACTAATTCATTTTAGGTACAGTTTATGGTCAAACCTATATTTGGAAAAGATAAAGTCGTACGTGAATACGAGAATTACTTTTTTTTCCATGACTTTTCCTTTGCCATGAATGGAGAAATTACTAACGAATAGCGTAACGTATGATCTTATATTTTTTATAAGGATTGTCATCGGCTAGAGGGATAGTGTCCACTCTAGCCGATGATTTATGTGATGCGAGGTGTCCACTGGACACCGTCTGACGAAGGTTATGAGAGCTGTCGCTGTTTAAAAAGTCAGTAATTTTGTAATCACCCAAGACTTTTCTATAAATAAGAGGCAGCACTTGTTAATTTCCAAGTACGATGAGATCAGAAAATCATTGAATTGTTAGTGACAAGTGTAGGCTCGCTGGGCAAGGCTACAAATATGATTTTTCTCTCTTTACTTTTTGACAAGACCTCAATATCGAATCGACTTTTTTCATTACCAAATTTATTAATATACAGTTGAACGGTATTTGTAAACCTGTGTTGTCAGTTTTATTTACAACTCATGACAACTTGCTGATCAGTTTCGCGGTAACCAGCCAGCACCGGCATGAACGCGAACTACTTTATAAGGTTCCGCCAATGTTGCACAACATGGCACAGTCGAAGCTTTTTTTTGGTATAATGCCTTGATGTAGCCTCATAATGATAATCTATTCCAGAAAAAAATCTAAACAAATATAATATCCCAATGGATTATGAGTAAAATTTCAAGAGAATTTTTGTGTGGCAGCTTACATGATGGATCATTGCTTAATATTGCCATGCGATCGACTAGAGAACATTTTCGAACAAACTAGTCAGATCGCGATTTGAAAGATTGGCCACCCCTGTTCTAGAGACATCCTTGCTACCATCGGTGCGAGCATATGCCATCCCATACCCACACATCCCACAGCCTATATATATATGGCAAGACCCAATCCAATACATAAGTCGGGCAGTCAAGTTGGTTTGAGGCGCGCACCGCAGATTATTCTATGATCAGTCTCCAAGAGCCAAATTGTACTCCAATGAAAACCTATGGGCGCATATGGTTGTTGAATTGATGTTGAGTAGAAAACGAGGGAGGCAGGAGGAGACACGCACATAATGTGTGGGAGGAAATAATGAGGATAGCCGAACATCTGCAGCAATTTGGTAGATCTATGCTCACCAGACGTATTCCATGTAGTTATAGCAGCAGTATGGTGTTGACACGGTATAACTCTATGAGCACCAGGTGCCTTGGGATCCTGTAAAATAAGAATTAAATCTCCGCCCACGACGGTGCCTTTGTAGGTGACGGGGAGTTAGCCTCTGGTGTAACCCTTGCTAGCAATGTACAAGTAGACTTTCAGTTTCCTAACTCTCGGGAATTTGACCAGGTATTTTACTATGTGGTTTTACGTCACTTCACTTAAATAGGCTTACAAAATCAAATAATATGCATAACTCTTGGGAATTGTCCAGACATTAAATATATGTTATACTAAAATAATCACATAGATATGTTACAACGTCATACAAAAAAATGTGAAAATATTTTGGGGGTTTAATTAACTACAGTCATTCCCTACACAACACTCTTGATGCTCTAAGTGCATGTATGTGTTAAATAACGAGTAACTGATCCACATTATTTTGGTAAATAAAGAAAAGAAAAGTAAGCACTTAACCATATGGATATAGTTACACGGAAGAAAGGAAATATGATGAACCATGGTTTTGATGGAAACAATTAGACGTCACAATGACGAATGGGAGAAACCACTTTATGAAACACATCTTACCTACTAAAGATGAAGCTAATGTTACAAAACACACACACACACACACACACACACACGGTCACAGTGTAACTTTGTGTGACGCGTTGTCTGACTTAGGGTGGCTTTTGAGCTAACCATATATACACATGATATTATAATTTATGTATCCTTCCTGTCCATGGTTTACAAATAATAACTGTAGGGTAAAAAGTTGGGCAATTGCTTGTATTAATAACACTGTCACAGTATTGATACTATGACTAGTTATCAAGATACAAAGCACGTATGAACATAACATGATAATTATGAAGCCTGGAAGGGTCTATATTATAACTTCATGCTTTGTGCGATGTTGCCCCCCGTGTGAGAGTTACCGTGGGCCTCCCCTGTGCCCAGGTGGGATGGTCAAAGTGAGTTACACCATGAGTGTGTCAAATGAGGAGCACTAATCCACATGTAATGTTTTTGAAATATAGTTAAATTAAATGACGATTTTCATGAGAAGAAGTAATGATAGGAAAATAAAAGACATAGATGGGGTGTGGTGGAAGCATCGTGGTCTGGCACACACACACACACAAGCACTGTAAACGTTTAGATTCACTCGTGCTCGGAAGCGTTTATTTCCTTTCATAATTTCAAAATCACAATCTATGGTAATTTTTTCTTTTTGTGTTCATATATAATGAAGATAATGCAGAGTATAAAATGCCATATACAATACTTAAGCATAATGTCATCTATACAGCCGCATTTATGACTGAGTGTGTTCAAGTATGCGGTGTTGCCTCGTGATAGTTTGAGTGGGCCTCCGTCCAGAAAGGACGCTGTACTAACTTCCAGCACCTACCCAGGTGGGCTAGAGATTATGGTTTCCGACTGTACTGTACATCACAGAGAGTGACTTGGCTCTGCAAGGGATGACCCAGGTGGAGCTGAGGCACTCTCTTTTTCCTTACTTAATGATATGGAACAAAAAATTAAACACCCTGCACATGTTCCTGATTGACACGATCAACTTACTAACATTTTTGGTCTGTGTTTTACCTCTAATCCCTCACACTAATCATACTCATTTTCTGCCCTCTTAGGTTCTACTGATCACAATCTTATTTCTATTAAATCAAACTGGGCACGACCAACCCCCACCCCTCTAAACGCCAGCTATGGCACTATCGGAAGGCAAACTGGCAACCCATGAGAGAATTTTTCTCCGACTTTCCTTGGGATTAATGTTACTTTTGCATTCGGGACGCCTCGGTATTTGCTGACAGCATTGCTGCGGTTATACAGGGTGGTATTAGTTCATGTATCCCATCTTCTACCAAAACTTTCACTTTACAATTATGGTATGATCTTTCCAGTTTTCTTGCATATAGGGAGAGAGAAAGGGCGTATAAAGGTTTGACACTATCTCCTTCTCCTATTACCCACTTCGCTTTCACTACTTCTAGGAATCGCTGTAAGGCTTTTCATCGTAGGGACAAGTGAAATTTTATAAAAAGAACCGTTGTCCTGACTAACTCTTCTTCTAATAAATCCTTCTGGTCCTTAACCCAGAACATCTGTAATAACTTCTACACTCCCTCATTCCTCCCCTCTCTTCCGACCTGATAACTCTATAGCCAAATCTCCCCCTGATAAAGGCAATCTCTTTGGCACCTTATTCTCCTCTAACTCCACCTTAGACGATTCCAACTCTATCCTTCCTACTCCTGCACCTTCCTGTAATCTCCACTGGTTGGGTTGCTGGTGTGTTATCCAGGTTAGATGTGAGCAAGGTCCATGGACTGGACGGAATACCCCCTCGTGTTCTGAGGGAGTGTGCTGACATTATAGCCCCTGTGCTTGCTCGCATCTTTCGCTTTTGCCTCAAAACCCAAACTTTTCCTTCTTCTTGGAAGCATGCCTCGGTTCAGCCCATCCCGAAAAAGGGTGACCATTCCAATCCTTCAAACTATAGCCCCAGTGCCCAAACTTCATCCCTCTCTAAGATTTTCTAAACTATCTTGAACTCCCATTTTCTCCGTCACCTTCAACGCTTTTCTCTTTTGTCAGATCACCAGTATGGCTTTCGCCGGCGAGATCTACTGGTGATCTGCTCTCCTACTGCACCCATCTTTGGTCATCCCCTTAAAGGGATTATGGGGAAACTTTCGTCGTGGCCCTCGACATCCCCAAAGCATTTGACAGGGTATGCACAAGTCTTTGCTTTCTAAATTTCTTCTCTTATGGTTTCAGTCCCCCACCCTGTTCTCTAATTTCTAGCTTCCTTGAGAATCGATCCATGGTAGTTGTTGTCGAGGGATCGATCTCTCGCTCTTTTTCTACCAATAATGGTGTCCCACAGGGTTCTGTTCTTTCACCTACTATCTTCCTCTTTTTTATAAATGATTACTTTACACTACGACTAATTCTATCCATTCTTACGCTAATGATTCTACTCTTCACTCGTGTTCACATTTTTCCTTCTCCCTAATTCTCAAGTTAGATCTGTTTCTAGAGCTGATAATCATTTCATCTATCAATGCAGATCTGTGCAGCATCTCCGAATGGAAAGATAGAAATTTGGTTAAATTCAAAGGGAATAAAACTCAATATTTACCAATTACACTTTCCAGATTAGATGATCTCCCACCAATCACATTTCAGGGCGCAATCATTGTGCTAAATTCTAAAATAGTTATGCTAGGCTTCCCAATTTCCTCTCATATGTCATGGAAGCCACACATCCACAACATTCTAAACCACCTCCCGAAAGCTGGGAATGCTGTACAGATGCCGTAGCTACTTCACTCCTGAGCAGTTGCTTCAAGTTTATAAAGGATTCATTCGTCCTAACTTGGAGTACTGCTCTCATATCTGGGGTAGCTCTTCTTCTGTCCAACTGTTAGATAGGGTGGAATCAAAGGCACTTCGTGTTATTGACTCTCCTCCTTTAGTTGATAATCTTTCTTCCCTTTCTCTTTGCATCAATGCTGCTTCACTGCCTATCTTTTACAGGTACTTTAACGGACAAAGTTCGGTGGATTTGGCATCCTGTGTAGCGCCGGATAGGCTGTGGGCTCGTAACACTCGTCTTGCCCGTGGTGCCCACCGTTTCTCTGTGGATGTCGGTCACATTAGAATAACTCGTTATAGTACATCCTTCTTTCGTTACATAGCCAAACTGTGGAATGCTCTGCCTTCTTCTATGTTTCCATACTCATACAATCTGTCTCACTTCAAAAAGTGGTTTCCGGCAACTTCGTGGTTGTGATTAATATAATCTTTTTCTTTCTATTTTAAATTTTCTTTTTACTCTTACTTCTTCGCCCCGAGGCCCCGTTGTAGGTCGATGACCTGTGCCTGGGTGGGCTATTCCGTTAAAAATCGAACAAAAGCTGGCAAAAACACGACGGAGTGGCAGCAACTGTGAAAAAAAGGAATCAAATATATAATAATGGACAACTTTAACAGTGAATTCATTGTTATCAAGCTCCAGACAACTCGGGGCGAAATAGTAATTGCAACAACTTACCTACCCCAAAGAACACCATTCCTCCCTATAAAAGACCTCCTTAAACAAATAAACTACAATATCCCAATGTATACTTACATCCTGGGAGCTTTTAATCCAAAACATCGCATATTTAACAATGGCAAAAATAACAAAATAGGTACAGCACTAGAAAGAATAATAAACACCAGAAGACTACTACACCTGGGACTGTACTTCATCACATAGTTGGGACCAAGCAGCGTCTCAACACCCGACAAAATCCTGTGTAACAACAAAGCATTCCTAAACTACCACATAGAGCAAGGCCCCATTACCCCAAGTGATCATATCCCTATAATATTCACAATCTCAACTAGCCCAATTCAAAAAAAAATATCACCAAGACTCCAGATGAGAAAAACAGACTGGATAAAATACAAGAAACTAATGGAAAATTACCCACAACTAAATGCAAAAGAAGTAATACTTGAAGAAATTGACGAAGAACTAGATAAGCTACACAACGCCATAAAGCAAGCAATCAACCAAACAACTCCAGTAATGATATACAGAACCCTTCCAAGTAATAAACCCACTGAAGTATTAAAGAAGCTAAAAGTACAATACACTAATACAAGGACATTATAAGGAACAAGCAGGACCCACTGGAGAACTACTCCAAAACGTAAGGAAAATGCAGTATGACCTCCAAGAAGAATATATTAAAATTATCAAAGAAAGAAAAAGGGACACATCTAATATCAAACATAGATACGACAAAGGACACAAAAACATTCTGGCAAAACATTAATAAATTACTTGGGACCCCAAAAAAAAATAATCGTGAACTACATAAAAGACCAAAACGGAGAAAAACTTTATACAGTCCAGGAAAAAGAAGAGGCCTTTCGTAGAGATTGGAAAAATGTCTTCGGAATATTAGAAGAAACGAGAATTTTGACAAAGAGCATGAAGAAGCCATTAAAGACTGGCTTGGAGAGCGAAACAACAAGATAAACTAAAACACTATAGATTCATAGGACACGACGAACTACTACTACGCAACTTTTGCAAATTTAAAGAAAAATCCCCTGGATTTTTTTTATTTTTGTATTTATTTATTTATTTACTTTCTTTCATTTTTTTCAGGGATTAGCCCACCCGGGCACATCAGTGTCAGGGGGCGAAAATGTAATAATAATAATAAAAATAATAATAATAATAATAATATTAATAATATTAATAATAATAATAATAATAATAATAATAATAATAATAATAATAATAATAATAATAATAATAATAAAAGTATTATTAATAATAAAGATAATAATAGTATATTACAATGCTGAAACCATTAGCTGAAAAATAAAAACGGACATACTGTAAGTGGTACTTGTATAACATATAGTTACAAGGGGAAAGGGTCGTTAAACAAGTAAAAATAGAAGAGGGAAGGACTGAGCACAATGGTTATATAAGGGTTTGCATAAATTTTGATGTTTTCAAACTAATTTGTGTTCCCTAACCTGTTTTTAATGTTGATTTCAGATATGACTTCAGTTTTCGTCTATCACGCAAGATTTATTGACAAATGGAATCCTAGAGACAAAGGCTATTATTCAGTGTCGCATCAGCATCTGTAGTGTTAATTCTCCTTGTTTTGCTCTACGAAGATACTATTCCTGTTGTAATTCTGTCTTCTCGTGGATGTTTGAACAATCCAAACGTATTCTCCCATATATGTGGGTGCTTTGTTGTGCATAAGCAACGACAAGAAATAACCGCATTCATAAAAAATACATATTTTGCCTACTTTGGAGTGAAAATAGGTGATTTAGATAAACCATGGGCGCCACATAAAGTATGCCGCACTTATGATGAAGGTTTAAGACCTTGGAAATATGGTAACAAAAAGGGTTTGCCATTTGGAGTCCCTATGGTATGGCGGGAGCCGTATAATCATAGTGATGACTGTTATTTTTGCTCTGTGACGATAGGGAATATAATGCAAAAAATAAACAAGGCATCATTTAACCCAACATTCCATCTGCCATGAGACCAGTGCCACATGGTCCTGAGGTCGTCCCCATTCCGCCAGATGTGTTGCAGCCCGTGTCATCAAAATCTGACCGTGATTCATCGTCAGTTAACAGAAGTGATGTTTATCAACCTGAAGATATTAGTGATGTACCGGAGGTGTTTACTCAGAGTGAACTTGACAATCTGGTTAGGCATTTGAATTTACCAAAGGAGTCTGCTGAACTTTTAGGATCCAGGTCGAAATAAAAGAATTTATTAAGTAAAGGAACATATTATTCATGGTATACTGTAGGCAACGTGAACAAGAACTAGTTAATTTTTTTTCATAGGAAGGTTCCTTGGTTTATTGTAATAATGTGTCTGCTTTAATTAACTATTTTAGCATTACCTATACAGCTACTGAATGGAAGTTGTTCATTGATTCTTCAAAATGAAATCTCAAAGGAGTTTTACTTTATAATGGAAATGTATTTTCATCAATTCCCGTAGCTCACTTTGTTCATCTTAAGGAAACTTGTGAAAATTTGCAGATACTTCTAGAGAAAGTTCATTGTAAATATTATGGTTGGTTGGTATGTGGAGATTTCAAAGTCATTGCTTTGTTGCTTGGTTACACGAAATGCCATGTTTTTTTGTGTGAGTGGGATAGCAGAGCAAGACGTGAACAATGGGACAAAAACGACTGGCCACCTAGACAGGCTCTTGTGCCAGGTTAAAAAAATATTCTACATTGATTGACGCTAAGAAAGTGTTGTTGCCTCCTCTGCATATTTAATTAGGGTTAATGAAACAATTTGTAAAAGCCCTAGATAAGGAAAGTGATTGTTTCCGGTACATATATATGCATGGAATTTCCATCAGTCACATGAAAAAATCAAAGATGTATTTTTCATTTGCTCTCAAATCCGAAAGCTAATGTTGGACCATCAATTTATAGAATCAATGAACCAGTGTGAGAAACACGCAATAGAAAAGATCTAAACTGTCAAAACATTGATGAAGGTATGTTGAATAGCTTTAAAACATGGGTTGCAATATGAGTATAAAAGTGAATTTCTTACATTCCCATCTTGAGTATTTTCCTGAAAATTTAGGTAGTTTAAGTGAAGAGCAAGGTGAAAGATTTCACCAGGACATTAAGAATATGGAAAAGAGGTATCAAAGAAGGTGGAATGTAAACCATGGCAGACTACTGTTGGATGCTGAAGAGAGATTGTGCCAGTGAAAAGATTGCCAGAAAATCGAAAAACAAATAAAGTTTCACCCTTCCTAGAAGCCTAATATTATGTTCATACATATTCATACATATCATTTCTTTCTTTATTTGTAGGCAAATAGACTTAATCACAATAATCTTTAGGTTTAGTTAACTTTGAAGCCTATTGAATTGTCTTATTTGTAATATCTTGTCATTTTTGTATGTTGTATTTATATATGAATAAGTTATATTACCTTGTCTTATATGTAATGAAGTGTGACGTAATAGAGGAAAAGAAAGTTTATCTTTGAAATCCTTGATAAAAAAAGGAATCAGAATCACGTCTCAGTTTTAAAACATCATTCAACTTTTCTTAAAATGCAGACCGGTATCAACGAAGCGTGTGTGTGTGTGTGTGTGTGTGTGTGTGTGTGTGTGTGTGTGTGTGTGACAGAGAGAAAGAGAGAGCTGGAGAGTCACTAATTAGCTCCACCTAACAAGGAAAGAAGCCAGCTTAAACCTCTTCATTCCAAGTGTGTTCAACTTTCCTCGTTACCAATGACTGCGTCGACCAACTGCTCATACACCGCGATTTATGGGACAGCGATAGAGGCTACCGACTCCAGTTCGGTCCTTGTGCTTGTCCTAAAACTGAGGTCAACACCAGTAGCAGCTTCATTAATTTAAGGTAAGGAATGTGTAAATGGTCATGCTGGTGTTGGATGATGGTGCGATATGTGGTGTTGGGTGGTTAGTGGGAATGGTCGTGTTGGTGATGGATGATGCTGGGTGGTGAGATGTTGAGTGGCTTATGGGGGAGGTCGTGCTCGTGTTGGATAATGATGGGTTATATGAAGCGACAGGGGTAAACTAGAAGAAAGTTTTAGGGATTTGTTGTATAAGGCGACCATTACATTAGAGCCCATGTGTTACAGAGTTGGAGAAAATCAATGACAGACAAGTATGGCAGAGTCAGTGGTATTCGTGATTCAGACTCTACCCTGCACCGAGTGGAAAAAGGCTTATCTAAGTGAAGAAACGTATATTGCCTATCTAGTGTTCCCCTCTCCCTTATATTTTCCCTCCACCCCTCACATGCACCCTCCACCCTTCACGTGTTCCCTGCATCTCTCACATTTTTTTCCTCCTTCCGTCTTATGTTCTTTCCACAATCCAATTTCCCCTTCTTTTCTCACATGGTCCCTTCCCCCTCATATGTTCCCTCCTTCCCTCATATGTTTCTTCCTCCCCATATATGTTCCCTTCCCCCCATATATTCCCTCCATCTTTCACATGTTTCCTTCCTCCGCATACGTTCTCTCCACTTCTCACATGTTCCCTCTTTCACCTATATTGTCCCTCCTTGTTTGAATGTTGCAGCCCAAGAATGGTTGATTACTAAGGGATCATATCTAAGAGTGTTAGTAACAAGAGCAGCAGTGTTATTTTACAATTATCTTGTGTCAGGGGTAGAGAGACCTAACTTAAATTATGCGGTTCAGAGTCCATGATTGTACTATAGAATGGATATAGATTCCCTCAAATGCATTCAGAGAAGGATGACAAAGTTAATCCTGGGCATTAGGAACCTTCCGTATAGAGACAGATTACCAAATTTCCGAGTAATTTGCATTCTATTGATATGTGTCGAACAAAGAGCGATATGCTCATCGTATATAAATGGCAGACGAGGTTAAATGGGGGTTGATATAACTAAGGTATTTTAACTATAAAAAAGGAAAGAACACGTAGCAGTGGTTTAAATTAGAAAATAAAAGATTTAGGAATGAAATTGGTAAATATTGGTTCGGGAATAGGATTGTGGATGGCAGGGAACAGGCTAGCAAACACCACCATGAACTAGTTGGGATATTTCAAGAAGGTTAAACAGATATACAGTATAATGTAAGTTATAATGGTTGGGTGCTAACAGGAGCAGCCTCACACTGGTCAATTGGTCTTCTGCAGTTTCCTTTATTCTTATGTTGTATGTCATTAACCTTACATAAATAGTTATAAATAAGAGTTCAAACCGTGTGTGTGTGTGTGTGTGTAATACTACTACTACTACTACTACTTTTTTTTAAAATTGGCCTCCAGCCTCCCCCAATAGCCACACCTTCGCCACCATTTTATTACCTTAAAATTAAATATCCTAATACATAAGTAGCTATCCTATCTGTGTTGAATTAGTTGAGCCGCAGATCTTTGCGGCATTCAGTGACTGTAGCCTCATAGTCAATATCTGCATCCGTTGTCGGCATTGCGGCCGAAGCTCTCGTTCCCCTGAGGCATAGCAGAGCCGACCGAAGGAGAGAGAAGGACAGTTGACATCTCATCCAGGCTGTTACATAACTTCTGGGCTGCTGCTTCAGTTCGGAGATCACCTCCGGGAGTCTGGCGTAGAAACATCTTGCACTTCGTCCTATCCCACCAGAGGTTGGGAACACTAGAGGAGTGAAACTGCCTTGATCAACGTTTTGAATTCTCTCCCCATATGCCCTTATCTTGTCGTTCTCGTTCCTCCTATGTGCAGCATCGAGAGCTAGGTTACGGTGACATGCGGCCATGGGATCAAAAATCCTGATGTCAAAGAAAGCTTGCTGTCCCAGCGTCCAGAATCCTCGAGCACTGACGTCCACACGGGCTTCGTTAGATGTGTTTGAAGTCCTGTGTTGGAAGATCTCACCATCCAATGGAAGGAGGGTCAGTTCTACCATGACATCCCGGCAGATTTCCTTCAACATATTTGCAGTGAGGTCCCTTACCTCGTCATGCCTCATGCATATGAAGCCCCCTTTCTTGCACACCATGGCGTGATCGCCATCATAGGAAAAGCCACACACGCATTGGGAGGGCAAACCTTCTCCTGGCCGACCGTACCTTAGAGCAATGGCATCTGTAAATTCTTGTTTATTAAGACTGAAACCATTTGCCCTTATCGGTAACGTAGTTAACCAGTTCGAGGCGCCCACCCCCTGCGCTATAGCTACATTTTTTTCAAATTTTCTGGTACCTGCAGCAACATTTGCTGCAACTTATCATTTTGGCAGTGCTGTCGATCTGTCGTAATGGACCTACGAATCGTATTTACTTCACTGGTATCCACCTCCCCTGTTGCATTCTGGGCGATTATGTGGTCCGTGAGGGCTGCCGTGAGCTTAAGTGAATTTTGATGTTCGGTGGCAGCAATCTCCTCTGGATTTGTTAGTCCCATCCCTCCCAGTCTTGGTGGAAGTGCAGGAAGTGCTCTTTCTGCTGAGGTTAAGTCAGGGTGTTTCACTACTACTACTACTATTAATAATAATAATAATAATAATAATAATAAAAATGATAATAATTAACGGTTTGTTGAAAGAGCATGGCACCCGGAAGGCTGAAAATATACAGTTACATAAATGGGAATGGGTCTCTTGATTGACAAATAATATTCAAGTTACATAAGTGATACAAATATGATATATAATAACTAGGTGGGAGAAGGTCATACTACAGGGTATTTCAACATAGTGACATTGCAAAAAGGTAAGATTGGCTGGGAGTGAATACACTGGTTGATTACAAGTTGTTGATAATTTTTACAATGGTTGGGACTGAGGTGTTCTTATAACGATCATTACGTGCTCGTATGGGCTGGATGCGGTTTTGGTGTCGAACAGCAATTCGCGGACGAGGGATCTCGGGTGATAGTAGGAGCCGGTGTCGAGAATGGTGCAGAAGTTTGTCACCAAATTTGCAGATGAGGTCGTGGTGATGGTCAGAGAGAGCCGAGAGGGTCAGTGTGTTGAGCGCTTCTTCTGGTTTGTGGAGTAGGAAGGGGAGAGAATAACCTTGCATGCCCTCTTTTGCACTTTTTCTAGGTGTTTACATTGTGTGGCATTTAGGGAGGAAGACCAGGCAGGGAGGCATAGGTGAGCTTGAGAAGTATGAATGTTGAGTAACACTGAGTATCTCGGGCACAGGAACTCCGAGGGACTTGAGTCGGCGGAGAAGGCGGAGACGAAAACTGGAGAATTTGACAACTTTACTGATGCGTGTTTTCCAATTTAATTTGTTATATATAGTGAAGCTGAGGAGCTTAGTGGACTTCACAACCTGGCGTGTGTTGGGGCCCAAAGTAATGGAGGGAGGTGGGTCAACGTCGGAGGCGCGGTTAATGGTGACGTGGTTGTTGGTGGCCCAATTTTAGAGTCTGTTCAATAAATCCTGGAGGGTGGTGTAGTCGGGAGCCGAGTCGTTGACACATATCCCAATGGTGGAGTCGTCGACATATTTCCAGCGAGCAGAGGTTTCTCTAAGGTGCCTTGGTGGACGCCACAGGTGAATGACTGAAAAGTGGAGACAGTACCTAGGAAGCATACGGCTTGGCTTTGGGCACTAAGGAAGTCTGTTAGCCATGGTATAAGACTTTTCTGAAACCCGTGGCCAATAGCTTTGTTGATGATTAAATTGTGGTCGACACGGTCAAATGCTTTGGTGAAGTCAATGAAGTAGACAGCCAAAGAAGTCTTTCGTTTTTCCAGATGACGGTATATGTAGCCGAGAAAGCTGACAAGACAATGAGTGGTGGAGGAAGTTTTTATATTGCCAAATTGCTGAGGATTTATGGCGCATGCAATATCAACACAAGCCCAGTCAAACAAGAAAATTTCACAGATTAGGCTGGGTATTAGGGTGATGGCAATGGGTCATAGCTCATTTAAGGATTGTGGGCTGGTGGACTTGGGCACTGGTGACACATATGAAGTCTTCCAGTAAGCTGGGCATCTTGCTTAGCGGAAGGAAGCATTGACAATGGAGTAGAAGGATTTAGCTAGTTCCTAGGAGAACTCCTTGTAGAGTTTAATTGGTAAGTCAATGGGGATGGTAGGGCGCTTTAACTTCAGTTTATCCAGACGTTTTGCTACTTCAAATTCTTTTTCTAAGTCAGTGGGAAAGGGGTCTCGTAGGCAAGCAGGGATACTGGTTATGTCAAGCCGGGGGAGATTCTGGCATATAGTTGCGAAATCGTTGTTTGATTGCTCAGCTGAGTCACCATTAGTGAGATGGCTAAAGAACAGGAGAGGGTGTATTTTATTGTTTAGTTCACCATACCACTGACTGATGTTGGTTTGCTTCAGGTGTTGCAACTTGGTTGGGTAGGGGGACTTCTTTGCATTGCGTTGCTCACTGATGACTTGGTTGCGAAGGGACCTATAGATGTTGTGGTCATTGAGATAAAAGATGCTGTCTCTCTGTTTCATAAGGCTATTGATCCGAGGTGTGATCCATAGCAAGAGACGCACTGTAGAGTCAGCAATCGGCCTGTAGGTCTTGAAGTAGGGTCTCGGCACTTGGTTGGCAGTGGGAGCTGGAGACCAGAGCACTGATAGATGTGTGCTACGCCCGATAGGTGGCATTGGTTGAGGTGGTTGGTTCTGGTCCAATAAGTCAGTTAAGATAAGGTCAAGGGTATTTTGACCGTGTTTGGGGAAGTTCACAACTTGTGATAGTAGCAGCAGGTCTTGGGTATCAGTGGTGTCAATTTCGTTATAATTCCCGCATAGTACTAGCTTGGCACATGGTTACATAACTCGGAGGTGGTCTGATGTGATAATGAGGTGATTAATAAGTGTTTAAATAATAATAATAATAAACGGTTTATTAATATAGTTGCAGCTGGTGGCTGAAAATATACAAACTTATATGTGATTTAGACATAATAATATACGTTCAATAAATTTGCAAGGCTGTACAGTACATAAATCAGGAGCTATTTATTATTTTAACAATAGATGGGATGGTGCTATTCTTTATCTATCAGTGAGGGATCTTATGGGCTGAATTTTGTTGTAGTGGCGGACTGGGCGAGGTGGGCGGGGTACTGCAGGAGGTAGTAAGTAGCGATGACGAGGATGGTGCAGTAGTCCACTACCAAATCCTGCTAGTGCGTGGTGGTGGACGTCACTGAGGGATGGCATTTCCAGGGTGGAGAGAGCGTTGTTGTAGCCGGATGTCATGGTCACGTTGACTGCTGATCTATTTAACTAATGATTCTTATTAAACTCCACACCCGCAAAACATGAGTGAGTTAGCGACCCCTGAGAAGACGTGTTTTTTTCCCCCCATAGACGCTACACTTGTGTTCCCTCCCAGAGTCCCGGCTTTGTGAAGACAGTTATCAATGCGTTGTTATTCCACTTTCTCCTGGGAAGCTCAATCTTGAATTAGTCTGTGTATATCAACTCAAGTAATTCGCCAGACCTTTGTCAACTGAGGGTCATCTTTGAATGAGTAACAGTTAGTTTGTTTGTGATTACTGTCATTGCATGAGTAGCGATCACTGGCAACTCAGGGGTATTTATACCCATGCATCGCCAGGGAGAGCTCTCCCTGACGCTGCTCCAATGTTTCTCCAGGTATGTTTATGTGTAGCCATTTAGTTAATTCAGTCAATTGTAGTGAATATCAGTGTTCATCAGTGTTCATGCTTTGACAGTTGAATTGTCATTCACCCAGTGTAAGAGGTAATATAACGTAAATACGTCTGTCGTCTAGACAAGAGAGTTGTTTGTGTTGTCATGCTTCCCAGTCCGCTCCCTGACGCTGCTCCAATGTTTCTCCAGATCCCATTGTGATTCTTGCATCGTTCAACAACTGCCCCAGATGTAGTAGATACCCAGCAGGGACCATATATGAAACGATGGCACCGATGCTGCCTGATTAATGTGCTTCACTGCTTCTTTGGGCCAGAACCCAGACTCGCCATGTGTCTGGCTACCCTGGGTTACTCCTTAGAAGTATATGTCAACAGAGAGTGTTGTAAGATGTATGTTAGGGATAATTAGTTGGAAATAATTATCCCATGTTGGGTAGTGGACCCCAGGTATCTGCTGATTTAATTATTAACGAGTATGTTGAGTAAAGTAATCTACAATGAGTGCCATGTACTATGTATTGTGAGTAGGGCCAAGGAACTGGTCCTACTATGCCATGTAATGTAACACCAGTAATGTTGTGTGCAGTAAGAATGTAAGATTTGAGGAATTACTGTTGAGTAAAGAAATAAGAAAATAAGTAAATAAGAAAATAAGTAAATAAGAAAATAAGTAAAGAAGAAAGTACTGAGTCTGCACTAAGCCAGGGAGTTGAGCCTGGCAGTTTATATGATTAATAATATATCTTTTCCCCTTTGATTTCCTATTAATAAATTTGTTTTTAGAGTACTTTAGGTGTATTCATTTCTCCCACAGTATTTTACCTTTATTTCCGTCCAAGTGACTTGATACTAGAATTACCATACCCATGTGCCTAGACCCTCGACCATGCTACCAAAAGAATGACCATGCTACCAAAAGAATGACCATGCTACCAAAAGAATGACCATGCTACCAAAAGAATGTCCATGCTACCAAAAGAATAGGTGACAGAACTGAGTAAAAGTAAGAACTAAGAGAAGTAAGTAAGTATGAGGGTGGTGTAGATACTGTGGGAACACGCGCCCTCACACGGAGTAGTCTGCGCCGAGCATAATTCTGCATGCCCTCTTATCTAGCTGACGTTGTTAGGTAGAGTTGAGAGAAGACGACAAGGCTGGTGACGCATACGTTAATTTGAGAAGTTTAAATGCGTTGTAGATAGTCCTCAGCTCTGGATTGTAGCATGTAAAGTCGGTACGAGGCTGCCTTGATAGTGTTGTTTACATGGGCCTTCCAGTCCAATTTGTGGCCTATAGTTACACCCAGGAGTTTGGCAGACTGCACTAACTGGAGAGGATGGGCACCCACTGTAACTGCTGGAGTGGTGGCAGTGTTGATGTGCATGACTACGGTTTTGGTGTGATTGATGGTGACCTTGTTCTCCGTAGTCCATGCATGTAGTCTGTCCAGGATGCCTTGTAGAGATGAGTAGTCCGGTGAGGTGTTGTCCACTGTAACCCCCACAGTGCAGTCATCCACGTACTTCCACCTGTGAGGAGTGTCAGATAGAGCATTGTTTCCCGGGATTAGGAAGCACAGTGGTTCCATCTTGGTCCCCTGGGGAACACCGCAGGTGAGGTGTTGGAATGTGGAGACAGAACCCTGGTACCTCCCTGCCTGATGACGCTCACTCAGGAAGTCAGTGAGCCATGAGAACAGGTTGGTGGGCACCCCTAGTGCAATAGCCTTGTTGATAACAGAGCAATGATCAACAAGGTCAAAAGCCTTTCTGAAGTTAACAAGGGCAACGGCCAGTGATGTCTTACGTTTCTCCGGGTTTTTGTGCAGAAAATCCAGGAAACTAACTAAGCAGTGTGATGTAGAGGAGGTCCTCATATTGCCAAATTGCTGTGGATCAATTGACTGATAAATATTAGCAAATTCCCATTCAAAAACAAAGTCTTTACAGAGTAGACTGGATATGGCCTGAGGTCACTAGGGAACTGTGGGGTGGGGACCTTGGGGATAGGGGTGACATATGGGGTTTTTCATTCATTAGGGCTTTTTCTTTGTCTGAGGGATGCATTAATAATGGAACAGAGGGGTTTGTAAGTTCGACTGGAAACTCCTTGTAAATTTTGATTGGGAGGTCAATTGAGGTTGTAGAGCGTTGGATTTACATTTCAGGAGTTTATTGGCAATTTCAAATGGTTGAACACTGGGAGGGGGTAGGGGGGGGAGGTAAGTAGGCTGGGAGGAGAGTGAGGTCAAGACTGGGTAGGGTATGACATATGGTAGCAAAGTGGTTATTAATTGTCTCAACTGCCTCCTCACCAGGTAAATGAGAGATAAAAGGAAATGTGGAAGGCTGGCGGTTAAGACCACAGATATCTTTTACCTTAGAGTACCACTGACCGTTGCCGACCTCCTTGAGGCCGTGCACTTTCCTGGGATAATAAGACTTCTTGGCTGACTTGATTTCCCTGATGACTTGGTTTCGTAGACTTTTGTACAGGCGGTTGTTGGTGTAGTATGCCTTGTAGCGCTGGTCAATTAGTCTTTTGATACGGGGTGTAATGCACGGGACATCATCGGGGTGAATCCTCAGTGTCTTGGCTGGAGATAAGTGGTGGTAGGCTTTGGTGATAATGTCCAGGTAATTATCCCAATTGTTCTGCACACCGTCTACCGTGATCACTTCAGTTCAGGGATACCGTGTCACCCATTGTCCGAAACGCCGCAGGGCACAGTCAGGGGTAGGTCGGTAAGTCCCGGTGACAACTGGCGGTCGTGAGATGGTAGGTGAAGGTGACCACAGTGGTTGCCGAGATCAGTCATGATGAGATCCAGTGTGGCATTCCCATGTGTAGGAAAGTCAACTATCTGTGCAAGGTGGAGGTGTTGGGTGATGTTGCTGATGTCTAACTCATTAAAATCACCGCATATCACTGGCTTAGCACATGGAAATCAGGATCTCAGGGCGTCAGCAGTGTCTATCATATGAGTAACCAGTACATTGGCGGTATGGGAGCGCGGGGGGGTGATAAGCCACACAAACAATGAGGGAGGCAAGCTGGCGGGGGTGGGAAGTGGGAGTGACCTTAACCCACAAAGCTTCTACATCCTCAGGTTCATTAACACCTAAGTGTGATGGTTAAAGGTCACTGAGACAGTACAGCACTACACCAACACCTCTCCTGTCCTTTCTAAGGTGGTGAAATAACTCATAGTTTTCTATGGCGCAGATCTCAGGAACAATTTCCCACGCCTCGGTTATCGCCACAATACCTGCACCACCTGACTTCTCTGTAACACTGACCTTCTCCACCTTGTTGCATAAAGATGTAACATTGGACAGCAATAGTGATGGTAGGCTGTACCATGGTCGCGGAACTTTATAGTGAGCACACTGTCTTTCTGGCACTGGCTTGACTTTCTTATGCCTGCTCGGCGTGATGATAGGGATTCGTCTGGGAATGCGGCGACCCAGTCTGCAGCCGCAGTTGTGAAAGATTCTCAGCGCCTTTAGTAGAGCGATGGTGTGGGGTGGAGGAAAGCCAGCACGAGACTTCAGCTGTAACAGGTCGGTGCGACGGTATCGTGACACAGGAACGCACATATTCACAAGTCTAGCACTCACAGTCACTGACACCTTGAAAATACGCACTATCTTTCAGTAAATACTGAACTACCTTAAATTAGATATAGGTCAACGTGATGACTTTCGCTGCTGCCGAGCGCCAAGGGACACGTCCTCACTCAGTGTGTGTGTGTGTGTTGCACTGACCATGTCACCAGCATGGACGACATTAGACTGTCAAAACAGCTACTTGACAGACACCTCACGAATAGTAAGCGTAATGTTGAGGGGCAACGGAAAAGGCATAAGAATAGTCTTAAGACAAACCTGAAAAGTGCCAAATCGACCTCCTTACTTAAGAAACAATCACTCCACAACATAACGCTTAAAGGACACGCACGCGAGAAGGTGTCAATACTTTCGAGTTAGCTCGACTGCATACCGAGGCACACAAGAGCCAGCGCCGGAAAGACGCTGCTGCCGCCCGTCTTACACTAGATGTAGCCCTCCACACGTGCAACATCTGTGGACGACACTGATGGTCCCGTATGGGCCTCTCGAGTCAACTCAGAGCCTACTCGATTCCGAGTGACAGCAAAGTAGTAATGCAGTATGTGTGTGTGTGTGTGTGTGTGTGTGTGTGTTCGCACACAGGGTGGTGAAATTCGTCTCGTCTGGCAGCATTATGTTAGTTTTAAGTTAAAAGCACAGCTTGCTCCCTCTCGCTTTCAGCTACTGTCGCTGGATAGCCCTAGTGGCAAACAGGGAAGCAACTTGCATAAGTCTTCCCTCCCAGTACACAGCCTCTTCACCATCAAGACTCCTGCTGTGCCACCTCGTGGCAACACAAGGTAACTGGGTAACCTTCTGGGCCCTGACTAGACCAGCAGAGGATCTCAGAGTAGCAGTGGGCCCCAGAGGGAGGGCGCATAGGCCCACTGGCTTGTGGACACGTCCAGGCGCCTACCATTTCCCCACTGCCTTGCAGATTAACCTTCATAGGTACAAGGCTACAGGAGTAAACGCTGTACGAAAAATCTGTGATGGGGCCCCCGCATCAGGCAACATGCTTACAAAGCTCCAACAAGACCCCAACGGCAGTATAGGCGGAAGAAGTGACCACAATGGGAACCCAACGATTACACCGGTGGACGAAGGCAATGCATGATGGACGGGCCACTACGGTGAAACCCAACAAACTGGGCGATCTGCAGTCCATTGCAACTCTCCCTCTTTCCAGTCGTGGCAACACGTGGAGCACTGGATCAGAAAAAGGGAGCGCCATTGGTAAGTCCCGACTCCCAGACGTGGGTCAACTCGCAAAACTGGCGTCTGGCTATACCTTCTTGTGAAAGGGTAAGCCTGCTGTGGAGAGAAACCACATTTATGGAGTTGACTTTGCCATCCGCCAACGCATCCTGCACAGGCTAACTGAAATGCCTTTAGGGATCAACGAATGCCTCATGACGCTCCGAGTCCCACTGAATCACTTACGTCATACCTTTTACATCAGAGCATACGCCCCAACACTGGATGCAGCGGATGACATCAAGGAGGCCTTTTACGCCGACCTCGACAGATTGCTAACCTCTATCCTCAGAGAAGATAAAGTTGTGGTCCTTGGTGATTTTAATTCTAGAGTTGGCAGAGATGCTGACATTTGGCAAGCCGACAAGTTCAAGGGTTCGTGGCAACACCCATGATCCAAACACTGGCATCTCATTGACTACATCAATGTCAGAGAAAGAGATCGAAGAGATGTCCTCATCACTCGTGCCATGCGTGGCTCAGCTCGTCTCCCCAAAACGACGAAGGCAGCGAGACTCCAGAAGACGTTTTAACACTAAGTGTCTGGAGGATCCAGCTGGAGCACATGCTTTCAGAGAGCAGCTCGAACATGGACTGATAAGCAACCAGACAACAAACAACCCAAATCCCAGTGCCGAATCGGATATTCTCGACACTGTCATGACAGAAACCTGCAGAGAGACCTTTAGCCAGATCGAAAGAATACACCAGGACAGGTTTGATAAAAATGACCCTGCAATCAATGTACTCGTCGATGATAACCGTGCTTCTTTAACTGACTGGCAGAGCAACCCTCAGTCTCCGACCAAAGCTGATACCTTCCACAAGAAGAATAGCGGCGGCCCAGCAGGAACTTTGCAGCCTCGAGAACGACTGGTTTAAAAATAAAGCATATGAAACATAAAAATATGCTGATCAGCACAAGATGCCTGAATTTTTCATTCGAAGATAACTCCCTAATCAAAGACGATGAAGGCATCCTTTAGTGCTGGAGAGAGCACTAACATTCACTGCTCAACCGAAACACCGATGTGGATGTCTTGACTACCCAGCAGGTCCCTCAGCATCCAGAGCTAACCCACCAGAACTCTCCCCTATCCCTGGACTAGGTAGCTACTGCCATCAAACAGATGAAAAATAACAAAGTCTCAGGGCTGATGGAATCCCAGACGACGTTTATAAGGGAGGAGGACCTCTGCTTACCAGCCATCTCCACTCTCTCCTGGAGAATGTATGGGAAAAGGAGAAAATCCCCCAAGCTGTTAATATTTATAAGAACAAGAGAGACCGGTCAGACTGTGGCCACTACCGCGGGATCTTGCTGCTCTCCGTAGCTGGCTGGATTATCACCCGAGTCCTCCTAAACAGACTTCTTCCTGGGGCGGAAAACTTCCTCCCAGAATATCAATGTGGCTTTCTACCATCACGTCGCACCACTGACATGGTCTTTGCTGCCCGACAGATACAGCAAAAATGCAGAGAACAGCATCGTGACCTGTACATGGCTTTCATTGACCTAACCAAGGACTTCACCTTGGTCAATAGGGAAACCCTCTGGTGCACCCTCAGCCGTTTGGCTGCCTACCAAAATTTATCGCCATTGTGAGGCAACTCCACGATTCCATAAACGGCAGCGTCCTGCACAACGACACCCAGTCAGAGTTCTTCTCCATTCAAACAGGGGTTAAACAAGGGTGTGTACTGGCACCAACTCTCTTTTCCATCTTCTTGGCTGCCTTCCTTACTCGTGTCAGTGCCAATTTAGCCAGTGGGGTGAACATCGAGTACCGGGTAAAGGGGAGGGTCTTTTCAACATAAGACGACTCCAGGCAAGAATAAAGGTGTCAGCCGCTTCCATTACTGAGCTTCAGTATGCAGACGACCTCACCCTTGTCGCTCACACTGAACGCGACCTAAAGGAAATCCTAAACACCTTTGCAAATGCGTATGTACACTTCGGCTCAAAATCCCACTGATGCCTTAACATTGGATGCAGAGGATGACATCAAAGAGGTCTTGTATGACGACCTTGACAGAGTACTAACCTCTATCCCCAGAGTAGATAAGGTTGTGCTCCTTTGTGATATCAATGCCAGAGTTAGCACATATGTTGACATATGGCAGGGAATCTTAGGGAGAAATGGACTAGGTTAGTGTAATCCCAATGGCCTACTCCTCTTCAGCAAGTGTGCTGCACATAACCTCACTATCCCCAATGCCTTGTTTAGGCAGGCAGACAAGTTGAAGGGTTCGTGGCAACACTCTTCGATCCAACACTGGCATCTCATTAACTACATCTTGGTCATTGAGAAAGATCGCCGAGATGTCCTCATCCCCCAAGCCATGCGTGGCTCAGACCACTGCTACACTAATTATCGGCTCTTCAGAGCCAAGTTCTCGCTTCACATCGCCCAAAACGGCAAAGGTAACAAGCCTTCAAAAGAGGTTTTAACATTAAGGCCCGAATTCAGAATGGTAGTGTGAGCCTTGGTGTTTGAACTCGGTTCAGGCGAGCGAATTTGGATTCCCCGATCCGAGATTTCCTGCAGGTAGTAGGCAGCTACCAAACAGGGAGGTACTACCGCCTGGGAAGATATTGGATTCATAATGTATTGTCTAATGGTAGACCCTGCTGTCATATGGCATTGCTGATCTATCTTTCTTCCTCATTTACACACAATTGCAGGGTCTCAACTGTCTCTCTTACTATTGACAACACCACAAATATAACCGTACTCATTCTTGATCTGTTTTATTCATTCTATTATATTCTCCTATGTCAGTTGATATTAATATTGAAGCGGGGCCTTCTCGGATGGGTACCCACTGGTCGGGAAGGTTGTGGACTCCAGGGCCGACCTGATTATCATCAAGCTACTGAGGCCTCAACTGACGCCACCGCTGTTGCTGGAGGATCGGCTTTTTTCACACTTTATTTTTCCAACATTCGAGGACTGAGATCCAATTTTCCTTCTGTGGAGCACCATCTGTTAACCTTTTCCCGCGACTTCTTACTACTTTCCGAACTTAAACTGACCAAACCCGCTTCACCCAAACCTTTTCAAGTCTCCAACTACAACCTTTATACCTCCTTCCGTTCTATGGGATGTGTATGCGCCTACTTCAACACACGTACACCTATAGCTCGACTCACGGATCTTGACTCTTCCCTTTATGATGTCATCTGGCTCAAAATATCTCTACTTACTGTGATTATTTTTTTTTGTTTCCTATACTGTTCTCCCAACTCTACCAACTATTTCGAACTCTTTGACTATCTCACTTCTTGCCATGAGTCATTGCTATCCACACACCCCAACACCGAGAACCTCTACCTAGGGGATTTCAATGTACATCACAGAGAGTGGCTTGGCTCTGAAAGGGATGACCCAGGTGGAGCTGAGGCACTCTCTTTTTCCCTACTGAATAATTTGGAACAAATAATCAAACATCCTACACGCGTTCCTGATCGACATTATCAACTTGCTAGCATTCTTGATCTTTGTTTTACCTCTAACCCCTCACACTATTCATACTCAATTTCTGCCCCCTTAGGGTCTTCTGATCACAACCTTATTTCTATTAAATCAAACTGGGCACGACTACCTCCCCCACCCCCCTCTAAACATCAACTATGGCACTATCGGAGGGCAAGCTGGCAATCCTTGCGAGAATTCTTCACCGACTTTCCTTGGGATGAATGTTGTTTTTCCACTCGGGACGCCTCGGTATGTGCTGATAGCATTGCTGGGGTTATACAGGGCGGTTTGAGTGCATTTATCCCATCTTCTAGCAAAACTTTCACATTACAATCATAGTTTGATCGCTCGTGCTCTCTTGCTTGCAGGGTGAAAGATAGTGCATATCAAGCTATGAAACTATCTCCTATTACCCACACCTCTTTCATTACTTCTAGGAATCGTTGTAAGGCTATTCTACGTAGGTCCAAGCGGAATTTTATTAAAAGAAAGACCGCTGACCTGACTAACTCTTCCTCTAGTAAATCCTTTTGGTCATTAACTAAAAACATCTGTAACAACGTCTGTACTCCTTCTTTTCTTCGCCTCTTCCGACCCGATAACTGTATAGCCAACTCTCCCCCTGACAAAACCAACCTTTTTGGCACCTTATTCTCTTCTAATTCCACCTTAGACGATTCCCACTTTATCCCTCCTACCCCTGCACCTCCTACTGAACCTATGCACTTTCCTATAATCTCCACTCGTAGGGTTGCCGGTGTGTTATCCAGGTTGGATGTGAGTAAGGCGCATGGACCGGACGGAATACCCCCTCGTGTTCTGAGGGAGTGTGCTGAAGCCCTGGCCCCTGTGCTTGCTCGCCTCTTTCGCCTTTGCCTCAAAACCCAAACTTTTCCTTCTTCTTGGAAGCATGCCTTGGTTCAGCCCATCCCGAAGAAGGGTGACCATTCTAATCCCTCTAACTATCGCCCCATTGCCCTAACTTCATCCCTCTCTAAGATTTTCGAAACTATCTTGAACTCCCATTTTCTCCGTCACCTTGAACGCCTTTCTCTTTTGTCGGATCACCAGTATGGCTTTCGCCAGGCGAGATCTACTGGTGATCTGCTCTCCTATTGCACCCATCTTTGGTCATCCTCTCTTAGGGATTATGGGGAAACTTTTGTCGTGGCCCTCGACATCTCCAAAGCATTTGACAGGGTATGGCACAAGTCTTTGCTATCTAAACTTCCCTCTTTTGGTTTCTCTCCCCCACTTTGTTTTCTCATCTCTAGCTTCCTTGAGAACCGATCCATGGCAGTTGTTGTCGAGGGATCGATTTCTCGCTCTTTCTCTACCAGTAGTGGCGTCCCACAGGGTTCTGTTCTTTCACCAACTCTCTTCCTTCTTTTTATCAATGATTTACTTCACACTACAACTAATTCTATCCATTCTTACGCTGATGATACTCTTCACTCTTCCTCACATTTTCCCCTTCCTCCTAACTCTCAAACTAGATCTGTTTCTAGAACTGATATCATTACTTCTATCAACGCGGATCTGTGCAGCATCTCTGAATGGGGAGGTACAAACTTGGTTAAGTTCAATAGTAATAAAACTCAATATTTACCAATTACACTTTGTAAATTAGACGATCTCCCACCAATTACATTTCAGGACGCTATCATCCTCCCAAATTCTGAAATAAATATGTTAGGCCTCACCATTTCCTCCAATATGTCCTGGAAATCACACATCCTTAGTATAACTAAAGCTGCCTCCCGAAAGTTGGGAATGCTGTACAGATGCCGCAGCTACTTCACTCCTGAGCAGTTGCTCCAAGTATATAAGGGATTCATTCGTCCTAACTTGGAGTACTGCTCTCATATCTGGGGTGGCTCTTCTTCTGTCCAACTATTAGATAGGGTGGAATCAAAGGCATTTCGTCTTATTAACTCTCCTCCTTTAGTCGACAATCTCTCTTCCCTTTCTCTTCGCCGCAATGTTGCTTCACTCTCTCTCTTTTACAGGTATTTTAACGAGCAATGTTTGGTGGATTTGGCATCCTGTGTACTGCCGGCAAGGCCATGGGTTCGTATCACACGTCTTGCCCGCGGTGCCCACCGTTTCTCTGTGGATGTCGGTCACACGAGAATAACCCGTTATAGTACCTCCTTCTTTCCTCACACAGCCAAACTGTGGAATGCTCTGCCTTCTTCTGTGTTTCCATACTTATACAATCTGTCTCACTTTAAAAAGCTGGTTTTCCGGCATCTTCGCGGTGTAGATTAACACAATATAACCTTTTTGTTCTCTATTTTCAATTTCTTTCCGTTCTTTTTTTTCCCCAGGCCCCGTTGTGGGTTGTTTGACCTGTGCCCGTGTGGGCTAATTCCCGTAAAAAAAAATATATTCAGAACATCGGCTTGAACCCCGGATCGGGTAATCTGTTGCATTTTCTTCAGTTACGAACAAGGATTCAAACACTAAAATTCCAGCCAATTACGGTTCATCCACACCATTACGACAGCCAATCGCCTTCGAAAGTAATGTTTACAAGATTATGGCAGTAACTATGACTCGACGAGTTTTTACGGAGGAGGAGAAATCTCTCCTTGCACCTCATAAGTTACTTTTATTAGTATAATTACAATCAAATTATGATCAAATTGTAATGATTTATGGTATTGTGTTACAAAATGGCTGTGTTGTTTTATGAAAACAAAGAAATTCATAAAGGAAGAACAATTACATACAAATTGTAGATATAATCCGGGACAGGTGTCAGTATTCGTTACCAAAGCAATATAAATCAATGCAAGGCGTAGTAACTTGGTCAGGTTAGGTTTCTTTCTGTTCTTTTAACTCCACATTTACCCTAATTAGTAATGTCAAAAAAAGTCCTTTATTAATACATTAAAATCAAAATTAACTCAGCCTTGATTCAATTATATTGAAAATACATCCGAATAGTTTTCCTAAAAAAAAAAAAAAGGACAAAATAAAGAAGCGTCGGCATTCTTTACATTTTCCTGCTTGTTATTCATGGACCCCAAACTCGAAAGAATTTTACCACATTACCATAACTCATTCAGTAACCAGAATCTTTCTTACCCGAAAATTATTCGTTGCAAAGAATCACAAAGCAATCACCAGCTGATGAATGGGAGGTAGAGGTGAACCAGAGCCAACAGATCTGTCAAGTAGATGCTCCATATCACGGAAAATATCAAGGAAATCTCCCTTGCTGAACCTATCTTGTTGTTTAAATTGCATGTCATCATAAAAATGTATAGGATTCTGCCTATCTACCATCATTCTTCTGTCTACAAAATTTATAATTTGATGATATAGCCGAAATCGCGCTTTCTGTCAAAATTCATGTTGATTTGCTTGAAGGATCCACCGCCAAACCTGCCTCCAGGCTGGATTAACGCGAGGATCGACAATTCCGATCTCAAACCCGATTTGAATCTTTGTGTTGACTCATGCATGCGTTCTGAATATCAAGGATTACATTTTAGTGAGCCGAGCTTCAGCTAGTGCACTTTGTTATATTAGACCTCAAGATATCTCCCTAGGAGGTGAAAAGGCCAATATTAGCACACCTATATTAGTATAGGCTGAGACTAGCTTGTAGATAACTGAAAAACTTGAGAGAATGGGTAAACTGCGCAGAAGAGCCCCTTACTGCCTCTGCCGTACAAGGCGTGCAGGAGTTTAGATCCCGGTGGTCATTCTTCTTGGCCTCACTGCTGTAGCTAGACGTTACAGACTCTGCTCCTGTTTTCGCTGTCTGGTTCGGGTGTTGGTGGCAGAGAGAGACGTCTGTAGTCCCTTCTTCCCTGCTCCATTTTTTTTTTGGCATGTTTGTTTTTTTCATCCTCAATTCCAGAAGGTGCCCTGCTTCAGCCATGAGGTGTTCGACCAGGTTCTAACAAGATGGCCATTCCGCCTGTGAAACCCACGCCCAGTGCGTGGACGATGACAAGTTCGACCTGAGTCGTTGTACGGTGTGCACTGATGGGTGGCAGGGTTTCTCCACGACGCCGATGGAGATGTGGACACCTCCCACTTTTTCTGGCAACAGACACCGGGGCTCCTTCCTTTCCTGGAGGTTGAGGATGTGCTGCCCCTAGGCTCCTAGGGTAGAGACCACTCTACCGAGGACCCCAGGCCGAGTTGCCCTCGTGCCGAGCTTCCCTAGTGCTGAGCTGCCCTTGGGCCGAGTCGCCCTTGGGCCTAGCTGCCCTCGGGACGAGCTGCCCTCGGGCTGAGCTGCCCTCGGGCCGATCTGCCCTCGTCTCCTCCTCTTGTCTCCATTGCCTCAGCTCCGGGAGTTATGCTAAGTCCTTCTACAACAGGCACCACCACCCCAGGTCGCTTAAGACAGCGGCCAAGGGAAAGCGGGCTCGGTAGGAGGAAGCGGCGTTCCTCGAACCCCACGACTCCACCAGGGCCCCAACTGGATTGCCTGGGCAGCCCAGAGAATCCTTGGAGAGTTGGTTATGAACACCTCCGGACCTCCACCTTCACCAGCCTTCGCCAGGTGGTTCGACTAGGACGGACCCTTCTCCCCTACCGACCTCATATGGATCCCTCCCCCTCCAGGCCAGGTGACCTTCCACGGCGCTGCCGAGGAGGACGGCCCCTCTACCTCCTCCGTTGCTCCATTTAGGTCAGTCCCTAGCAGTCCAGACGTAGAAGCCGAAAATGCTGGCCACCTCGGGTAGTGCACCCACAACCCCAGCCCTGCCACTGAAGATGTTGGAAGCTCTGTCTTTTAGGTTCGGGGCGCAGCAGCTACAACAGCAGATGCCGCCCTCGCTCCCCATCCCCGGACCTATTAGTGTTCTCCGAGTCCGGTTCCGAGTCGAAGGGGCCGGGTCCTCACAAAGGCTGCCTGACTACCCGACTCAGACCAGGAGTCGGTATCAGCAATTTCTCCAGTGCTTACAAGGCCCATGCCTTCGTCAGGAGAAGAAAACTTTCCTGTATTTAGAGATGCTCCCCTCTCTTTTAAGACACCCGATGACATCAACAGCTAGGGGGCATACAAATGGGCTCGGGCCCCACAGGACTGGGTTGTGCATCGGTACCAGGGGAGACTGGCCATTTTTTCGAGTGTAAAGCGGGGGGAGGACCAAGTTCTCTCTCCCCGTTCCGAACTAGAGGTCTGACGACGGGCGGACGACTTTGGTTCGGAGTATTTAGAGTTGCAACAGCTCTGCCTGTCGAGAAGGGAGATGGTCTCAGCCCTGTCAGTTCCGTCCCCGGTCACGACCCTGGACGCCTTCGACTCTCTTGCCTCCTGTTCCGTGCTGTCCACTGCAGGTCCGTCCCGAGTGGCAACACTAGGGCGGGAGGAGGTGTGCCCGGGAGGCCGGCCAGGCCCTCTTTCCATGGGAAAATGTGGACTTGGACCTCCAGTCAAGGTCCCCTTTGTCTTATCCCCCCACGATGACCGGGAGTTCTTGTGGGCTCTGAAATTAACCGTCCTTCCTGCCATGGCAGGCCTCTCAAGTAACCCAAACCACCCTGACCATAGACACCACGGAGAGGTAAAAGGCGGCCCTCGTCTTCTCCATTCTGGCAGGACTGGCCCAACTCGGCGCGCCTGGTTGATAGCACTGGCCGACAACCCTACCTCCCTCCACCCAGACTCGGCATCTTACTTCTACGAGGCCCTTTCTACTCTCGCTTCCGGACTCGCTTCGGCTTCGGCCTTCAACCTTCACCCTCAGCTGGATAAGGAGGTAGGAGTCCGGCTGAACCTCCGGCGGGAGGCCTTCAGACACCGGGATGCGGAAGTGCGGCAATGCCTGTTACGATTGGCATGCCTCAGCACAGCAGCCGTTTTCTGCCTCAACAGGCAGGACACATCACGCTTAGCCGAATTGCTGACACTCTCGGAGCAGATCTTCGAGAAAGCACACCACCGGAGTATCCACCTGTCCGCTCGCCAAGTCCCGGTATCGAGAACGTCTGGGCCGACGCTCTCTCTCACTCCAATGGGACGTCAGTAGAGTGGACACTACGCCAGAGTGTGTTTCAGTCACTGATAGAACGGTGGGTGTCGGCCGGAGGTGGATCTTTTTTCCTCTCAAATATCCACTCAGCTCCCGGCTTACTTGAGTCGGTTGACGCCGACACAACACGGGGGCCCAGACGCTTTCACGGACGACTGGAACAGGTGGACCTACAACTACCTGTTCCCACCCCCTTGCTCTAGAGACTTGCTAGGGTCTGCCACAAGCTTCGCAGCTTCAAGGGAAAGGTCCTCCTCCTTGCCCCTACTGGCCGGCTCAACCATGGTTCTCAAAGCTACTCGGCTGGTGTCCGCATTTACTGATTTTGGGGAACGCCTGCCTCTTCGATCCCCTCGTTGCCAGGCTACAGAGATCACTTCATTTCCATGAGTGGAGTTTTTCCGTGCCTCCTTGAGCAGATTGTATTCGCCTAGAGTCGTGGACCACATCTTGTCAAGACTATTAAGAGTACTGCTGAAAAGGAGCAAGGTTCTCCCACGCCCAGTGAAAGTGTAGTTCTAGAATTCCTATAATTTCTAGCGCATGAGCGAGGCAGGTCTATCCCGACCCTCTCCATCCACCTGTCTGCCCTCACCGACCCCCTGGATTACGGGTCCGGGGTGAAGGTTAACAACAGGTTGGTTACCCTGCTGAAGCGGGGCCTGTTCCACCAGCCACCACCTGCTTCACCACCCCGGACCTTCTGGTCCTTGGAGAAATTACTCTTCTGGACTCGGTAAGTACTACTCCTTCAATCCTGTGAACTATACTGACAACTTAACCTGAGGACGTCTGGCCTTATGTTGTCTGTTTTTCCTATTTTCTTGTTACTATGAAGGTTTTACCATGACATGGATTAATCTGATATGTCTCACCCCGGGATCCATTCACCATCCGACCGCCAAAGGACTGCCTACTACAGAAGGCCCTCTTCCTAGTCGGGCTGGCCACACGGGCTTCAGGTCCTCCCAGCTCAAGGTACTCTCGAAGTTCAACCACTAGACCTCCTTCCTCCAAAGAAATTCTGCAGTGTCCCTTGCCCTTCTCCCACCTCCCTGGAAAAAATGAGAGGGAGAACCACAGGCTCCAGCCAGTAGCGGTTACGGCATGGAAGGTGGAGGGCGAGCATCAGACTCTGTCCTGTCGGGATCCTCCGCCAATACCTCTCAGTTACGGCCGATCACACCACCAGCCAGCATCATCTCTTCGTTCATCCTCGGTCGGGCCGCCTGCTGTCAGTCAGAGGATTAGCAGACAGGTTGCGGCAGGTTATAGAGGAAGCTGACTCTGGGAAAGCCCCACGTCCACACGACGTACGGGGTGTAGTGGGTTCACTGGCCTTCCTGAGGACCTCTCACAGGTCCGGGAAGGGGATCAGTGGAAAACGGCCTTCTGCTTCATAGCAAGATACCTCTCTCACCAAGTGTCAAACGCACCCGGCGCGGCAATGGGTCTCACCCCTCGACCCACAGACAGCATGCTAGAAAAGACAAATTAATATAGCTTAATCTAAGAATAAAATTCGAATGAACCTTCGTGTGCTCACTGCTCCCTTTACACCATAGCACCATCCTTCCTGTGGAATATAGCAATGTTCGCTAGCTGAAGCTCGACTCACTAAAATAGGGGCTTTCAAGTTGCTGAAAAGTTTATTTTTGGCGAGTCAGCAAAGCGAGTGCACGCACTTTCCCGCCCTTCCTTCGGCTCCATACCCCTGCTATTCCTGATGTAGGTTTTGCAAAGTTATGACCACCGGGATTTAAACTCCGGCACACCCTGTACGGCGCAGGCAGTAAGGGATCTTTTGCGCAGGTTACCCATTTTCTCAAGTATTTCAGTTTTCTACAACCTAGTCGCTGCCTATACTAATATAGATGTGCTAATACTGGACTTTTTTTCCTCCTAGGGGTTAATATAGCACTAGCTTCGCTCACTCACCAAAAATAGGCATTTTAGCAAGCTTCAAAGACCCTATTATCTGTTCTTTTATTGTAGTACAGCATTCATGCCAAAATGAACTATTTCACTGATGTAAAAATACTTATTGTGTTAACATTTATAACTTTTTGTAAACCCCAGAAGGGGATGGCAAAGGTGAGGGTGGGATTAGTATACTACCCTGTCCTTTTGATGTAATAGTTTTATTGTCAATAAATATTCAAATTTCAATTTCAATTTCTGAATAACCAACAATCTTCAATCTTCGCTTAATCCATAGTTTAAACTTTCAAGCAGTTTCAAATCACTGTTCTGAATTCGGGCCTAAGCGTCTGGAGGATCCAGTGGTAGCACATGCTTTCAGAGAGCAGCTCGAACATGGTCTGATAAACAACCCAACAACAAACAACCCAATTCCCAGTGACGAATGGGGTATTCTTGACACTGTTATGACAAAAATCTGCAGAGAGACCCTCGGCCAGATTGAAGGAAAACACCAGGACTGGATTTATGAACATAACCCGGATATTAACGTACTCGTTGATGATAAACGTGTTGGGGGGAATTCGCTCATAATTTTCGGAGAATATTTGAAAAATTGCGAAATTTTCAGAAAAAAATCACCAGCTCTGTGCTGGCTTCAAGTGTATAGTGGCTGAGTTTTAATGATAAATACTTAGAAATAATTAAATTATGAATCTCTCTTTTCCCCAATGATATGTTGCAAGGCACAACAAGTTAGGCGTGCACATACCAGTATTAGTAGTAGAAATTTGCTTATTACTAAAAAACAAATCAGGAATTCGATTTCATATGGCGCTCACTGGCATCTCTCTATTAAATTATCGGGCATTAGCAGATTTAGATTGAGACAGAAGGCCAATTGCAAGAACTGCCATGGTGTACAACATGCTATGGTATCCCGGTGGTCGTAATACAATGAAGTAAAAATTTTGTAATTTTTCAAGATGGGCTATAGTGGTACCCGACAGTCGTTTGTTGTTACTTTGTCTTCGTACTGTAGTCAGGTGTACCAACTGGCGGAAGACTGGGAGGTTGGTATGCTTTCACCCTCAAAACGCTGTCAGTGGCACGAAACGTTTACTCTTCCAACACGATTTACAAGCATGAAAAACTTGAATCCTAAGCTAAGGTGTACCTCATTTTCCTATTTTCTTGGATTATAAGCCAATTCTGGGAATGAAATACGATCACTTACAATGAATATAGGTTAATAAAGCCTGTGGCAACCACAAAAACGTAGGAATAGAGTAATGTCTGCTCCTTTCTTCTTTATCCTTATTAAATCTCACAATTAAATAACTAATTACAGAACCTACTAGAGGTGACAATATATTAGACCTAGTATTTACAAATAAAGAAAATATTATCAAAGGTATCACAGTCGGGGAAGAACTAGGTAACAGTGATCACAGAGAAATCAGGTTCACCCTAAATTGGGAAACGAAAAACAATGACAATATGGTCAGAGTCCCAAATTTTCTATTGGCGGATTATCAAGGGTTAAGAAGGTACCTAGGTGAGGTCACATGGGAACAGTCAGGTCAGTCCCCGGTAGGAACAGGTGAGGTCACATGTGACACCACAATTGATCATGCCTATAATATATTCACTCGTATACTACGTAAAGCACAAGAACAAAATATACCATACAGAAAAATTAGGTCCAATAAGAATGAGCCAAGGTGGATGACCAGAAAACTTGAACATGACATAGGAATAAAGAAAGGAATTTATAAGAAATTAAAGGGAGGGGAGGAGCAGCTTAGAAATTGGTATAATGAACTATCTAGGAATGTTAAGGAAAATGTAAGGAAAGCAAAGAGAGACTATGAAATCAGAATAGCAAGAGAATCCAAGGCGAATCCAAAGGGATTTTTCCAGGTATATAGAACAAAGGTCAAGGACAAAGTTGGGCCTTTAAAGTCACGGGGAGGAAGTGATCGATGGCAGTGCAGAAATAAGCAAAGAATTGTAGAGCTACTTTTTATCAGTTTTCACAGAAGAAATTCACGAGGAAATTCCAGAGGTAGAACTGATATTTAGGGGAATGGAAGAAGAGAAATTAAAGAATATCACTATCAGAAAGAGGAAGTTCTTAAGAGGATAAATAAATTAAATAACACAAAATCCCCAGGGCAGGATGAAATTTTCCCTCGAGTCTCGAAAGAGTGTAGCGAACAGATTAGCGGACCCCTCGTAAATTTATTTACAAAATCATTAGACACGGGAGTTGTGCCAGACTTGTGGAAACAGGCCAATGTAGTACCCATATTCAAAAAGGGAGACAGAACATCAGCGTCAAATTACCGGCCGATCAGTTTGACATCAGTATTGGGGAAATTTCTCGAATCACTTATAGCTAATAGCATGCGATCTCATTTAGAGAAAAGCAAATTAATCTTCGACTCTCAACATGGGTTTACAAAGGGAAAATCTTGTCGAACAAATCTGCTGACGTTTTTTAGGAAAGTCTTCGAGGTAGTAGTTAATGACGAAAATTACGATATTATTTACTTAGACTTTAGAAAAGCATTTGACAGAGTACCGCATCAGAGGCTTCTGAGAAAAGCTAAGGCTCATACTATCGAGGGGAAAGTTTTAAATTGGATAAAATCGTGGCTCACCGATAGAATGCAGAGGGTCAGCGTAGATGGCATTAACTCTGAGTGGGGCTGTGTAACCAGTGGGGTTCCCCAGGGGTCAGTACTAGGCCCCCTCTTGTTCATAATCTACATACACGATCAAGTTACCGGGATCAGCAGTGACCTAAGCAAGTTTGCGGATGACACCAAAATAGGGCGGCAGATTAATTCAGGGCAGGATGGAAATGCACTACAAGAGGATTTAAATAAACTGCAGGAGTGGTCAGAAAAATGGCAAATGAAATTCAACACCAGCAAGTGCAGCGTACTTAATATTGGAAGAACAAATACTGTCAATGTATACAGCCTTAACAACATTAACCTAGAGAAGTCGACATGTGAAAGAGACGTAGTGGGTACTTGTAAGCCCGAACCTACGGCCTAGAAAACAATGCGTTAAAGTTCGAAATAAGGCAAACAGATTATTAGGTTTTATATCTAGAAGTGTAACTAATATGAGTGCAGAGGTCTTATTGCAACTATATCTTGCGCTAGTCAGGCCGCACCTCGATTATGCGGTTCAGTTCTGGTGCCCTTATTATAGAATGGATATCAATTCACTGGAATCGGTCCAGCGAAGAATGACAAAAATTATTCCGGGACTTAGAAACCTTCCATATCAAGATAGGCTGAAGAAACTAAACTTGCATTCCCTAGAAAGACGAAGAGTGCGGGAGATATGATAGAAGTATTTAAGTGGGTGAAAGGAATCAATAAAGGTGATATAGATAAAGTTCTTATAATATCCGAGCAGGGTAGGACTCGTAGCAATGGATTAAAGTTGGATAAGTTTAGGTTTAGGAGGGAGACAGGAAGGAACCGGTTCACCAAACAGGGTGGTGGACGAGTGGAACAAGCTTAGCAACTTTATAGTAAGTGCTGGAACGCTGGAAATTTTAAAAGGGGGCTAGATAGATTCATGGATGATAGAGAGTGGTAGTAACTCTCGACAGGAGCTGCCATGCACAGGCCAACCGGCCTATTCCAGACTCCTTATTTTTTCATGTTTCTTATGTTCTTAATAAGTTTGTCACGAACTTGGCGTTGGGTGAGTGTAAATAAAAAGTACTATGGTCTATTCTGTGGATGAAGTCAGTAGAATATAGCAAAGTGATTATGAAGATTTGTAACCAGGTAAGAAGGTTGGGTCATCTTACCCTATGACCTGACTACTGACAGCTGCTTGCTTAAAGTTGGCATGGTCAATTTCTTTGGATTAAGAAGATTAGTAAGGGTCACTACCTTAAGACCGGAACATTGTGGACTCCTGCTGCCCCTAGGGACTTGATCTCACTCTCCTCTTCTGTATATATTAGCCTTCTCAAGTATTTCTCCATAGTCTGTACTGACCCCTGAAGATGTGAATTACACGAAAGCGCTTGGGAACTTCGTGTTTTCTTGTTTCCTATGTGGTTATCACCATATACATGAATCACGAGCACCTACATTGATTTATTTGGTCACACAAACCATGGCTTACAGAGTTCCTCAGTGACCGACGCCAAGCCGTATGCTTCCGAGGGGCTGTTTCCACTTTTCAGTCACTCACATGCAGCGTCCCCAAGGCACCAAGATGGGACCGTTCTGCTTCCTTATGCTTATCAGTGATGCCCTAAGAGAATCCCCTGCACACTGCAAATATGTCGACGACTCCACCAATGGGATCAGTGTCAACAACTCGGCTCCCGACTACACCGCCCTCAAATATTAATTGAACAGTCTCCAAAATTTGGCCACTAACAACAACGTTAATCAACCATACCAAGACCATGGTTATGCACATCAACCTCTTCTCTGATGTTGTCCCACCCCTTTCCATTACTTTAGGCCCAACACCTGGAGTGTGTTGGCAACACACTCCAGGTTGTAGAGTCCACTAAGCTCCTCGGAGTCACTATAGATAACAAGCTATATAGGAAAACACACGTCAGTGAAGTTGTCAAATCCTCCAGTTTCCGTCTCCACCTCTTCCGCCGAATCAAGTCCCTCGGAGTTCCTCAGTGTTTACTCAACATTCATACTACCCAAGCTCACCTATGACTCCCCTGCCTGGTCTTCCTCCCTAAATGCCACACAACGTAAACACCTAGAAAAAGTGCAAAAGAGGGCATGGAAGATTATTTTCTCCCCTTCCTACTCCACTTATCAAAAAGCGCTTAGCACACTGACCCTCTCGGCTCTCCCTGACCATCATCACGACCTCATCTGCAAATTTGGTGACAAGCTTCTGCACCATCCTCGACACCTACTGCCACCAGAGATTCCTCGTCCGAGAATTACTGTTCGACACCACAACTGCTTCCAGCCCATATGAGCACGAACTGATCGTTACAAGAACAGCCCTGTCCCAACCATTGTAAAAATTATCAACAACATATAATCAACCAGTGAATTCACTCCCAGTCAATCTTACCTTTTTGCACTGTCACTATGTTGAAATGCCCTGTAGTATGACCTGTAGTATCTCCCAACCAAGTTATTATATAACATATTTGTTTCTTGTATATTATTTGTCAATCAAGAGACCCATTTCCCAATTTTGCAACTGTATATTTTCAGCCTTCCGGCTGCCATACATACATATACACACACACACACACACATATATATATATATATATATATATATATATATATATATATATATATATATATATATATATATATATATATATATATATATATATATATATTTATATATTTTATTAGCCCAATAAAGCACGCGGACTTCTACATATAATCAATACCTCACCCCGCCTGAACAGGCTTTGTGTGAAATATAACAGAGTCTAGGAATGCTTTTTGTGTCCTGGTGGCCCAGAGGTAACGTTCCCCAGTAACAGTCATAGGATCGTGGGTTCGAATCGTGGCGGCGTGAGGTGTTGATTATATGCAGAAGTCTGCATGCTTTATTGGGCTAATGAAATATATATGGATACTCGTGTTTCGAAGGCAGATTTGGTAAAACGTTACTCTGATCACCTAAGCAGCACGGGTAGTCAACCACTAGAGGTTCACGGCGCCATAAGCTCGTTGAACTGGCTTTGTGTGAAATATAACAGGGTCTAGGACTACTTTAGTGTCCTGGTGGCCCAGAGGTAACGTTACCCGGTCACAGTCATAGGATCGTGGGTTCGAATCCTGGCGGGGTGAGGTGTTGATTATGTATGTATATATATGGATCCTCGTGTTTCGAAGCAGGATTTGGTAAAAAGTTACTCTGACCACCTAAGTGATACGGGTAGTCCCCATTAGAGGTTCACGGCGCCATAAGCTCGTTGAACAAGCTTTGTGTGAAATATAACAAAGTCTAGGACTGCTTTTAGTATCCTGGTGGTACAGAGGTAGCGTTCCCCAATCACAGTCGTGGGCCGTGGGTTCGAATGCTGGCGGAGTGCGGTGTTGATTTTATATATATATATATATATATATATATATATATATATATATATATATATATATATATATATATATATATATATATATATATATATATATATATGTATATATTTATATATATATACAGTATATGTAACCGGTCGGAATTTACTGGACTTTATTTTCTCACTTGACTTGGGGTTTATTAAAGATTATTAGATGGTAATGGCAGTGGAAGCGCCCCTTTGAGAAAAATCCCGAACCAGCACAAGAACACTTAAATCTACTAAACAAAATGACTTGTCCGTGACCCGTGGAAGGATAGCGTCTGTGACTGGGATGAATGAGACACACTGTAAATTTTAGACACTTATATTCCCTCCAACACTACAAACACAATCAAATAATGGTACACCAATATACCACCTCTTAACTTGAACTTAAAACACTACTCTGGGGAATAAAAGTTATACATGATATAGAAATTATTAGAAACTCAGGCAACAATAAATTTGAAGTATTAAGAAATGTTGCTTGCACACATGAAACAGGCCTTAAGGGCTTTCACAGAATAATATCCACCACTGCGGAAGTGGTATAAAAATAAGAAATTATTGATTCCACCATGAATAGGCCTAAAGGGCACTCAAAATAATTATGTTACACCAACAGATGCAGGCCTTAAGGTTTTTTCAACAAAATAATATCAGTCACTGAGGAAATGGTATTAAAAAATAAGAAATTAAATACTCTACAATGAATAGGCCTTAAGGGCACTCAATATAATTATGTTACACCAACAGATGCACACCTCCTAACCTAACTTAAACACTACTCTGGGGAACAAAGGTTATATCTGAGATTGAAACTATAAAGAAATTTTAAATGCACACAGCATACATTAGTAACTGAAAAAATAGTATTAACTACACACAAAAATATTGTCACTATTATAAAGACGTTACTGAGTCCAATACCCGTGAACCATGCTCCCTAACCTAACACACACACAGATTCCACCTGCACTCCGTAGTCGTTTAAGGCACAACCAACAGGCACCCGTAGTTGAAGGCCCAAATCAGCCTTTCTCCACCTTGGAAAGTGTACCTCTAAACTCCACTAACTCTTGGCCCCAGTGTGCGACCCTGTATCACTCAGCTAGCTTCACTTTACCCCCGGTACATCCATAAAGCGGAAGGGAGTGAGCCAATCAGACCTTGTACAGTTGAGAGAAGCTTTAGCTTCCCGTTAGCAAGAGGGTTTCACTAAGCTGCTTGAAACATGTGGTATTGTGAGCCGAGGTAGAGGAGAGCTGATGACCCCAACGATCGTCCCGTCGTCAGCTGGGCACCCAGACGGCTAGATTCCCTCAAGAGATCCTTTGATACCCCGCTAAACAGTGACAGGCCTACACTGATCGGTCCAATGGCGACAATCGCCACCCTCAATCATCAACGGCAGTCTCAAACGGCAGTCAATCTCTCTCAGTCAATTTCTTGCAGTCAAACTCGCGGTCAAGTGGGTTCTGACGGAAACCCTGAAATGAACTCACTGTTAGCTCTTGTTAACTTTACCACTGCCCTATCTAACCCTGTCTGAGATCGAATGAGACTTACTTGTTATACTGCAATAGTGCAACACAGGTGACTAGGCCACGTGACTATTTCTGTGACGGACGCGCAGGGACGTCTTGTTTGTCTGAATGCTTCCCCGTGACTGAGAGAGAGCCCGCCTCGTGTCCTCTCAAGGCGTTAGCTTAGGCCTACGTGACATATTTTCCGCCTAACTAATAACTCCTTGGGACACCCGTAACATTATTCAGACTGATAAACGATCTATAATAATTTCAAATTCAATAATAGTCCCTTAACTTCATGAATCGCATCATTATTAATTCGGCAAATTACATTTAATATCACTTAGGCCTAGTTCCACAACCTCTCGCTATGTGCAGGGAGCGCTCTCTTCCCTCAGACGACCTTGAACGCTCAGTATCGCTAATGGCGGGGCATTTGAAATTTCTGAATATATACATATATATATATATATATATATATATATATATATATATATATATATATATATATATATATATATATATATATATATATATATATATATATATATATATATATGTATATATATATATATATATATATATATATATATATATATATATTAATATATATATATATATATATATATATATATATATATATATATATATATATATATATATATATATATATATAGTATATATATGCTGATAACTACAAAGAAAGAAAATAGTTCAAGGCCGTTATTAAAGGGTGATTGAAGTAGTGTAGGAGTGAGGTGAGATCAAGTGAAGATTACGAGGGTCATTACCCATACTTGACCTCTGTGGACTTGATCTCACCCTCCTCTGTATATATAACTTGTTCTGCACTTCTACTTTAGTTTGTACTCACCCCTGAAGGGTCATTACCTATACTTGACCTCTGTGGACTTGATCTTACCCTCCTCTGTATATATAACTTGTTCTGCACTTCAACTTTAATTTGTACTCACCCCTGAAGATGTGAATTACACGAAAGCGCTTGGGAACTTCGTGTTTTCTTCTTTCCTTGTAGTTTTCAGCATATATATATATATATATATATATATATATATATATATTGTTACGAACCCCTCCACCCAGCACTACGAACCACGCCATCTATTGTCTTGATCTACCTACCCAGCACCACGAGCAACGCCATCTAGGGACGAGACACGAGTATGACTCGTCTTAGTTACCACTCTGGGGTTCCCTTCTCCATATCCTGGTTGTTGCGTTACTTCCTCCAAGTCTTCTTTGTCACCTCGAGTTCGAGGAGAGAGCACTACACTCTGGTAAGTGACCACAGGATCACCTATCCTCTAAACCTACGGCACAGTGACTACCTACCGTCTTCTACAATACTCAGCCTTACTCGTCAGCCATCTCAGCTCCTCACTTAAGTATTTGTAATCTTGTATTGCCTCTCCCACCTCCACCTTGCTTCACGATTGTTTTATGTTTTATTAATATGTATATACTGTTAATGTTTAGGTTAAGTTTGGTTAAGGGTAATTTATAAGCTGAATATTTTGTTAAGGGATTTATGGTACTTTATTATACACAACGAAAACTCGCATCCTTTGTCTACCCTTTTATAGTCCGATTGTCTTTGTTTTTTGTTGTTGTTACCTGTTGGGATCTGGGTAGACGTTTAACTATATTCTAAATCCCCAACTCGTAACAAATGGCGACCGTGACAGGACACGACCTTAAGTACCATATTCCTTCCTCCCTTGTAACTCCTTGTTAATTATTCCTCCCAGTCACTTCTGTTCACAATTGCTTTACGGTGGTTTAAAGTTTCCTTCATATGTGTGTGCATATATTGGTATTATCGTACAGTAAGAGTGACAGACGTAGGATATTAGGTTCCAAGTGTCATAAGGCTTACCTGTTATTACACGTGGCAGTCGTGTAGTAAGTCTTATCGAGTGTAGGGAAGAATCCGGATCTGTTTAATGCCGTACCCTCACTCCAGAGTAGGCTGTTCCATAGTCACTAGTTTAGGGTGAAGTGATATCTTGGGACGCCCCGCTCTACCAGGACCCCATAATTATAAAGCCTCAATTATTGTTCTTCTCATTATCTTATTCAGGGTCAATCATACCAAACTCCAGGGTTGTTAATCCGGATCTTTATATAAATGCCGTAATACGCCCTACCTCTTTCAAGTCTCTTATCCTTCTCTAAGGATATTCTCAGAAGAACAATAATCATAAGTGTAATTTCCCTAGGTATAACTTGGTTAGTTTCCGGGACTTTCTGGTTATCCAATGCCGTGATATTTTCTAGGGTTATCCACTTATCTTATCTTTTGACCATTAGTTAATTTATCCTATTTTTCTTAACAATGGCCACCTCAGGTTTTGATCTCCAGGATTTTATTGAAAATCCTTCCGTAGCTAAATTACGTGTTAATATCCTGAAGAAAGAATGGAAAGAAATAGCCAACTATTACAATATCCCATTTTCACAGCAACTGACTAAGGAAATGTTAAAAAATCATGTGATTGAAGTGTTGGTTCAACAAGAAGTTTTAAAAGAATCCGCTGTTGACAGATTAACGCTCATGTCCAAGAAACTTCAACCACTATCCACCACCCCTCCTCACTCAGAAGTTGCCTCAGGTCTGGCTAGCCCTCAAGAAGAAACACAACGAATAGACACCTTAGAACTAGAACGAGCTAGGTTCGAGTTCCAAATCAAAATGAAAGAACTCAAGTTGGAACAGGCCAAGTTGGAGCATGAGGGAATGTTGGAACAGGCCAAGTTGGAGCAAAAGTTGGAGCAGGAGATTTGGTCGGAACAGGCCAAGTTGGAACATGAGGAAAGGTTGGAACAGGCCAAGTTGGAGCAGGAGGTTAGACTGAAAGAACTACAGGTGAGAGAGATAGAAGTCACCTTAACATCGGAGTTTAAATCAAAAGAAGTGGCATTAAGAGAGAAACTAGCTGCTTTTAACCCTGCTAATGCTTCTTCCCTTGTTCCCGGGTTTGATGAATCCGATATGGACGGGTCATTTAGGACTTTTGAGAAAATAGCCGGGAAGAATGAGTGGCCAAAGGACCAGTGGGTGTCAGTGTTAGTTCCTAAATTATATGGTAAGGCTCGTAGAGTTTATAACTGTTTAGACCAGACTGATGACTATGATAACGTAAAAAAGAATATCCTCACCTCTTATGCTATCACGCCAGATGGATACCGGCAGAAGTTTCGTAATCTAACCAAACCATTTTCACACACCTTTGTTGAGTTTGCTCAAGAAAAGCTTAGGTTTTTTAAGAAGTGGTTAGAGGCTACAGAGACCTCCACATTTCAGGATTTGTTAAATTTGGTAGTCCTGGAGGAGTGGAAGAGCAAGATACCATTTCACATCTTGAAGCATGTGGAGGAGCGTGGAGAGCTTAATTTAGGGCGTGCTGCTGAGCTGGCTGATGCGTACGCTTTGCTGGTGGAGTCACTGGGCAGTAGAGAACGTGGTACTTCCCGACATGTTAGGTCCTCCTCTGATGATAACCTTGGGGGCGTGAGTGGTAGGTCGAAAGGTCCCACACCTACCCCCACTGATGCAACCAAGTTTACTTGTTCTTACTGTAAAAACCCAGGCCATACGATCCAGACTTGTAAACACCCAAAGTGTCGAACTTCTAAAAGTAGTTCCCTGGATCCCAAATCCAAACCAATAGCAAACACCAATGTGGAAAGGCCCCATCAGGATCTCTTCTCTTCATTCACCTATGAGGGAAAAATTTCAATCATGGAGGGGTCTCGTTCTTTCCCTATTCGTATACTACGTGATACGGGCGCAGCACAATCTATCCTCCTGTTTAACGTCATTCCTGATATATCTACCGCATTTACTAATGAGTGTTCTAATTTCAGATCTCTCATCCCATTCTTCCTATCCTTTAGCTAAAGTGCACCTCCAATGTCCCTTGATTACTGGGGAAGTGCAAATAGCCATTAGGAAAGACCCAATGCCTGTGTGCGGCATTCATTTATTATTGGGTAATGACTTGGTAGGAGATCTAGTGGTTCCCAACATAAAGACAGTCGACTCTCCCTTACCTGTCAACTCCACCACTGACCTTAAAGAAACTATTTCTCATCTTTTCCCATCTTGTGCTGTCACCCGGTCACAGAGTGTGCGAAATGGGCCCTCTTCATCTAAAACCACCTCTAATATCTTCCTACCCACAGAAGATCTGTACAATAAGACCATTAGTAAGGATGAGCTCATTACAGCCCAACAATCTGATCCATCTTTGAATATGAAAGACCTCAGTGTGGACCATTGTACATCTTCGGCTTACCACCCACAATCCCAAGGTTGCTTGGAACGGTTCCATCAAACTTTCAAATCAATGCTAAAAAAATACTGTATAGAACACCAAAAGGAATGGGATGAAAGCATAGACTTGTTACTCTTTGCCATCAGGGAATGTCCCCAGGAGTCATTGGGTTTCTCCCCGTTCGAGTTACTATATGGGAGACAAATTAGGGGACCCCTTAAAATAGTAAAGGAGCATTGGTTTGACACTCCATCTATTAAGCCCGCAACAGTTTCCCAATACATTGACACTTTACGGGACAAATTAACTGAAGTCCGAACCATTGCTCAGTCAAACTTAAAAAAAGTCCAAGAAAAAATGGTGAAGTCCCAAACTAAATTAGTTAAAAGATCATTTTCTCCAGGTGACAAAGTCTTACTCTTTCTACCCATTCCAGGCTCTCCCCTTAAAAGCAAGTTTACTGGTCCCTATATAGTTGCTAATAAACTATCTCCTCTCAACTATATAGTCCATACTCCTGATCGCAGAAAAGATTCACAACTTGTTCACATTGATCTCATGAAACTTTACCATTCCAGGCAGTCAGAGGAAGACATCCCATGGACCTATTGGAGAATTTAGACTTCCCTCTACCTAAAGAGAACCCTGCTAACAGTCACATACTCAACAACTTGGATGAGTATTTTTCTGTTCTGAATCCATCTCAAGCAAAAGATTTCACTAAGTTATTATCAACATTTCCTAAAGTCACGTCAGACCTCCCAGGGTTTTGCAATATACTTAAACATGATATTAAGCTAATCTCAGATGATGTACAACCCATTAGGCAATCAGCCTATCGACTAAATCCACAAAAAAAGAGATTATGAAAAAGAGGTAGATTTTTTGTTAAAACATAACTTAGCTGAGCCTAGTACCTCCCCCTGGGCTTCACCTTGCCTTCTCATTCCAAAACCCGATAGCACTTTTCGTTTCTGTACCGATTATCGTAAAGTGAACCAGGTCACTGTCTCAGACTCCTACCCTTTACCTTTGATTGAAGATATAATAGACAGCATAGGCTGTGCCAAATTTATCAGTACGGTGGACTTATTGAAAGGATATTATCAAGTGGGACTCACGGATAGGGCAAAAATAATCTCGGCATTTATAACTCCATTTGGTCTTTTTCAATATTTGGTTATGGCGTTTGGCTTTTCTAATGCTCAGGCCACATTCCAGAGGGCCATCAACTACCTAATTCAGGACCTAGGTGGGACGTTCGCCTACCTGGATGACCTGGTGGTGGTGTCGGACGGCTGGGACGAACATCTGGTGCGTTTGGAGATACTGTTTGCACGACTGCAAGAGACTGGATTCACCATAAACCTGGCTAAATCTGCTTTTGGCCGGGCCTCAGTGACTTACCTGGGACATGTCGTTGGGCATGGTATGGTGAGACCCAAGGACGCAAACGTTAAAGCCATCTTGTCCTTCCCCACTCCAAGGACGAGGAAGGAACTCATGCGCTTCCTGGGGATGTGCGGCTACTACCGTCGGTTCTGCAGTAACTTCTCCAGCGTGGCCGGACCCCTCACAGACCTTACCAGTTCTGCGGTCCCTTACATCTGGAACCAGAAGTGCGACCAGTCTTTCCACCGCCTCAAAGCCTTCCTTGCCTCTAAGCCTGTAGTCCACCCCCCTGACTACACCTTGCCCTTCCATCTGCAAATCGACGCTAGTGGTGTTGGAGTTGGGGCTGTGCTCCTACAACCCGACCCAACGACTGATGTCCTTCACCCTGTGGCATACTACTCCGCCAAGTTGAAAAAACATCAGACCAACTACTCGACCATAGAAAAGGAGGCCCTGGCTCTGGTGTTGGCAATAAAGAAGTTTGAATGTTACCTCCAGTCTTGCCCACAAACAACCCTAGTCTTCACCCACCATAACCCACTCACGTTCATCCAAACCAGCTACTCTCCAGACGCACCAGGTGATCACCTCCTTCGCGCCCGCGCTACGGAGGTCTTTGGAGGGGGGGTGTGTTACGAACCCCTCCACCCAGCACTACGAACCACGCCATCTATTGTCTTGATCTACCTACCCAGCACCACGAGCAACGCCATCTAGGGACGAGACACGAGTATGACTCGTCTTAGTTACCACTCCGGGGTTTCCCTTCTCCATATCCTGGTTGTTGCGTCACTTCCTCCAAGTCTTCTTTGTCAGCTCCAATTCGAGGAGAGAGCACTACACTCTGGGAAGTGACCACAGGATCACCTATCCTCTAAACCTACGGCACAGTGACTACCTACCGTCTTCTACAATACTCAGCCTTACTCGTCAGCCATCTCAGCTCCTCACTTAAGTATTTGTAATCTTGTATTGCCTCTCCCACCTCCACCTTGCTTCACGATTGTTTTATGTTTTATTAATATGTATATACTGTTAATGTTTAGGTTAAGTTTGGTTAAGGGTAATTTATAAGCTGAATATTTTGTTAAGGGATTTATGGTACTTTATTATACACAACAAAACTCGCATCCTTTGTCTACCCTTTTATAGTCCGATTGTCTTTGTTTTTTTTTTTTTTTACCTGTTGGGATCTGGGTAGACGTTTAACTATATTCTAAATCCCCAACTCGTAACAATATATATATATATATATATATATATATATATATATATATATATATATATATATATATATATATATATATATATATATATATATATATATAGTTACTACTGCTTCATATTTTTTTTTATATATAACATGTTTCCATGTTGTTCCATATTATTCCTGTAATGATGTGTTATATTTACTATTATATAATCTAGTCACCTTACCCTGTGCTGTTAAGGTTTTAACTGCTATTATTTGTTCAAGCCCATCTTATTTCTTCATTTAGTATTGTAACAGGCATTCTTTGTTTCTCTAACGACCATCTGCATCGTTAAACGACCCATGTTTCACGGGCTGCTAGCATTGGCGGGAAACGACCCTATATATAGTAGTCCACCAACTGACGGAGTTCAGTCCAGTCCTCCTTGTCATTCAGTTCACGTTCTTTTGAGTGACACTTGTCACCTGTTAATTATACTTCATTTTATTACTGTGTTGTTCCTGTCGCCACCAATGTGGTATATCAATGTGAGTACCTATTTATGTCTCTTATGTGTCCATCAGTGCTTGCTTAGTTACATTTAAGTAATTCAGTGTTGTTTCACGATAGTTAATTTCAGTGGTAGTTATTTTATGTGTGTGCAGTGTTAACGTAATCCAATGCTTTATTTTTATTCTTTTGATGGTTCGATGTTTTAGTATCATTTGTGTCTTAAAAGTTTGGATAGTGAATCAATTTGTTGTGACACCCTATGAGGCTCTTTATTGTGTTAATATTTAATTAAATTAAATTCTTAAAGGTTTATTTTATTTATTTTTATTCCCTTTTGATTTACTTTACTTTTTTTTTTTTGGTTACGCCTAGAACCTGGATATTAAAGTAAATTAAGAAACGGCGCAACAATATATATATATATATATATATATACTCAGTCTACTGGGTTTATGTACGGATTAATTAACACAGGGCCACAGTGATTGAAGCCTACGGTCACGGGTCTTGGAGGTACGTCATATAAGGAGCAGTCTTAATCTAGCAGAAGGCATGCAAAGTTATCAGGTTAATGGGGCATGAAGATGACCCATATTTCACCGAAACGTGACAGGAAATGATGTGATAAGCTGTGAATTCCTGTGTGGAACGTAACTGGATAATGCAGTATATGAATCTCTTGGCCTTAATATAGTTAATCCGGCTTGTGTGTTGTATATAAGTAAAATATGTAATTAGATCACATTTATGTAAATAATGGTTATCTATATAGCCTATGTTGTCAGGGACACACACACACACAAACCAGAACCCAGTCAAAAAAATAGAGTCAATCACTTATAGCATGAGCTATATTTGTGACTGAAAAATACACACATACTACGAAAATCATCCAAAATAATGTAAAAGATGTCATCATGACATTCTTTTGCCACTTGCCTTGACTCAGCGGTGCTCCCATGTTTTCGCTTATGAAATGTTCCCCGTTGACCCACAAAATGTGTCGGTTTATGGGAAGTGGACCCACCACCAGAATTTATTCTAGAATCCTGGAAGCTCTCACAATATTAAGGCAGTATTTGCGTTTTTTCCATTGTGCTAGAGGAGTGGGTGACAGGACATTGGGGGACATCTAATGTGTTAGAAGAACATGTTATATGTAGGGAGGACATCTAGTCCAGAGGACGTAGAGCTAGTGCATGGGGAAGACATCTTGTGTGTGAGGAGGATATCTAGTACATGGGAGTACTAGTGTGTGGAGAGGTCATCTAGTGAGCGAGGAACATCTAGTGAGCGAGGAACATCTAGTGAGCGACGAACATCTAGTGTGTGTGTGGGGACATCTAGTGTGTGGGCAGAACATCTAGTGGGTAGGGGGACATCTAGTGAGTGGGGAGGACATCTAGTGCATGGGATGAACATATAGTGTATGCAGAGGACATCTGGTACTTGGGGAGAACATCTAATGTGTCGGGAGGATATTTAGTGTCTTGAAATGACATCTCGTGTGTGGGGAGGACATCAAGTTTGTGGGATGACATCTAGAGTGTGGGAAGGACACCTAGTGTGTGGGGAGGACATCTAATGCGTCGGGAGGATATTTAGTGTGCTAAGAGGACATCTAGTGTGTGTGGAGAGGACATCTAGTTTGTGGGGGGACATGTAGGGTGTGGTAAGGATATCTAGAGCATAGGAAGGACATCTTTTGTGTCGAGAGGACAGCTGGTACTTGGGGAGAACATCTAGTGTGTAGGAGGGATATCTAGTGTGTGTGTGTGGAGGATATATAGTGTGTGGGGATGATATCTAGTGTGTGGGGACGAAATCTAGTGTATGAGGAGAGCATCTAGAGTGTGGGGAAAATATATCGTGTGTGAGGAGGACATCTAGTGTGTGGGGAAGATATCTAGTGTGTGAGGAGGACATCTAGTGTGTGGGGAGGATATCTAGTGTGTGAGGAGGACATCTAGTGTGGGAAGGACATCTAGTATGTGGGGAGAACATCTACTGTGGGGAAAAACATCTAGCGTGTGGGGAGGACAATGAGTGTCTGGGAAGGACATCTACCTCAAGAGACTTTGAATGCGTGTGGCGGACTTTTATTACGTGCGAAAACTTTATTGCTTGGAGAGGACATCTAGTATGTGGAGAGGACATCTAGTGTAACTGGAATATTTAGTGTGTGGAGAGAAATCTAATTAGTAGGGAGGATATCTAGTGAGTTGGCAGAAAATTTAGTGTGTGGGGAAGATATCTAGTGAGTGGGGAGGATATCTAGTGTGTGGGGAGGACAACTGGTGTGTGGGGACTATATTTAGTATGTGGTGTGCAATCTAATGAGTAGGGATGATATCTAGTGTGTGGGGAGGACAGCTAATGAGTAGGGAGTACATCTTTTTTTTAACAGGGATTAGCCTCCGGGTACAGGTCACTAACCCACATCGGGGCTTGGGAGGCGAAATGTAACAACAACAACAACAACAAAACAACAACAACAACAACAGCAGCAGCAGCAGCAACAACAACAACAACAACAACAGCAGCAGCAGACAGAAGCAGCAGCAACAGTAACAACAACAACAACAACAACAACAACCAACAACAACAACAATAGCAGCAGCAGCAGCAAGGCAGCGGCAGCAACAAACAACAACAACAACAACAACAACAACAACAGCAGCAGCAACGGCAGCAGCGGCAGCAACAGCAACAACAACATGACAACAGCGGCAGCGGCAGCGCCAGCGGCAGCAGCAGCGACAAGCAACAACAACAACAAAAGAAACAACAACAAACAGCAACAACAACAACAACTGACAGCAACAGTGGCAGCAGCGGCAGCTGGCGGCGGCAGCAGCAGCCAGCAGCCAACAACAACAACAAACAACAACAACAAAGAAACAAGCAGCGGCGGCAGCGGCTAGCAGCCAGCGGCAACAATAACAACAACAACAACAACCAACAACAGCAACAACAGCGGCGGCAGCAGCGGCTACAGCGGCAACAACAACAACAACAACAACAACAGCAACAACAAACAACAACAACAGCAACAGCAGCAGCAACCAGCAGGCAACAGCAGCAACCGCCAGCAGCAGCAGCGGCACCAGCACCAGCAGCAGCAGCAACAACCAACAACAACAACAACAACAACAACAACAACGGCAGCAGCGGCAGCAGCAGCGGCACCAGCAGCAACAACAGCAACAACAACAACCAGCAACAACAAAGACGGCCGGCAAGCAGCCAGCGTGACAGCAGCGACGGCAGGACGCCAGCAGCGTGACGGCAGCAAAAACAACAACACAACAACAACAACAACAACAACAGCAGAAGCAGGCACGGCAACAGCGAAGCGGCAGCGGCAGGCAACAGCAGCACCAGCAGCAACAACAACAACAAACACCAACAGCAACAGTCAGCGGCACCAGCGGCAAAGCAGCAGCAAGCAGCAGCAGCAGCAGCGGCAACCAGCAACAACAGAGCAACAACAACAAAACAACAGCAACAACAACAAGCAACAACAACCAGCAGCAACAGCGCAGCAACGACCGACGCACCGGCCAGCAGCAAGCAACAACAACAACAACCAACAACAACAACAGCAACAGCAGCAGCAGCGGCGGCGGCAGCAGCAACAACAACAAC
>NW_024735442.1:7979552-7984552 GCF_018991925.1 Homarus americanus | reverse complement strand
CGTGGTTGTTATAATCATGGTCGTGGTAGTTATAATCATATTTGTGGTTCTTATAATCATAGTCGTGGTTATGAACATAGTCGTGGTTGTTATAATCACAGTCGTGGTTGTTATGGTCGTGAGTGTTATAATCATGGTCGTGGTTGTTATAATCATGGTAGTGGTTGTTATAATCATGGTCGTGGTTGTTATAATCATAGTCGTGATTGTTATAATCATAGTCGTGGATGTTATAATAATGGTCGTGGTTGCTATATTCATGGTCGTGCTTGGTATAATCATAGTCGTGGTTCTTATAATCATGGTCGTGGTTCTTATAATCATGGTCGTGGTTTGTATAATCATGGTCGAGGTTGTTATAATCATGGTCGTGGTTGTTATAATAATGGTAGTGTTTGTTATAATCATGGTCGTGGTTGTTATAATTATGGTCGTCGTTATGATCATAGTCGTGGTTGTTATAATCATAGTCGTGGTTGTTATAATCAAGGTCGTTAGTGTTATAATCATGGTCGTGGTTGTTAAAATCATGGTCGTTGTTGTTAAAATCATGGTCGTGGTTGATATAATCATAGTTGTGGTTGTTATAATCTAGGTCGTGAATGTTATAATCATGGTCGTGGTTATTATAATCATGGTCGTGGTTGGTATAATCATGGTCGTGGTTGTTATAATTATGGTCATCGTTATGATCATAGTCGTGGTTGTTATAATCATGGTCGTGAGTGTTATAACCATGAACATGGTTGTTAAAATCATGGTCGTTCTTGTTATAATCATGGTCGTGGTTGATATAATCATGGTCGCGTTTGTTAAAATCATGGCCGTGGTTGTTATAATCATAGTCGTGGTTATGATCATAGTCGTGGTTGTTATAATCATGTTCGTGGTTGTTATAATCATGGTCGTGGTTGTTATAAATCAAGGTCGTGGTTGTTATAATCATGATCGTGGTTGTTATAATCTTGGTCGTGGCTGTTACAATCATTGTCGGGGTTATCATAATCATAGTCGAGGTTGTTATAATCATGGTCGTGAGTGTTATAATCATGGATGTGGTTGCTATAATCATAGTCGTGGTTGTTATAATCATGGTCGTGGTTGTTATAATCATAGTCGTGGTTGTAATAATCATAGTCGTGGTTGCTATAATCATAGTCGTGGTTGTTATAATCATAGTCGTGGTTGTTATAATCATGGTCGTGAGTGTTATAATCATGGTTGTGGTTGTTATAGTCATGGTCGTGGTTGTTATAATGAAGTCGTGGTTGTTATATTCATGGTCGTGCTTGCTATATTCATGGTCGTGCTTGTTATAATCATAGTCGTGTTTGTTATAATCATTGTCGTGGTTGTTATAATCATGGTCGTGAGTGTTATAATCATGGTTGTGGTTGTTAAAGTCATAGTCGTGGTTGTTATAATCATAGTCGTGGTTGTTATATTAATGGTCGTGCTTGCTATAAAAAAGGTCGTGCTTGTTATAATCATAGTCGTGGTTGTTATAATCATGGTCGTGGTAGTTATAATCATAATCGTGGTTGTTATAATCATGACCGTGGTTGTTATAATCATGGTTGTGGTTGTTATATTCATGGTCGTGGTTGTTATAATCATGGTCGTGGTTGTTATAATCATGGTCGTGGTTGTTATAGTCATGGTCGATGTTGCTATAATCATAGTCGTGGTTGTTATAATCATAGTCGTGGTTGTTATCATCATGGTCGTGAGTGTTATAATCATGGTTGTGGTTGTTATAGTCATAGTCGTGGTTGTTATAAGCATTGTCGTGGTTGTTATATTCATGGTCGTGCTTGCTATATTCATGGTCGTGCTTGTTATAATCATAGTCGTGGTTGTTATAATCATGGTCGTGGTTGCTTTAATCATGGGTGTGGTTGTTATAATCATGGTCGTGGATGTTATTATCATATTCATGGTTGTTATAATCATGGTCATGGTTGATATAATCGTGGTCGTGGTTGTTATAATCATGGTCGTGATTGTTATAATCCTATTCGTAGTTGTTATAATCATGGTCGTGGTTCTTATATTCATGGTCGTGGTTGTTATAATCATAGTCGTGGTCGTTATAATCATGGTCATGGTTGATATAATCGTGTTTGTGGTTGTTATAATTATAGTCGTCGTTATGATCATATTCGTGGTTGTTATAATCATAGTCGTGGTTGTTATAATCAAGGTCGTGAGTGTTGTAATCATGGTCGTGGTTGTTAAAATCATGGTCGTTGTTGTTAAAATCATGGTCGTGGTTGTTATAATCATGGTCGTGGTTGTTATAATTATGGTCGTGGTTGTTATAATTATGTTCGTCGTTATGATCATAGTCGTGGTTGTTATAATCATAGTCGTGGTTGTTATAATCAAGGTCGTGAGTGTTATAATCATGGTCGTGGTTGTTAAAATCATGGTCGTTGTTGTTAAAATCATGGTCGTGGTTGTTATAATCATAGTCGTGGTTGTTATAATCATGGTCGTCGTTGTTATAATAATGGTCGTGGTTGTTATAATTATGGTCGTCGTTATGATCATAGTCGTGGTTTGTTATAATCATGGTCGTGGTTGTTATAATTATGGTCGTCGTTATGATCATAGTCGTGGTTGTTATAATCATAGTCGTGGTTGTTATAATCAAGGTCGTGAGTGTTATAATCATGGTCGTGGTTGTTAAAATCATGGTCGTTGTTGTTAAAATCATGGTCGTGGTTGTTATAATCATGGTCGTGGTTGTTATAATTATAGTCGTGGTTGTTACAATCATGGTCGTGGTTGATATAATCGTGGTCGTGGTTGTTATAATCATGGTCATGATTGTTATAATCATATTCGTACTTATGATCATAGTCGTGGTTGTTATAATCATGGTCGTGGTTGTTATAATCATGGTCGTGAGTGTTATAATCATGGTTGTGGTTGTTATAGTCATAGTCGTGATTGTTATAATAAAGTCGTGGTTGTTATATTCATGGTCGTGCTTGCTATATTCATGGTCGTGCTTTTTATAATCATAGTCGTGGTTGTTATAATCATGGTCGTGGTAGTTATAATCATAGTCGTGGGTGTTATAATCATGGTCGTGGTTGTTATAATCATGGTTGTGGTTGTTATATTCATGGTCGTGGTTGTTATAATCATGGTCGTGGTTGTTATAATCATGGTTGTGGTTGATATAGTCATGGTCGATGTTGCTATAATCATAGTCGTGGTTGTTATAATCATAGTCGTGGGTGTTATAATCATGGTCGTGAGTGTTATAATCATGGTTGTGGTTGTTATAGTCATAGTCGTGGTTGTTATAAGCATTTTCGTGGTTGTTATATTCATGGTCGTGTTTGCTATATTCATGGTCGTGCTTGTTATAATCATAGTCGTGGTTGTTATAATCATGGTCGTGGTTGTTATAATCATAGTCGTGGTTGTTATAATCATGGTCGTGGTTGCTTTAATCATGGGTGTGGTTGTTATAATCATGGTCGTGGTTGTTATAATCATATTCGTGGTTGTTATGATCATGGTCATGGTTGATATACTCGTGGTCGTGGTTTTTATAATCATGGACGTGATTGTTACAATCATATTCGTAGTTGTTATAATCATGGTCGTGGTTGTTATATCCATGGTCGTGGTTGTTATAATCATAGTCGTGGTTGTTATAATCATGGTCATGGTTGATATAATCGTGGTCGTGGTTGTTATAATTATAGTCATGGTTGTTATAATCATGGTCGTGGTTGTTAAAATCATGGTCGTTGCTGTTATAATCATGGTCGTGGTTGTTAAAATCATGGTCGTGGTTTGTATAATCATGGTCGTGGTTGTTTTAATCAGGGTCGTCGTTGTTATAATCATGATCGTGGTTGTTATATTCATGGTCGTGAATGTTATAATCATGGTCGTGCTGGTTAAAATCATGGTTGTTGTTGTTATAATCATGGTCGTGGTTGTTATAATCATGGTCGTGGTTTGTATAATCATGGTCGTGGTTGTATTAATCAGGGTCGTCGTTGTTATAATCATGGTCGTGGTTGTTATAGTCATGGTCGATGTTGCTATAATCATAGTCGTGGTTGTTATAATCATAGTCGTGGTTGTTATAATCATGGTCGTGAGTGTTATAATCATGGTTGTGGTTGTTATAGTCATAGTCGTGGTTGTTATAAGCATTGTCGTGGTTGTTATATTCATGGTCGTGGTAGTTATAATCATAATCGTGGTTGTTATAATCATGATCGTGGTTGTTATAATCATGGTTGTGGTTGTTATATTCATGGTCGTGGTTGTTATAATCATGGTCGTGGTTGTTATAATCATGGTCGTGGTTGTTATAGTCATGGTCGATGTTGCTATAATCATAGTCGTGGTTGTTATAATCATAGTCGTGGTTGTTATCATCATGGTCGTGAGTGTTATAATCATGGTTGTGGTTGTTATAGTCATAGTCGTGGTTGTTATAAGCATTGTCGTGGTTGTTATATTCATGGTCGTGCTTGCTATATTCATGGTCGTGCTTGTTATAATCATAGTCGTGGTTGTTATAATCATGGTCGTGGTTGCTTTAATCATGGGTGTGGTTGTTATAATCATGGTCGTGGATGTTATTATCATATTCATGGTTGTTATAATCATGGTCATGGTTGATATAATCGTGGTCGTGGTTGTTATAATCATGGTCGTGATTGTTATAATCCTATTCGTAGTTGTTATAATCATGGTCGTGGTTCTTATATTCATGGTCGTGGTTGTTATAATCATAGTCGTGGTCGTTATAATCATGGTCATGGTTGATATAATCGTGTTTGTGGTTGTTATAATTATAGTCGTCGTTATGATCATATTCGTGGTTGTTATAATCATAGTCGTGGTTGTTATAATCAAGGTCGTGAGTGTTGTAATCATGGTCGTGGTTGTTAAAATCATGGTCGTTGTTGTTAAAATCATGGTCGTGGTTGTTATAATCATGGTCGTGGTTGTTATAATTA
>NW_024735442.1:7852594-7979454 GCF_018991925.1 Homarus americanus | reverse complement strand
GCCTTCAGGTGACTGTACGTAAGACTCAGATTCTCTTTCAACTTGCCCCTGGTTCAGACACACTGCCACCATCCATCCACCTTAACGGCACTACCCTCTCCAATGTTACCCACATTCGGTATCTCGGCTCCCACCTGTCCATCACCGTGGACATCGACGAAGAGATTCAGTATCGGATCAGATGAGTATTTCAAGCCTTTGGAAGACTCCGAAACCGTGTCTTCAGCTGCAGAGAACTGAAATTATCTACAAAGTTACACGTATATCGAGCAGTGGTCCTCCCCCACCCTGCTATATGGCAGCAAGACATGGGTCACATACAGGAGGCACCTCAAGGCACTTGAAAATTTTCACCAACATAGTCTACGTTCCATCCTCCGAGTTCGCTGGGAAGACGAGAATAAATGCTAGTATTCTCGCTGACACCAACTGTAGAAGCACGGAGGCTACCATTATCCACAAACAACTACGCTGGACCGGCCATGTTACCCGCATGGACGACAGTAGACTGCTAAAGCAGCTACTTTACAGTCACCTAACGAATAGTTAGGCAGCTACCAAACAGGGAGGCACTAGCGCCTGGGAAGATATTGGAAGCATAATGTATTGTCTAATGGTAGACCCTGCTGCCATATGGCATCACAAAAATTGTGACAAGTCCCAGGTTGCTGATCTGATTTTCTGCCTCATTTAAACAACTGCAGGGTCTCAATTGTTTCTTACAATTGACAACACAACAAACATATATTATTTATCACTCTTGATCTTTTTTTTCATTTTTTTGTCTTTATTATTATTATTATTATTATTATTATTATTATTATTATTATTATTATTATTATTGTTGTTATCATTATTTTATTATTTTTATTTGTTAATTTTATTGAAAATTTGAATTCTTATGAATTATTATTATTATTATTATTATTACATTTTTGCCCCCTAGGCCCCGAAGTGGGTCAGTAACCTGTGTCCGGGTGGGCTAATCCCAGAAAAAAAAACGCCGGTGGGCAACTGAAAAGATATTAGGATAGTTTTAAGTCAAACCTGAAAAATGTGCCAAATCGACCCCCTCACCTGGGAGTCGATCACTCCACACCGTAACGCTTGGAGGAGCACCACACGAGAAGGTGTCAATACTTTCGAGTTACCCCGACTGCATACCGAGGTCGTCAGGTGCCAACGCCGGAAAGACGCTCCCGCCGCCCCTCCCACACAAGATGCAGCCCCCACAAGTGCAGCATCTGTGAACAACTCTGCCGGTCCCGTATCGGTCTCTTTAGTCACCTGAAAACTCACCAATGAAGGTGACATCCCTAATAACTCATATCATTCTATCATCGCTGGATGATCGTCATACGCGATTCCGAGTGACAGCAAAGTAGTAGTAGTAGTTGCTATCACATATATCACCTTCCTGCTTCCCGTCACGATATCTCCTGGTTAGGTGTATGTCGCTTTTGTTAATTTATACTACCTTATCTTTTGTTTTCTTCCCGACATCTGCTACTCTAACACGGCCTTCTTTGTTTATTTAATGTTGAAGAAAGGAGGATTATGACAGAACTCTTATGAATATTGTACATAGTGATCAGTAATCTCACTCTTAGTTCTGTCCTCGTGGGATTTGGGGAAGCGCTATTTCATCCATCAAAAGCTGAGGGAACTCGAGTTAATTATTATTATATACGTGACGGAGAGTTAAGGGGTAGTTAATTTATTTGATTTATTGTTTAAGAAATAAGACATTTAACATTTCATTATAATATTTGATATACTGTGGAGGCCGACACCCATATATTATGTTCTGCTGGGTGAGAAACAACGATTAACACTGGTTAACATAAATCCCCAGGACAAAAGCCCCCCAGTACAAAAGTCACAAGTACAAAAGCCCTCCAGGACAAAAGCCCCCAGGACAAAAGCCCCCCAGTACAAAAGTCACAAGTACAAAAGCCCTCCAGGACAAAAGCCCTCCAGGACAAAAGCCCCCAGTACAAAAGCCACAAGTACAAAAGCCCCAGGACAAAAGCCCCCTGGACAAAAGACCCAGAGGACAGAAGCCACTGTGGCGGGAGGATATAAAAATCAACAGAGAGTGAGTCATCCTCCTAGACTTAGAGGAGTATAGGATCCCTGGTCCGGCTCTGGGTGTACGTGTGCGAGGGATGGCTGCTGAGAGAGTAAGAGAAATTACTAACTATCTCTTTCACAAATTTTTACTAACTTTTACTTTCATCCAATGAATCTTCTGGGATGAACACCTACGAGACCTTGAAAATATTCACTTCCCACGATGCGTTACGTATGATCTCACTACCAGCGTGAAATATAACCATCACGTTGTATATTTATCATAATTATCATTTAATGAACGAGTCATAAGCGGATAATTTCACCACACAAGGTTCTCTCTCTTTATACAAGCGGTGTGCATAGTGTCCATCACACGTGTTTATGTTATAACGTTAAATGTAAACAGTACAGGTGAAACCCAAACATGTGCCTCGTCCTCCGCCAGCCACACACATATTCAACAAATAGCCGAGACATTGTGATGGTCGGTTTGGCAACACTTGTAGATCATCTCCGCAGGTGTGCTCAGTAAACAACCCATAAAGCACCTGGATATAACGATCACTAAAACGTTTGTTAAAAATATTCACTATTGTGTATGAAACGTATAACAGTATCGGGATTCCTATACACTTTTTAATATGACTCATCAATTAATAAGAACTATAAAATACCTTAGTTTTATATCACTATAATAAATTTAAAGATGGTTACTTTCATGGACAAGAGAGGTGGAGAACACAGTCATCTCTTGAGGATAACGAAAAATTCAGTGTCTGGGAGCATCGTGTTATTAGGCTTGATGCACAGAGCTATGACAAGCTCAGGCTATGGAGAGCTTTCGTTATTCGACACTGTACAGTGCAGATGTACCACACACAACAGGTGTTGATGGAAATTACTACGTGACAGATTGAATGATTGACATTTGAAAGTAAATAGTGCTGGCTATACGTTCTACCACCATCCCATTCACTCATTCTATACTACACCTACTACCATACATCCCCAACACATCCACCACCTCATCCCCACCCCACATTCTACCCCCATCCTACATCTACACCTCCCCATCCCCTACCCCTCACCACCCTCCCCATCCCCACATCTACCACCCCTTATCCCCCTAAATCCTACTACACCCCCATCCCCATCCTGCCCACCCTCCCCATCCCATCCTACCCCAACCCCCATCCCTACCCACCCCCATCCCCATCCTGCCACCCTCCCCATCCCCACATCCTACCACCCCCATCCCCACATCCTACCACCCCATCCCCACACCCCCCCCACACCCCACCAGTACTATTTCAAGCCTTCCCGCCCTTGTTGTCAAAATTAACTCTTCTTTATGACCGAGTACCACAAGGTGTGTCTCAGGTAATCAACTCACACAGGTATTGAAAAACAAATCTCAGTTTAACCCTTGTGTTTGGTAGAGGAGTTAAAGGGGTGGAGTAAAAGCTGGTGTAATAAATAAAGTGATATGTTATTCAGGATATTAAATAAACTACGTTATATTGGTGATGGCCGTCTCATTGTATGTATGTATGTATGTATGTATGTATGTATGTATGTATGTATGTATGTATGTATGTATGGTAAATATTTAAGGACAGGTAAGAATGGAAAACGAAAAGTCATACAACAACACAAACAACAACAATAATAATAATAAATAAAAAGAAAGAAAGAATCAAAGAGAGAATCAGAGGATAGAAGACACACAGAGAGAACAAAGGAAAACTGATAAATAAGACACACAAAGGATAAAGAAAAATTAACCAGGATTACAATGAGGGGAGATGACAGAGAGGTGATGAGTGGAGATGACAGAGAGGTAATGAGTGGAGATGACAGAGAGGTAATGAGTGGAGATGACAGAGAGGTGATGAGTGGAGATGGTAGAGAGGTGATGAGTGGAGATGACAGAGAGGTGATGAGTGGAGATGACAGAGAGGTGATGAGTGGAGATGACAGAGAGGTGATGAGTGGAGATGACAGAGAGAGGTGATGAGTGGAGATGACAGAGAGGTGATGAGGGAGATGACAGAGAGATGAGGGAGATGACAGAGAGATGGTGATGACAGAGAGGTGGAGATGACAGAGGTGATGAGTGGAGATGACAGAGGTGATGAGTGGAGATGACAGAGAGGTGATTAGTGGAGATGACAGAGGAGGTGATGAGTGGAGATGGTAGAGAGGTGATGAGTGGAGATGGATTGAGAGGTGATGAGTGGAGATGGTAGAGGTGATGAGTGGAGATGACAGAGAGGTGATGAGTGGAGATGACAGAGAGGTGATGAGTGGAGATGGTAGAGAGGTGATGAGGAGATGACAGAGAGGATGAGTGGAGATGACAGAGAGGTGATGAGGGAGATGGTAGAGAGGTGATGAGGGAGATGGAGAGGTGATGTGGAGATGACAGAGGTTGATGAGTGGAGATGACAGAGGTGATGAGTGGAGATGGTAGAAAGCGGTGTGGAGATGGGGAGAGTGATGAGGGAGATGGTAGAGAGGTGATGAGGAGATGGTAGAGAGGTGATGATGGGAGACAGGTGATGAGGTGGAGAGAGGTGATGGTGGAGGGGGGGGGTGATGAGTGGGATGGAGAGAGGTGATGAGTGGAGATGGAGAGGTGATGAGTGGAGATGGTAGAGAGGTGATGAGTGGAGATGGTAGAGGGTGATGAGTGGAGATGACAGAGGTGATGAGGAGATGGTAGAGATGAGATAGAGAGGGTGATGAGTGGAGATGGTAGAGAGGTGATGAGTGGAGATGGTAGAGAGGTGTGAGTGATGGTAGAGAGGTGATGAGTGGAGATGGTAGAGAGGGGTGAGTGAGTGGAGATGGTGGAGGTGGAGATGGTGATGACAGATGGTAGATGAGTGGATGGGCGACAGAGGTGATTAGTGGAGGCAGAGGTGATGAGTGAGAGGTGGAGTGGAGATGGTAGAGAGGTGATGAGTGGAGAGGTGATGAGGGAGATGGTAGATGAGTGGAGATGACAGAGGTGATGAGTGGAGATGACAGAGAGGTGATGAGTGGAGATGACAGAGAGGTGATGAGTGGAGATGACAGAAAGGTGATGAGTGGAGATGACAGAGAGGTGATGAGTGGAGATGGTAGAGAGGTGATGCTAGGTGAGGTGGCGGGGCATTGCTGTGGAGAGTATGACAAGGACCAAATTACTGTGGTAACTAGAATAATCCTGTGGTCCATCTCCATCTCTCTCTCTATCTCTCTATTAATCTCTCTGGCTCTTTACCTCTCTCTATTTATCGACTTTCCTCACTTTTTTCCTTCTATCATTTACCTGTTCCTCTCTCTCTCTCTCTCTCTCTCTCTCTCTCTCTCTCTCTCTCTCTTCCATCTGTTAACATCTTTCCTCTTCTCTACTATTGTGGGACATGAAAAGAAAATTCATTGATAAAAGTTATTCTGATGGGCAAATATACTAGTAATTTTGTTGGGCAAGTGATAAATGACTTGTTCTGATGGGCAAGGAGTAATGACGTCCTATAACTGGTGGGAAGGTAAGAACATTATGTTGATGGACAGAATTATTATTATTATTATTATTATTAGTTGTCGCCGTCGTTATTTTTTATAATCAAGTACAAAAACAAACAAACCACCAAAAGGAATACAGGAAGGGCACACACACACACACACACACACACACACACACACACACACACACACAAGAACATAAGAACATAAGAATGGAGGAAACTGCAGCGGGCCTATTGGACCATACTGGGCAGTCCCGTTTACACCCAACCCCTATTGCTCATATAAGCATCCAACCTATGTTTGAAGCTATTCAGCATATTCGAGTTAATGATGATATTTGGTAACTTGTTCCATTCATCCACTACTCTGTTTCCAGACCAGTGTTTACCTATTTCCCGCCTAAATCTAAATTTGTCTAATTTAAAACCATTGTTACGAGTTCGCTCCTGGTTGGATAGTTTGAGTACCTTTGTAATGTCCCCTTTGTTTAGCCCTGCCTTCCACTTGTACACCTCTATCAGGTCGCCCCTCGCTCTACGTCTCTCGAGGGAGTGCAAATTAAGATGCTTTAACCTGTCTCTATACTCAAGGTTCCTAATGCCCGGGATTAGTCTTGTCATTCTCCTCTGAATTCTTTCCAGGAATTCTATATCCATTCTGTAATAGGGTGACCAGAACTGAACTGCGTAATCCAGGTGTGGTCTCACAAGAGCAAGATACAGTTTTAGGATGACCTCGCTAGTCTTGTAACTAACACTCCTTTGTATGAACCCAAGTACTTTATTAGCCTTGTTACGAGCAAAAACACATTGTTTACTTGGCTTCAGGTTCCTACTTATCATTACTCCTAAATCTCTCTCGCAGTCGGATTTCTCTATGGCATCATTGTTCATCTGGTATCTGGTTTCCCTGTTTACATTTCCTATACTGAGTACTTTACATTTGTCGATGTTGAATTTCATCTGCCATTTTTCAGACCATTCGAAACATTTGTTTAGATCCTCCTGTAGTTTTGCCGAGTCCTCGTCCAGATTTAATATGCGTCCTATTTTTAATTATTCATCGGCAAATTTACTTATGTTACTGTCTATGCCGATATCTATGTCGTTTATGTATATAATAAATAATAATGGTCCAAGTACTGAGCCTTGGGGAACTCCACTAGTGACGTTGCTCCAATGGGATTTAGTGCCGTTAATGCTCACTTGCTGTTTTCTGTCCTGTAACCACGCCCTAATCCATTTAAGGATATTACCTTTGATGCCATGTGCTTCTACCTTTCTAATTAGTCTTTCGTGAGGGACTCTGTCGAAGAAGCTTTGCTAAAAGTCGAGATATACCACATCATAATTGTGCCCTAAGTCACCAGATTCGAAACTGATGAAAAGAATGTTATCGTTAGTTAGTGAAACGTCCGCTTGTGAAGCCATGCTGGGAATCATTGATCAATAGGTGCTTCTCCAGGTGATTTCGAATAGAGTTTGAAGTGATTGCTTCCAGTAATTTGCCTACTATTGATGTTAGACTGATTGGGCGGTAGTTAGAGGATAGTGATCTATCCTCCTTCTTGAAAATCGGTATTACATTCGCTATCCTCCAGGATTCTGGTACTACACCTGTTTTTAAGGACATGTTAAATAACTTTGCTAAGGGCATACTAAGCTCTTCCTTACATTCCTTTAATACTCTGGCAAATATCTCATCGGGACCAGATGACTTATTAGGCTTTAGTTTGTTTATTTGCTTACTAACATCGTTACTAGTCACTACTATCTCGCTTAATTTGTTTTATTCACTATCTCTGGAATAGAGTGGAGTTGCCTCGGGTATCATGTTTAAATTTTCGTGAAAACTGTTGAAAAATATTTATTCAAATTATTGCTCATTTCTCCGTCGTTATCAGTGAGCTCGCCGGAGTCTGACCGTAATGGTCCAATCTTTTCTCGTGTTTTAGTTTGATACATTTGGTAGAATCCTTTGGGGTTTGTCTTCGCCTCCCTTGCTATCCTTACCTCATTATTCCTCTTTGCTTTCCTTATCTCGGTTTTAACCCTACTCGCCAATACCCTATAATAGTCCCGGAGGTGAATTTCGCCGCGATTTATCCTTCTACCTATAGCCTTCCTTTGGCGATGATGTACCTTTAATAATTATTTATCCATTTAGGGTCATTGTTGTCTGATCTGAGTTTTGTATGGTATGTTCTGCCTTTGTGCATTAAGTAACTCACTATTTAAATTGTCGTGGAACTCGGCAATCTCAGATCTCGTTATCAGGTCCGTGTCATCTGTCAGGTTCACGGCCAAGCGCGACACCCCCTCTCTCAGCTGCATCTTTAAACTGTCAAAGTTCGCCCTTCTAAAATCTGGTACTTTAGTGGAATTTTCCTTACGTCTGCCCTGAAAATCTAACTGGAATCTAATTTCTTTGTGATCGGTGTTTGCAAGTTCGTTCCCTACCTCGACACTGCTAATGAGGTTTTCTCTGCTTGACAGAACTAAATCGAGTATATTATTACCCCGTGTGGGTTCAGTTATATGTTGACTTAGAAAACAGTCCTGGATCGTCTCGAGAAAATCCTCTGATTCTGAGTTACCTGTAAGGTTAGTCCAATCTATTTGGCCAAGGTTAAAGTCGCCTACTATACAGACTTTGTTGTGTATGGAAGCCCTGCGCATTTCATCCCAGATAAGTCGCTCATTGACTCTATCAAGATTGGGAGGTCTATATATTACTCCTGTGATTAATTTTTCCCTACCGTCGATTAATTCTATCCAAATTGTTTCTGTATTCCGCTCAGTTTTTATTTCCTTATTTATTTCACACTTCAGATTATCCCTAACATAGATTGCTACTCCGCCTCCTTTCCTGGTCTGCCTATCGGTATGGAACAGTTTGTAACCCGCAATTTGGTATTCGACTTACAACAGGTACCTACTTTACTGCTAGGTGAACAGGGACTAATGGGGGCTAGGAAGAATGTCCAAACAACTTCCACCGGCCCGGGAATCGAATCCGTGACATCTCGCTTGCGTGGCAAGAACGTTTTTTTGAAATATGTAGTTAAATTAAACACGATTTTTCATATAGTTAGCGAATGATGGGAAAATGAAAGATAAAGATGGGATGTGGTGGAAGCATCGTGGTATGGCACACACACACACACACACACAAGTGCTGTAAACGTTGTGTGGATTCACTGGGTGGTTTGGAAGTGTTTATTTCCATTCATTATTTCGTCACAACAACCTATGGTAATTTTTCTTCGAGCTCATATATAATGAAGATAAGGCAGAGTATAAAATGCCATATACAATACTTAAACATAATGTCATGCATACAGCCGTACTATGACTGTGTGTGTTCGTGCGTGTGTTGCCTCGTGATAGTTAGATTGGGCCTCCGTCCAGAAAGGACGCTGTACTAACCTCCAGCAAAGACCCAGGTGAGCTAGAGATTATGGTTTCCGACTGTACTTGAGGCTCCTGCCAGATGATTTTGGTAACATTGTACAGGGGTACCTAATGACAGCATTAAGATCCCGTTTCCTATAATATGGATTAAACTGTTGAAATTGAAATTAAAGAATAAGTTCAGCAAAATTTTTCAGGAACTAACAGCTACGAAATTTGGTAAAGTCATAAAATACACTCGTATAAGTCTAATGCTGATCATGAGTCTCATTACACTAGTACCACTGATTGATCACCAATTGTGAAGAAAGCACGTCATGGTATGAAATACAAGTTTAAGAACCAACTAAAATATGAGTATGCACAATTATGACCAGAATAATTGGTATACAAGATCCTAACATTATGTCATACAACACCGACTTAACAGCAGTAATACCACCACAAAATAATATGCTGTAATCTGACTTAATCCCATGGATTTGTATAACAAAAAAATATTTGTTAAAGTGCCTGATGTTAAGTAAACACAATTTTACATTAAAACTTGGCAGGCTAAGTTTAGAAAATTTCAGTAATGGGAAAATTTGTTTCTGCATGCTAGCTTGCCAAAATATATAAAACTGTGCTTAGTTTATTTGAGATTAGAATGTTTAATTTAAGGTCAAGTCATGGGCAGGGGTCGCTAGATTAATAAACTCCCGGACAGACAACCCAATTTTATGTTACGTGATTGAAAACTTTTCCTGAATTATGGATATTATTGACTGTTGTCTAGGGCCTTAAGTTATATAAAAAAATTTCTGTGGTAGGCAAATCATCTCAACCAACGCCATTAAGAGAACAAGCATTTTTAACTCATAGTGAGACTTTATGAATTAATCCGTTTTATTAATGAAGTAAAAACCAGTATGACTCGTATCAACTAAGGGGTATACAAATTAGGGGTGACCTTTGTATCAAATTATATTAGCAAAATCACATAGAATAAAATGAAACAGAGGAAAATGAACGCTGTTTTAACGAAATATAAATTCCTACACCAAAACAATAATGAAAGAAACATGTTCTATATATATATATATATATATATATATATATATATAACAAAGAAGTATGTCTGTGTGTTTGTGTGTGTGTGTGTATCCGCACGAGAATCTTGGAAACTACTTTACCGATCTGTAGTGATGATGGATGGTATTATATGTAGTAATGATGGATGGTGTTATATGCAGTGATGATAGATGGTGTTATATGTAGTGATGATGGATGATGTAATATGTAGTGATGATGGATGTAGTGATGATGGGTGGTGTTATATGTAGTGATGATTAGACAATAAAAGAATAACAGTTTAATGCTAAAAAAATATACTTTGCTGTACCGTTGTAGTGGAACTTACATACACCGTTAATGAACTATTGATGGAAGAAGTTTTGGGGACTGAACAGTGAGACAATGTGGAACCTCCCGGAGGGTGGCATCCTACCGTGGCCTAGCAAATGAGCCGTCCGGACCAAACTTGGCATGGATAGCAAGTGTCATGTGGGGATCTCAAAAAACTCCAACCAACCCAATCCGACACACCCAACCCGACCCGACCCGTTAAACCACTCTATTAAGTTTTAAATGCAAGAAATTGGTTTTCTTACCGTAGAACTGAGATACCTTCACACTGGTTACTTCCCCAGGAGATTATGGTGTATCACTTCGTAGAATTTGACTCTGCTTCCGGCATTCAATGCGTTGTGTACTTGATAAATGATGACTTAATGAATTCCATTAACTTCCAACATTCATCTACGTTATTGGTTATACTTGTCATAACCAATCAGTCATTACCTATGATAATAATAATAATAGAGGGGTCACAGATACGGGCAAATAATTGCACTTACGTTTATTTAGCACAAAGGTGTGAGAAAAATACATAACATATGACGATCCGTCAGACACTTAGAGGCTCGAGTCGACTGGAATCTAGACCAACTCCACACTAATTTTTGAAGGTGACCTCTCAGTCAGTTGCTCTGGTTCTGCCACAAGTCGAGATAGGAGGTCAGCCCCCACATTCAGGCTGCCCTTGATTTACCGGAGGATGAAGTTGAACTGCTGGAGATACAGTGCCCACCGCATCAGACGAGCATTTGCATTCTTAGATGGTCGGAGACTGGTGAGCGGCATGTGGTCTGCCTCCAACACAAACTCACCTCCGTAGAGATAGTAGTAGTACTTCTTGATGCCTTCCACCACTGCCAAAAGTTCCTTCTCAACCGTGCTGTAATTCCTCTCCGCAGGTTTCAACTTCTGACTGTGATACGCAACTGGAAAAACCTCGCCGTCTGCCTCTTGTAGTAGCACTACGCCAACCCCATCCTGCGAAGCATCGGTCCGGAGGATGAAAGGCTCTTCCTTCCTCACCAGTTGAAGGATTGGTTGCTTGCATAGCAGGTTCTTGAGGGCACTGAAAGACTCCTCTTGTTCAGGTCCCCATTGCACCTTGTTAGATGCATGTTTCTTGAGCAGGTAGGATAAAGGGAGAGTCACCACGGCAAAGTTTGGGATGAAGTTCCGGTTGTACCCGACGAGGCCCAGAAATGACCTCACTTGTTTTTTGTAGTGGGTCGTGGTGCATCTTGGACCTTTCTTATCTTTTCATTCTGGCAGGTTCAGCGTCCTCCACCGACAGTGTGTCCGAGGAACTGTACTGCGGCCTGACCGATCTCGCACTTGCTTGGTTTCACGGTCATGTTTTTTTGTTGGAACCTCCGGAACACCTCCTCTAAGAGTTCCAGGTTTTACTCAAGTGTTGCTGAATGGATTAACACATCATCCACAAATGCCTCAACTCCCTTGATGCCGTTTAGGACTTGCCTCATAACGCGGTTGAAGATAGCAGAGGAGTTTGTGAGGCCAAAGGGAAGGAATCTGTACTGGTAGAGGTCCCCTGGCGCACCAAAGGCTGTGATCTGCCGACTCTTCGGGTCCAGTGGGATTTGGAAGAAGCCCTTGGTCAGGTCAAGTTTGGTAAATAACTTGGAACCAGCTATTCTTGAAAAAATAGATTTCTGATCACACATAGGTTCAGCATCCACCTGGGTAATGGCATTACTCTCCTATAATCCCCACAGATCCTGACTCCCCCATCTTTTTTTCGGACGACTACCATAGGACTACAGTATGGAGACGATGATTTCTCGATGATTCCTACCGCTTCCATTTCCTCATTTTCTTGTTTGACAGTGTCCAGTAGTTGCATAGGTATAGGATAGGGCTTTACCCGAACAGGTGTAGGACTGGTCAGTTCAATAGTGTGATAGTCGACCCGGGCAACTCCTGGCTTATCAGAGAAGATGTCCTTGTAGTGATGCAACAGAGAACCGATGGCATCTCGTTCCTCTACTGATAGATTTCCGTTCGCCTCAACGTCCGTGAAAGTCTCACTCTGGCGGGAGTGTGCAGTGACAGGCCCATCTTCCTCATCACTTTAAAGATCACTGTGGCAGCACAAGTTACCCCTGAATCACACTGGGAAGGCTCGTCCCTGTCTTCCTCAGTGGAGACTATACCCCCGATCGGTGACGGGAAGTACTTCTTCAGCATGTTGATGTGGAACTTCTTTCGTCGAGATCCCACCTGGACGATGTAAGTCAGATCCGGGACACGCTCTGCAATGTCGAATGGCCCTTTCCACTGAGCCAGTAACTTATTGCGCATCGTCGGCAACAGAACCAGGCGCTGGTCACCTGGTTGGAAACAACGAGGCTTGGCCTTCTTGTCATAGTAAGTCTTCTGGACCTCTTGAGCCTTTATCAGCTCTTGCTTTGCCAGTTGACAGGTTTCTTGGAGACGATCAGCTAAATCAATGACGTATGTATAAGTGGTCTTGACTTCCGGATCTGGTTCCTCATCATCCCACAGTTCCCGAAGAACCTGTAGAGGTCCCCGGACGGACCTGCCATACATAAGCTCGAGGGGAAACACCTTGAGTGAGATCTGTGGCACCTCTCGGTACGCGAACAGAAGTGGGGCAATGTAGAGCGGCCACTCCTTAGGTTGTTCGGCTGCCATCCTCCTGAGCAATTTCTTCAGCGTCCCATTAAACCTCTCACAGAGTCCGTTGCACATCGGGCGATAGGGTGTTGTCTTTAGCCCCTTTACCGATAACAGCTGCAACAACTCCTCCATCATGGCAGAAGTAAACTGGGTCCCCCTATCACTGAGGACTTGTTTGGGGACACCGACCCGACAGAAGATTTCCAACATGGCTTCTGCAACAGTCGTGGCCTCAATGTTCCTCAAAAGCACAGCCTCGGGCCACCGCGTGCTAAAGTCAACCAAGGTGAGAATATACTTTGCCCCATCGCTCGCCCTTGGGTTTATCGGCCCCACAATGTAGTGGGGCTGTAGTGGTGCAGGTGGGACTCGCCCTCGATCACTGGTTTTCTGGCAAACATCACAAGAGCGGATTAGCCTAGAGATCTCCTGGCTCATCCTTGGCCAGAAGAATGCTGCACTGATGCGATCAAGGGTCTTCTTTTTACCCATATGGCCGCCAAGAGCAGTGCAATGACCTAGCTTGAACACAGCCAGGCGGTACTTGGAAGGAACCACGAACTGCAGTCGTGTTTCACCCAGAGACGTCACAGTCTCTCGGTAGAGACGGTTCCTCTTCTTTACGAACCTCGTTCGATTCCCAAATGTCTCCTTGATGGTCCCAACCATCAAACTCTTGTGTACTGAAGTGAGCGTGCTGTCATGCTCTTGCTCTTGGACGACATCCTGACTAATGATGAGATCAGACGATGTGGCAATAGCCAATGGGGTGACTCGAGGTTTTGTTTGAGCCATACCCAGAGTGGCTGCAGTAGCATTAACTTGGGTCAAAGCGGTAGCATCAGTTTGGGTTGCAGCATCCACTGCACAACTGTTTCTTGCTCCCTTGATATTTCCAATGATGAGATCGTATATAGGTTCCCTCAGGACTGCTACTGTGACCCAACATGAGAAGAAGGGGGTGTCCACCTCAATTTTGGCCACTGGAACCGTTTGAATGTCACTATTGGCTAAATTAACACTTACTTGTGCTCCGGTGTATTGATGTGGCTTCACCAATTCCTTCCTGACTTCGTTGGGTACCTGCCGACTCCCTGTTCGACCACCGCCTCCGAGTGTGGTACCCGAAAGCGCTGAAATGAGCGTCTGCTTTGCTTGCCATTTCCTTCGACGTCTTAACTCCATTGGCCCTGATTTGAGCCACAAGTTCAGGAGGACATGACCTTTCAAACTGCGTGTGCACCATTAAGTCTATAACCCCTTCCATGGATTTGGGGGTTTCATCCTAACTCATCCACTGAGCCACATAGTCCCTTAAACGTTCCCGGAACTGTGCAGCCGTTTCATTTTCTTCCAACATTGCCCTGTTGAACTGATGCCTGGCCTGCTCAGTAGTCAGCCCATATGCCCGCAGCAGTGCAGACTTCATGTCAGGGAATTTATTTTCAGGATGCTCTAGTCGACGAAGAAACTCTAAAGCTTTCCCATCAAATAGGCTCAGGAACTCAAATTCCTTGATGCTGTCATCAAGCTCGTAGGCTTTTGAGAGATGCTCAAACCGGGAAATGTACATTTCCATGGATTCGCCCTCCTTAAAGGTGGGCATCTGGGGAAATTTCCTATAAGTGACGTTTTGAGTGGGAGTTCCTGACGGAGAAGAATTTTGGTTCTTTTCCGCTAAGGCCAGTTGGAACTCCCGTTCCCTTTGTCTCTCTTCTCGTTCCAGCTTCTTTTCTTCCTTCTGAAAGTCTAGCTGGGCTAATAGTTGTTCATGCTCGCGTTGCTTGTCTTCTCTCTCCTCAGCCTTCTCCATGTATGCAACCGCCTCAGCCCCCTCCAGCCCGAGGTCACGTGCTTCCTCAAAAGCCGCTGCACGAGCTGACATTGTGTAGGTATGGGCGATACAATTGCACAATTATCCACGGTCTGTGTCCCTGTTCGGGCGCCAATTGTTAAGTTTTAAATGCAAGAAAGTGGTTTTCTTAACATAGAACTCAGATACCTTCACACTGGTTACTCACCCAGGAGATTATGGTGTATCACTACGTAGAATTTCACTCTGCTTCCGGCATTCAATGCGTTGTGTACTTGATAAATGATGATTTAATGAATTCCATTAACTTCCAACATCCATCTAAGTTATTGGTTATACTTGACATAACCAATCAGTCATTACCTTTGATAATAATAATAATAGAGGGGTCACAAATACGGGCAGATAATTTCACTTACGTTTATTTGGCACAATTCCATACACTGGACTTATAATTTGCATGGATAGGTCAGTCACTCACATTCACGCCACAGTACCTAAGTTATAAGGGAGAGTTTGTAAACCTGGAGAATTAATCGTTTAGATCTATTAGGCCGGCCTGGAGTGCTCTTGTAGCAAACAGGCCCTCACAATTGATCACTTCCTTTACAGGATGTGTTAACTTGTCGCTGGACTTAACGACAATCTCGGGGATTTGCACACACAGACTCGTAGCACTGGTAGGACTGTATGGCCCCTGTTCTAAATACGCGGAGCAGGAGGTCTGCTATAACCCAAGGTCTAAAGCCTACTGGCTAAAATGTGGTTTTGAGGCGTAAGATGAGAGATGACCCCTATCGGCTTGCCGAGTACCTTATCTCTACCTAAACAAACATTTGGGATGGGTTGTGCGGGAGGCCCAGTGCAACCCATGACACACTCAGAGGTTGAAAAGTCGTATCACATCCCACGTATTATAGGTAATTTTATCCTTATATATACTAATACACGTTCACTACAACACCCGTACTATACGTTCATTACAACACCAGTACTACACTGTCACTACAACACCCATACTACACGTTCACTACAACACCATTGGACCCCAGGTCGCCTCTCAACCTCGCTCACAATGAGAATCCAGTGTGCAACATCAAAAAAGGATCGGCAAAGGCAAAACTCTTAGAATAATGCAGCCTCATAGTCTAGGATGAATGCCTCAAGAAATCATACCTTTGTCTCACCCTATCCACAAACATGAGACTACATCTACAAGGAGATCAGGATGCTGGACGGTTTGCAAACCTTCTACTACAGATTGGGAATGGAACTTTCCCTGTTGATTCAGAAGGACAAATAATCATTCCTCAAGGATTTGGAAATGTTGTAAAGTCCTCAACCGAGCTCACTAACATGGTCTACCCAAACATTATCCACCACTGCAAGGATCACAAGTGGCTGCATGAACGCGCAATTCTGGCACCAAAGAATGAAACAGTGGCTGAAATCAACATGACTCTACTCAGACAGCTCCCAGGCAGTGACACCTCATTCAAATCTGTTGATACAGTAATCTTCCAGGACCAAGCAGTCCAGTACCCTACAGAATTCCTTAATTCTTTGGAGCCCACTGGAATGCCTCCTCACCAACTCACTCTCAAGATTGGAACTCCTATAATGCTCTTAAGAAATCTTGAACCACCAATCCTCTGAAATGGCACAAGACTGGTGGTGAAGAACATGATGCCACATGTACTGGAAGCTACAATACTGACATGAAAAGCTAAAGGAGAGGACGTTTTTATACCAAGGATACCTCTCATCACCACTGACCTGCCATTTGAGTTCAAGCGACTTCAGTTCCCGGTTAAAGTGAGCTTTGCCATGACCATCTACAAAAGCCAGGGACAGTCCCTAAAGATGGTTGGCCTAAACCTGGAGTTTCCCTGCTTCTCTCATGGAAGATTCTATGTTGGATGCTCCAGAGTGGGAACTGGCAAAAATCTGTACATACTCGCTGCTAATGGCAAAACCAAAAATGTGGTCTACCTTAATGCACTACAGTAAGACAATGTGGAGTAGGGGGCAGTGAAATTTTGCTCAAAGCTGCACTCTTCAGGCATTGTTCCTTATACATATCTAAGACTCCATGCCAAATTTGAAGCTGATATGTCGAGGTTTAGTCTGCCGCATTTTCTACTGAAATTTTTAAATTTACCTACAGTACTAGCCAAACAGCCGCTGTGGCGGTGCAATGTTCTGTTCAGTGTTTATCAACTTTTTTTTCATATCTCTTATTTCATTTAAGTTGTCTTGTTGCAGATGAGTATGGTGCTATGTCTATATTGATTATCAGCCTTTTCTTATTTCATTTCTCAATGTTGTGTTACTGTACTGTAATGTAGGGGAGACCTGGGTAAGTAGCTGCCATTGCTACTGCCACCTTAACTGACTATGGCATTATCACAAAGGATGACAAGAGTCAGGTTATTGGACCACATAAGCTGCAGGATGCGAGACAAAAATACCGATTTAAGAGGCAAGAAATTGAGATGGCTAGTTTAGATAATTTGACGTCACTCTATTTTGATGGTAAGAAGACCGCCACTCGTGTGATGATAAAGAATGAGAAGACCGAGAAATGGAGTTCGAGGATGATGGTGAAAGATCATTATGTCATCATGGTTGAGCCTGGCAATGAATATCTCACACATGTGACTCCCAAGACTGGACACGGAAAGCAGATTGCCAAAACTATTCACGAGTTTCTGGTGGAGAAAAATCTAACCCAGCAGCCCATTGTGTGTGTTGGTTGTGATGGAACCAATGTAAATGTAGGATCAGAAAATGGAGTCATTCATCATCTTGAAATGTTACTTGGTCACCCGCTCCATTATTTCATATGTCAGCTTCACGGAAATGAGCTGCCTTTCCGCGCAGTTTTTTATCACTATGATGGTAAACCAAGTGGTCCTGAGCATTGGCGTGGTCCCATTGGAAAGCAGATCAAGGAGTCTTTGTCTGAGCTTCCAGTTGTCGCCTTCCAGCCAGTCAGTTTCCCTGATTTCTCTGTGTTTAATGATGAAGTGGAGAAAGATCTGTCCTGGGATCAGAAATACCTGTATAGGATTTGTAAAGGAGTTATCACAGGTGTTGTTGAAGATGACTTGGCTGCTATTGAGCCAGGTCCTCCCTGTGTGTCAAGGTGGAACACCTTATGGAGTAGAATCCTCAGGCTGTATGTAGCAACATCAAGACCCAGCCATGAGTTGAAAAGAATTGTCATTACAATAATAAAGTTCAGTGCTCCAATGTGGTTTTACATCAAGATACACCCTTACGTAACACACGGCTCAAGGAACATATTCCAGTCCCTGCTATATATGAAACACCTGAGTAGTGAGGAGGAGACGATAGTGAAGAAGGCTGTCCAGAGAAATGCATACTTCGCCCACACAGATCAACTTCTTCTTGGTATGTGTGCAGATGAGGACATGACTGTTAGAGAAAAAGCTGTCTCAATGATAAGAATAATTAGAGAGGAGAATCAGCAAAAGGAAGAATGCACTGGCAGATCTGAAGAGGAGGAGGAAGATTCTGATGCTGCTGTTGACGAGAATTTGTTGAACTATACTGATGAGGAGGGTAAAGATGGAGATGGGAATGAGGATGTGCCTCCTGTAGTCAACATGAGAAAGGTGGTGACTCCGAAACTAAAGTGGCAAGCAAAAAACTATCATTCCATGATTAACTGGAGGAATGAACTCAAGACTGAGCCTCCTTACATTGCTTCTCTGTCAAATCTACAGGTTAATGACATTCTTGAGACACCATTAGTGGTGCCCAAGTGGCCAAACAGCACTCAGGCGGTCGAGAGAGGCATAAAAGTGATGACTGAAGCTTGCACTGAAGTGACGGGATACGAATCGAGAGATGGATATATTAGGCAAAGATTATTGTCTAGGAAAATGATGCCAAGGTTCCGCACAAAAAAGAATTTCAATATGAACTTGTAATGATTTTCTATACGGTGTACCTGTAAAATAACATGTGAATTAAATCGATGTCACCCATGTAAAATTTATCATTATCCTGGAAAACATTAAATGACACCTAATTTTTGGTATACACTAAAAGTTGACAAAAAGTCGTTCGCGATGCGGCAGGGTAAGTATGCATGAAATGGCATGAAATTTTGCACAGGTGTTTGTTACAGCCATACAAACGATGCCTGAAAAGTGCAGCCTGCAACTCAAATAAAAGTGTTTTTTCCCTGCCCCCTAATGTGGAGCCTCCCAAAGAATAACCAGTCTTGATCCCGTTGAACCAGAAGAAAAGGACTGACTAGAGCCGGTAATTTTGGGGCAGAGGTAGGCTGTAGTGTGGAAACCTGCCTCCAGGGATTTTCCTCTCGTGAGGAACTAGATGTGGGTGGCCCAAATGCGAGTGATGGGCAGAGTACATCCTCGCCTTGGTGGACTTCAGCAAGAAGCGGTGGACGATAAGCTCAAGGGCGAGTGATGGACAGAGTATATCCTCACCTTGGTGATCCTCAGCTACAGAGGGACCCAGTTCCACGCCAGCCTGCTGAAGGAGTACTTCTCGTCACCGACCGCGGAAGGTCCATTCAACATTGCAGAGTCTCGGACCTGACTTATAGTATGTGTTGGAGTGTCCATGTGTTACGGTCAACTCGAACCTCCACGCGTCTGACGGTTCTTCAAATCTTATGTAAACCTTTCCACACTTGAAAACAGAACACGACACATGAACCATCTAAATAATGTCTACATTCCCTACACCAAAGTCTAATTATACCAAGTCAACACACTTCGAGTCGAAAATTCGTTCTTCGTCACACATGACGTCTTACAGTCGTGAAGGTGTGTGATAATGTCTAATAATGCGCCTTATATGGATGCATATCAAATTACAGACTACATGATAAAAGTTTGATATTCATCGGTTTCCAAAGTTTGAAAGGCAGAGGAAAAAGTGGATTTTATTGTGTATGAAGCAAATGTATAGCATGGAACAGGACGAAGAGCAACGCTTGAGAGCCACTGGCAGGTTCAAATTTGAACTCCATAAAGTCTAATGTTCAGCTGGGAAACAGGATGTGAAGAGACATGTACCTATTTGTTGCTTGAAACTGTTGTACAGCCTAGTCATCTGTAATATATCTAGCAGGCATATTGATAAATTGAAAACCTCTACGCATATATTACTAACTTGTATTCGGTGATATACTGTAATAAGTTGGGGAGAGAAAGAGAGAGCGAATGATGATAATTCTAATCATTAATAATGTTTATTATTTTCTAATTACACGAGAAGTTCAAGTGGATAACTGAAAGATAGTGTGCTAGGGAATGAGAAAATCAAGAAATATGGTAAGAATATCTTCTAATACAGTGGGGTGGTCTAACCCGGGATAATTTTCGTGTCTCCCTACTTCTGTTTTCTTCGACTACGGCCTTATCACGTCACATAATTAGCTCCACCCCCCCCCCTGCAAGTGGGTTGACTTGGTTTAATTAGAATTTACATTACACTACACAACACGTTGTAAAGTAAATGTATCGTGGTTACACTTAGCATGTACTTTCGCTCGGGAAGTGTCACCCTCGCCTCTGAGTTTTTCTCCAGCCTGAAAATCTAAAGTAAATGTTGAGGTTTTCCTTCAGTAGCGATTGGCGACTACATCCCGTTGCAGTGTTAGTGGTACACACACACGCCACAGTGTGAATATCGAATTCATTGTCTGGGCTAGGCATTCTCTTGACTGTATTGTATACATGTGCTGAAATTTTAATTACCCGAAGTAAATATTTTCAATGTAGGGGCAATTGTCATGGGTTGCGTCAAGCTTTTTAGCATGCCTCAGTCAACCCTATTCCAATGTTTGCTTTATAAAAGATAAGACCGCCGGTGAGGGGTGACTACATTATCAAGATTTCATTGGCGAGGTAAGTGAGCCAAGTTATGGGCCCCAATATGAGAGTGCTGTATTATTCATCGTGTATTACGCCCGCCACAACTACATTTTAGCCATTAGGCCCAAGACCATGGGCTAATTAAGACCCCCTGCTCCCCTGCCTTAAGGGAAGAACAGGGTGTTACACAGAGTCCTTTACCGCGACACCGTCCTGAGGAATGTCAGTGAAAAGAGACTGTGAGTTTGTCATCTCCAAGTTGCCGTAGGTAGTTCTCCTGTGCGACCCTGTCAAGATAACTGTCAGTGAGACGAGACTGTGTGCGTATCAACCCCAAGGCTTTATTATTATTTCCCATGAAAAAAAGATCACTTGTGAAGGCCTGTTGCAACAAAAGCGAACCTAGGCTGGCCAAGTGAACCTAAGTGGATATATTCCCTAGTAAAGTGATTGTATCACCTGAGGAATTAAGGCTCTGATAAGCCAACCCATAGTAGTTTAATTAAATGTAGGGTTCCCAGATTCAGCACTCTCTCCTTTCAAAATTATTTTTTTATAGCGTGAATGTGATGACTCATATATCCATGCAAATTGTAAATAATTGTATGGAACTTTGCCAAATAAATGTAAGTGCAATTATCTGTCCGTATCTGTGATCCCTATCTTATTATTACTAACGTTGATGGCTGATTGGTTAAGACGACGTATAACCAATAACTTAGAAGGAAGTTGGAAATTGACCACATGAAATGTCAGGTGGTGGAGTGAATTTATACTTAGTGATACACCATGATCTCCTTGGTGAAGTAACCAGTGTGAAGGTACGTGAACTCTACGGTAAGACAATTAAGAACACGTATATCCCTCCCGCATTAATCCATAACAACCGTGCTCATTAGACGATCAGATTTGTAAATAGCATATAAGAAAACTATTTGTGTTTAACCGAATACCAAGCAATACTGTAAACAAACAATCATAACTCATTAATGTATACAGGTGACTCTAAATAACTAACAATAATAATAAAATAAAGAAATGCTTTTAAAAATTTTGATGGAAGCAAGAGAAACATGTGTTGTGCTATACACCTCCCCATATTGTATTATACACCACCCTTTTTGTGTTTTATATACCACCTTGTATTGTGTTATACTCCACCATGTATTGCATTATACACTGTCCCCATATTATATTATACACTACACAGTATTGTATTACACACCATCCTGGATTGTACTATACACCACCCTATACAGTATTGTATTATTCACAATTGTCTAATGTGTTATACACCACTCTCTATTAGTATAGAGTCTAATGAATTATTCACCACCATTTAATGTAATGTACACCACCCTGTTCACTTGTACAGTATTATTACATGGCCCTGTACTGTGTTATACACCACCATGTATTGTGTTACTCACCACCGTGTATAGTGTTATACGCCACACGTTACTGTATTATACACCACTCTGTACTTTGTTATACACCACCCTGTGTTATATCCTGTATTGTATTATACACCACCCTGCATTATGAAAAACACTGAAACTATTATATATGCAGTACAGGTTCACTACTCACATTTATGACAAACCCTGAGACTCAAACACAGATAAACTGAACCAACTCCTATTTTTTTACTGATCATGTCGAGAAAAAGACTCCACTCGAAAACAGGATTCATTTTTTTTAATAATATGAAGAAATAGGTTATATTTTGGTGTGTGTGTGTGTGTGTGCGTACAGGATGGCAGCATTATGTTAATGTTAAGATGCAAGCACAACTTGCTTCCTCTCACTTTTAGCTACCGCCGCTGGTGGCGAACATAGAAGCAACTTGCATAAGATTTCCCCTGCCAGTACACATCCTCTACATCATCGAGACTCCTGTTTGCCTCTGAGCAGCAGTGGTCCCCAGAGGGACAGCACATCATAGACCAACTGGTACATGGACACTGTCTTGGAGCCTACCAACCACTGCCCCGCTGCCTTGCGGGTGAACTTTGGTAGGCTACTGTAGTAAACTCAAATGAAAATTCTGAAGTGGAGCCCTGCACCAGGCAGACATGCTTACAGAGCTCCAGTAAGACGTCAACGGTGGTATAAGCAGAAGAGGTAACCAACATGGGAACCCACTGACTACACCCTCGGATGAAGGTAATGCAAGATGGACAGGCTACTAAGACAAAACCCAACAAACTTGGGTATTGGCAGAACACTGCAACTCTCCCTCTCCCCAGACATTGCAACTGCTTCTACCACTGGACCAATAAAAGGGAGAGTCAAGATGTGTGGTTGAAGCCTGCACTCCTGCCTCGCCACATAAACATATCACGCACAGCCATCATACAGCTCATCATACTTCTCATCATCATCAAAACCTCTATACCCTCAAAAGTCCTATGGTGACAGGTACAGGCAGAGATGACTGCCGGGAGTCTCTAGTCACAATTCTGCACATGGGGATGCATAGATAAGATGGTCGTTTATGCACTAGGATCTAGGCAACAGTACATTCCAGTCCTGTCTCTGCGACTGAACAGTCCTTTTGGGGAGCCACTTTGCTCACCCCACATGGGAAGGTGGATAAAATAGGTGCCCTAAACATAACCTGCCTAAAGAACCAACCTGACTGGATAATCGCGCCCAGTATGGTCATCCTTATGCGGTCGAAAACCCAATAATAATCACAGATCAAAGCGAAAACAAACTATACAACCTCTTATGGCAAAGAGCTGGCTAGGTATAACATCGACATAGCAGCCAATAGTTAGTTCCAGCTCCCAGATGAGGGTCGACTCACAGAACAAGGGTCCGGCTATACCTTCTTCTTGAAGGGTAAACCGCATTTATGAACTTGGCTTTGCCATCCGCCAATCCATCTTAAATAGGCTAACTGAAATGCCTTTTGGGGATTAAATAAAGCTCTGAGTAACACAGAATCACTCACGTCATGCCTTCTTCATCAGTGTATATGCCGCATCACTGCATGCAGAGAATGACAGCAAGGACGCCTTTTATGCTGACCTTGAAGGAGATGCTAACCTCTATCCCAAGAGAAGATCAAGTTGTGCTCCAAGGCGACTTCAGTGCCAGAGTTAGCAGAAATGGTGACATTTAGCAGGAATCATAGAGAGAAATGGCTAGGCAAGTGTAATCCCAACAACCTACTCCTCATCAGCAAGTGTGCTGCACACAACCTTACTATCATCTTGTTTGGGCAGGCCGACAAGTTCAAGGGTTTATGGCAACACCCACGATCCAAACACTGGCATCTAATTGAATACATCATTGTCAGAGAAAGAGTTTGCCGAGATGTCATCATCACCCAAGCCTTGCGTGGCTCAGACCACTGTGACACTGATCATCGGCTCGTCAGAGCCAAACTCTCACTTCATGTTGCCCCAAAACGGCAGAAGCAATAAGCCTCCAAAAGTGGTTTTAACACTAAGCGTCTGGAGGACCCAGCAGTAGCATATGCTTTCACATAGTAGCTCCATAAATGGGCTGATAAACAACCCGACTCCAAAAAACAACCCAAATCCCTGTTCCGAATGGGGTATTCTCGAAATTGTCATGACAAAAACCTGCAGAGAGACTCTCGGCCAGATCGAAAGAATACACGAGGACTGGTTTGATGAAAATGAATTGGAAATCAACGTACTCGTCGATGATAAACATGCTGCTTTGAATGATTGGCAGAACAACCCACTGACTCGAATTAAAGCTGATACCCTCCACAAGAAGAAAGCGGCGGCCCAGCGTGAACTTCGCAATCCAAAGAACGAATGGTTAAGAAATAAAGCATGTGAAATGCAATGACTTGCAGATTAACACAAGATGCGCCAATTTTTCAATTCCCTAAAACATTTTATGGGCCAATCACTTATGATGCAGCCCCACTTCGCTCATCTGAAGGTAACTCCCTAATTAATGACGAAGAAGGCATTCTTCAGCGCTGGAAAAAGCACTACCATTCGCTTCTCAACCAAAACACCGATGTAGATGTCCTGACTACCCACCAGGTCCGTCAGTACACAGAGCTGACCAACTTCAGCTATCCTCCATCCCTGGATGAGGTTGCTGCTGCAATCAAACAGATGAAAAATAACAAGCCTCAGGGCCTGATAGAATCCAAGGAGAGCTGTATAAAGATAAAGAACCTCTGCTTACCAGCCGTCTCCACTCTCTCCTGGAGAATATATGGGAAAGGGAGTAAATCTCCCAAGCTCTTAAAGACGCCTCGATCGTCAATATTTATAAAAACAAGGGAGACTGATCAGACTCTGGCAACTCCTGCTGCAACTAGCTGCTGTCCATAGCTGGCAAGATTATCTCCCGGGTCCTCTTATACAGACAGTAAAGGCCTGCCTAATGAGGATCTTATAAAAGGAAAGTCAAGAACCAAGGGTTTCCAAGGGTAACAAACAACCCTTCAAGATTGACATCTCTTTACTACGGAAATAATCACAATGATTGACACCACTCACACAAATATCAAATAAACAATTACGGGAGTCAAACAATTAATGGAGTCAAACAATTATGGGAGCCAAACAAAGTTTACAGATATTTCCTATGGCTGCAGTCCGTTGGAATATTTCGTTGACGCGGTGGTCAGCTCTCAGGGGGAAGGTCCAGGGCAACTTACTCACTTGGCGCCGGCGTTGGTGGGCGATGTCTTGCCACACAGGAGAGACACCAGGGCACGGACGGTGGATAGAGCGTGGAGGAAGTGGCGATGACGTGGCAGCCGCGATAGTAGCTGGAGTAGGTGTCCGGAGATTGACAGCCAGATAGAGAAGGACTGGGGAATCAGCCCACGAGCCCCAGGAGCCTCAGATGAGCACACAACCAGAATTGTACGAACAGCGGGGAAAGTGCAGCTGTGGTGCTGGTTGGGTAGTATCTGATGTGTAACGAAGCAGCAGAGACCTTCTCACCTCCGTCTACCTCCCCTAGTGGGGTTCGCGAACAAGGAAACGAGCGGCGGACAACCATCCTGCTCGTTACCGCCCTTTCACAGACTTCTTCCTGAGGTGGAAATCTTCCTCCCAGAATCTGAATGTGACTTTAGACCATCACTTGGCTCCCCTGACGTGATTTTTGCTGCCTGCCAGATAGAGGAAAAGTGCAAAGAACAACGTCGTGAACTATATATGGCCTTCATCTACCTTTCCAAGGACTTTAATTCGGTCAACAGGGAAGCCCTCTGGCAGACCCTCAGCTTTTTTTGCTGCCCACCAGATTTAATTGCCATTATGAGGCAAGTCCACGATGGCATGACCGGCAGTGTCTTATTCAATGGCACTCACTCTGGGTTCTTCCCCACCCATGGGGTAAAACAAGGAAGTGTAGTGGCAACAACTCTCTTTTCCATTTTCTTGGCTGCCTTCCTTACTCATGCCAGTGCCAATTTAGTCGGCAGGGTGGACATCTCGTACCGGAATAAAGGAATTTTCAACATAAGACAATGAATGCGACCTACAGCAGATCCGGAACACCTATGCAAAAGCGTATCACAATTCGGCCTGAAGGGGAATGTACATAAGACTCAAATTCTCTTTCAGCCTGCTCCTGGTTCAACCACAACCCCACCATCCATGCATCTTTTTTTTTCTTAAGGTGGGGAAAGGATGGAAGGCATGCTTGGGCTCAAGGCACAGCCAGACATGAGGGATAGAGAAGTCATGACATATAGTCGTGGGGGTAAGGGTTGGAAAATAAGTTTAATGAGTGAAACAGAGGGGGACGACACCCCTTGTTTTACATAGTACAGAGTTTGTTGGCTAACTAAGCTAACCTAGGATTTAGGATGAGGTTGTACAATGGTTACTTTGGTAGACAATGACTAGTTTGATTTTACAATTACATGTTTATTAAAATCTTATACAGTATTACGTTATGGACTCACTAGATTGTGACTTGTTAAATGTGAACATATATCATCTAAGTTTTAATCTAAGGTGGATCACTGTGGCAGACATAGATGGGTTGTGGGTTCGATTGTTGTAGTGTGGGCAGACTCCGTGGAGTCGCCCTCCTTTGATGTCTTCCCCGTATAGGTGTTCTGGGGTGTGAGGGTCGTCCAGGAGCTTGCCCCAAACCTTCTTCCCAAGTCGATGGAACCTGACATTGAGGGCCTCTGTTTTATTTCTCAGGTGGATGGTTTCCACTGTCTCCTGGTAGGGTGGCGCTTGACCACTGGCTGACCTCAAACACTTGTTTTGGAAGCTCTGGAAGTTGTTGTAGTCTGGTCTTGCCTTGTGTGACGAGTAGTATATGTGGGTACTCCAACACAGGCCTATGCACAGCGCCTTGTACAGGTGGACTTGTATCTTCTCAGGCATCAGTTTAAAACGTTTTAATTTGGCTGTGGCGACTTTGGCTTTCTTTAGTTTGTCCTTCACGTGGGAAATGATGCCCGTCCAAGAGATGATGAGGCCGAGCAACCTGCCTTGTTTAGAGTACTCAATCTCTTCGTCTTCGATCTTCAATGTCGCCGGCTTGAATTTGGCCCAGGGTATACCTCGAATTTCGTTTTGTTTGTTTTTATTTTCCATTTATTTTCCTACTCCGAGATATCCTCTATTGTCCGAGCAGTGAGTCGCGCTATCCGTGCCGTAGACCTTCCTGAGCAGGTGACGATCTGTGTTACATCGTCAGCATACATGACGTATTCGCTGCCGCCTATTGGGGGTAGCAGGTTAGCCATGTAGAGCGAGCAAAGGGTTGGAGAGAAACAAGAGCCCTGAGGCACGCTGCTCGAGAATGAGAATTCTTCTCCACAATGTTCTTGCATCTTGATTTTGGCTCCGCGGTCCGTAATGATGTTGCACAGCAGGCGCGTCAGGTTTTCCGGTAGCCTCAGTTGTATGATCTTATGCTGCAGCCCCGCGTGCCAAACTTTGTCAAACGCCTTGCTGACGTCCCTTATTACTACGTTGCACTGCAGGCGGACAGTCATGGCCTTGGCGATCTGCTTGTAGGCCTGGGCTATGGCGGAGGATGTGCCTTGGTAACATAACATAAGAACATAAGAATGGAGGAAACTGCAGCGGGCCTATTGGCCCATACTGGGCAGTCCCGTTTACACCCAACCCCTATTGCTCATATAAGCATCCAACCTATGTTTGAAGCTATTCAGCGTATTCGACTTAATGATGATATTTGGTAACTTATTCCATTCATCCACTACTCTGTTTCCAAACCAGTGTTTACCTATTTCACTCCTAAATCTAAATTTGTCTAATTTAAAACCATTGTTACGAGTTCGCTCCTGGTTGGATAGTTTAAGTACCTTTGTAATGTCCCCTTTGTTTAGCCCTGACTTCCACTTATACACCTCTATCAGGTCGCCCCTCACTCTACGTCTCTCGAGGGAGTGCAAGTTAAGATGTTTTAACCTGTCTCTATACTCAGGGTTCCTAATGCCCGGGATTAGTCTTGTCATTCTCCTCTGAATTCTTTCCAAGGATTCTATATCCTTTCTGTAATACGGTGACCAGAACTGAACTGCGTAATCCGGGTATGGTCTCACAAGCGCAAGATACAGTTTTAGGATGACCTCGCTAGTCTTGTAACTAACACTCCTTTGTATGAACCCAAGTACTTTATTAGCCTTGTTACGAGCAAAAACACATTGTTTATTTGGCTTAAGGTTCCTACTTATCATTACTCCTAAATCTCTCTCGCAGTCGGATTTCTCTATGGCATCGTTGTTCATCTGGTATCTGGTTTCCCTGTTTACATCTCCTATACTGAGTACTTTACATTTGTCCACGTTGAATTTCATCTGCCATTTTTCAGACCATTCGAAAAATTTGTTTAGATATTCCTGTAGTTTTGCGGAGTCCTCGTCAGATTTAATAACACGTCCTATTTTAGTGTCATCAGCAAATTTACTTATGTTGCTGTCTATGCCGATATCTATGTCGTTTATGTATATAATAAATAATAATGGTCCAAGTACTGAGCCTTGTGGAACTCCACTAGTGACGTTTCCCCAATGGGACTTAGTGCCGTTAATGCTCACTTGCTGTTTCCTGTCCTGTAACCACACCCTAATCCATTTGAGGATATTATCTTTGATGCCATTTGCTTCTACCTTTCTAACTAGTCTTTCGTGGGGGACTCTGTCGAAGGCTTTGCTAAAGTCGAGATATACCACATCATAATTGTGCCCCTCGTCCACCGATTCGAAAACTGATGAAAAGAATGTTAATAGATTAGTTAGACATGAACGTCCGCTTGTGAAGCCATGCTGGGAATCATTGATCAATCGGTGCTTCTCCAGGTGATTTCGAATAGAGTTTGAAATGATTGCTTCCAGTAATTTGCCTACTTTTGATGTTAGACTGATAGGGCGGTAGTTAGAGGATAGTGCTGGTGGAAGCCGAACTGGCAAGGATTATGCATGTCTTCGTCCTCTAGATACATCAGCAACCGCTTGTTTACTATTTTGGCAGGTACCTCCAGCAGCGATATTTGTCGAAAGTTTTCGACTTTGCTTGGTGTCTTGCCTGCTTTTGGTATGAGGCGGATAACGGCGATTTTGAACATCTTAGGGAAGTATGCAGAGGAGAGGCAGGCATTCCATATATGAGCAAGCCTCTCTATCATATTATCGTTGAGTTGAGCCAGGATCTTATTGTTAATATGGCTTTGCCCAGGTGATTTGTTTTTAAACCCTTTTATGACGGCGGACACATCTGCAGGTACTATGCGTTCCGTCAGGTAGCTTCCGTCCACCAGTATATTGAAGTCAGTCCGTGTGCGCAGCTGGAGCAGGTGCTGATGGTCCTGCAACTGACATAAAATGTCCTCTTCAAACTCCCTGTCGAAGCCCTCTTTCTTCTGTTCACTAATGGTAAAGACTTTCAGTAAATATCGCCGATGTAATTGTTCTTGGTTTTCCTCCTCGAATATTTTCATGTTGTTTTGGTCGAGCTGGTGGAACCCATTAGTCGCTTGATCCCTTTCCAGAAGGCAGCAGAATCGCGATAATTGTTGGTTGCCTCCCACACCAAAGCGGCCTACTTTTGTAAATGTAGATGTTTGCTGTCGTGCTGGATGTTCGACTATAGCTCTCGGTACCGGTTTCTCAGCTCTTGCGTCCACCCGCTGATATTGGCTTGCTGTCTCACGTGATCGTACTGGATACTGAGCTGCTTCAGCTGGTCACTAGTGTGAGGATGGGGAATGGTCCTGTGAGTGGTGGTCAGGATGTTGTTGTCCATCTCCGTCTTCACATCCGTGTACCATTCTTCGACCACGTCGTCGATGTTATTGGGGCTGACTTCTTCCAGGTTCCTCCCCAACTTGAGACTGAGAGACTCCTTGAAGGAGTCCCAGTCTGCCCGTTTGAGATTTGACCTGATGTTGGCGTGGAACATAATGGGATTACATGAGAGAGTCACGACGACTGGCAGGTGGTCGCCGGTACTGATGGGTCCGGCGCTAACGTGCCTGTTCAGGACGGCCTCGTTGTTAGAGAGGATTATGTCGGGTGTTGTGGCACTGGCACGTCTGATCAATGTCGGGAAATCTGGCCCGAGGTGTTTCAGTTTTCTCTTTCTGATGTTGTCATACAGCGCCACACCGACGTTGTTCTCATTACCGTATCCGAGTATTGCGTGGCACGCATTTAAGTCCCCTATTATGTATGTTGGTTTTCTGTGGCGTAGCAACTGGTTGAGGTACTGTTCGGGTAAGTAAGGATGTCTGGGAGGTAGGTACATTGTGCATATGATAACAGGTCCCCTAGTTGTCTCCACCTGCAGTCCTAGAACTGAATCCTCAAAGTCTAGCAACACTCTGTGACTCACCCGTGACCTGATGGCCGCAGCGATACCATCGTTCAGCTCACCTGTCATGTTCCTCTGGTATACAGTGTAGCCAAAAAATTTCAGCTTACTTTCGCCCTTTATGCCAGTACTGTTTAGCAGAGTAATGTCTGGGTCTAATTGATAGTATAAGTTAGACAGTTCATTACGGTTACTAAGGGACCAGTATAGGACATTATGTTGGACAATTTTCATCCTGCTAATGACTGCCATTTCGGAAACTGTAGACTGGGGCGTCGCTTGAAGTGTTTGCTCGGCTTCAGCTATTTCAAGGGGGGGTGGGTGGCCGGAACTTCTTAGCAGAACCTTCGAACATCTGCTTATCAGTTATTGGCAGGCTCTCGAACTTCTCACCCGTGTACAGGAAGGTGTTCAGGTCCTGGGCCATCATCTGGACGCAACCGTTGACTGTGGTTACAGTCCGATGGTCACTGTCGTCGATGGGAGTACATGTATTGGGGTCATTAAGATTTATGGTGTCGTTGGAGCTATGATCCCAGGGGGACTGAATGGACACATCGATGCTACGGTTATACTGACTTTTGCCGAAGTCAGGGAGGTCATGGTCTATTTCTTGCGTGGGTTGAGGTCGTCGATAAGTCGTTGAGTGGGTTACTGCCTTCAGGATTTCTTTTGAAGGGATTTCGTCGCTTATTTCAACAGGTGCAATGTTGTTCCTGGTTAGTGTCTCGTTGATGTGTTTTGAGAATGAACTTGGTTCATGGGCACGCAGGTAAGACAAGTTTATAGCGGTGGCTTTGGACTCGTCCAGCTGTGGAGAGGAAAAGTTCCTCATGCTCTCCGCCACTGCGTCTTTCATGGCGCCTAGTGACTCAGTAACTGCCTATTTTACTGAGTCCTTGATGGTTCGTATCTCTGATTGCAGGACCCGCTCACATTGTTGAGTTTTTGTGAGTCAGCTTGAGTTTCTTTCAGAGCGTCTTTTAGGGTTTGGCTGTAAGCCATGATTGTCGACTGAGTGGTGTTTTCTATGGTGTTTGAAATCTCCCTGGTTTCTTTTTGCTTGGTTATTTCTGTCAGTTTCTTCTTTGTTTCTTGAGTTACCTGTTTCCTGACCAGGCAGGTGGCAGAGAAGGTCCTGTGGCCACCCTCGCAGACGACACACTTTTTGATGGTGCGACGGCAGTCTTTGTAGAGGTGCTGATCAGATGAACACTCAGAGCAGATTTGGTCATGTGGTCATTGTATTTATAGCACTTCATACATTGTTGGATGGGCGTTTACTTTTCATATTCTATTTGGTGTGATGAGATTTAAGTGCCATGTGCATATAGCCCCTTCTCCTTCATTCTTTTTTGCATCCGCTGTGTCTGAATAGTAAACCTTGATTATATTGTGGGTTTACATAGGATACACCTCCACAATCTTGACATTGCTTTGCATTCCATTTCATCTCTTATATCTTCTGCGTTATTTTCCACTACATCTTGGTCCAACTTCCTACATACAAGGGTGAGCTTGGCGCTGTAATCCCGTGGGACAATGACCTCGTAACCATTAGTTCTCATTTTGTCCGTGGCACTAGACTTAAGTAGTTTATCAGCATCTTCATCTGTTTCTGTGAGGATGATGTAACCATCTCTCAGATCCACAAGTCTATTTATTCTCACCCTTTGGTCGCTCAATAGCCTTTTTGTCCTATCCGTGACCCCTGGGTCGGGGTTCCGGAGATCTTCACTCTCACTTTAGCCATGGTCAGTAACATACATGAAAATCCTATCTAATCTGTCCACCTCAGCTAAACCCCATGGATGCCGCTCCTTCTGTCCGCTTGCTGGGCGAGTGAAGACGGGTCTAGGGGTAGGGTGAACAGACAATCCCCTGACTGGGGCCTAGCCAAGCCCTAATACCTATCAGTGACAGGTTATGAAGCACTGCCGAATCCCTAACAGAAAATGTTGCCACCCTTACTGTCTCGACTCAGCAGCCCTCTAATGGCCCCCCTTGTGGCTCTGCCGGCAGGGTTCGCGTCGTTAGCAAATAGCAGGGACTCTAGACGAAAGGATAGGTTAGGGAAGAAGAGCAGTTACAAGAATAATAATTCCCATGTACAACTACAAGGTAAAGCAGCTAGAGCGAACCCAACGTGAAAAACAAGGCTGACAGTCGTAACGGTCAACAATTTGAACATGAGCCAGGAGCGACGCACGTGCTGGGTGCGCTCTGTCCATGCAGCTTAACGGTACTACCCTCTCTAATGTTGCCCACTTTCAGGATCTCTGCTCCCACCTGTCCACCACCGCGGACATCGATGAATAGATTCAACATCGGATCAGAAGTGTATATCAAGCCTTTGGCAGATTCCGTACCCGTGTCTTCAGCTGTAGGGATTTTAAATGATCTACAAAGTTGCACGTATATTGAGCACTGCTCCTCCCCACCATGCTATATGGCAGTTTAACATGGGTCACATACAGGAGGCACCTCATGGCACTTGAAAATTTTCACCAGCGTAGTCTATATTCCATCCTCCGAGTTCGCTGGGAAGACAAGAGAACAAATCCCAGTATTGTTGCTGACACCAACTGTAGAAGCATCGAGGCTACCATTATCCATGAAGAACTACGTTGGACTGGCATGGACCACAGTAGACTGCCTAAGCAGCTATCTTACAGTCACCTAACGAATGGTAAAAGTAACAGTGGCCAGTGGCAGGCAACGGGAAAGGTATAAGGATAGTCTTGCGTTAAAGCTGAAAAGTGCCAAATCGACCCCCTCACCTGGGTGACGATCACTCCATACCGTAACGCTTGGAGGAGCACTGCACGTGATGTCAATACTTTCGATTTAGCCAGACTGCACACTGGGGCAGACAAACGCTAGCGTAAGAGAGACCCTACCGCCGCCCCTCTCGCACTAGATGTAGCCTCCACACGTGCCACAGCTGTGGACGGCCCTGCCGGTCCTGTATCGGCCTCTGAAGTCACCTCGGAGCTCACCGATGAAGGTGAAATTCTTAATAACTCATATCATTGCATCATAGCTGGATGATCATCATACTCGATTCCGAGTGACAGAAATGTAGTAGTAGTAGTGTGTGTGGCGAATAGGATGATGCTAAGTTTCATTGTTCTTTAGTGAGGTAGGTGATACGAATAAGTTTTAACAGTGATGTTTTTTTAATGTGTTGAATCATATTATTCATAAATGTTTTTTTTTTTGCCTAAATAATATATACTCTTGTAATGATTTTTTGGGGTAAACATTGATATTATTTTTCAATAGTTTAGATAAATGTCATCGCTTAATAATGGTGGTGAATTACATTTTCTGAAAACAGTATGTAAGGAATTAATTGTTATTACTATTAGTATATTTTTTTATGTCTCAGATGTAAAATTTATAAATATGTGTAGGTAGTTGGCGGTACTTGTTAAGGATATGTGTTTCTGATTCGGGTGTGATGAGGTCATGTGTGAGGGTGTGTCTGGAGTGGGTTTGCTCAAGTCGGGCGTGTCTACTACAGTAGTTTGAGTTCTTTGTACTTATCCAAACCGCCAACCCTGCTAGCTTAGGGCGGCTGGATTGATGAGGGTATATCTGTGTCGGCTGTCAGTCGGATGTCTCAATTCATTCGCCAGCCAGCCTTCGCCGTGAACGGACCTCTCTTCTGACCCTTCACTGCTAAAGCCTGCCAGCCTGTCTCTAACCGTTGACGACCCAAACGAAAACGACCACCTCACCACCATTACTTACACACCTGGGAAGCTCGTTCCAGACAACGCCCTTTCTGTGCCTCCCAATGATCAGGGGTGACTCCTGATCAGAGGCGGCCCTGATTGAGAGATCTGTAACGGCTTTCTGCAGCGGACTTGGGCCGCGATCCCACTGGTGTTACTTGCACCACTGGCTGCTTTTCTTTGATCATCCTTCTTTTTCGCTCTGGCCTGGGGACCTGCACCCTAGAGGTGTATCCGTCCTTGGGTCCCCCCTTTAACTGTTCACCTCCACCGCAGGAGATTGTGAACACGAAAGGGGGTAGGAGCATAACCCATCCTTCCGCCGAGCCTTCCTGGGTAACCGTGATCGTGCGGGACCACCTAGGAAGGGGGTCGCACTCCTTAATCCTCCACCCCCCTGAATAGGTACACTTTAAAGCTCACGCCTATAAGTGAGCACTTATCAACAATAGGGAAATAGGTTCCCCTAACGGGGCTTCTGGGTGAGTGACACAGGAACCACTCCACGACCACTCGACCAGCAAGTGACGGTGGGGAGTGCTGTAATTCCTGTGTTTAGGTTGCTCGCCCGGAATAGGTAGGGCGCCTGTAACTTTCGTTAAGTCACAACAAGACTGATGCCACGGAGAACGACCAAAGCAAATGACTAGGACAACTGGAAACAGGATACGGGTACGCTCCCTCCAGGCGGGCGTATCCGAAAAACGCAAGGAGGAACTGGGCATACTACTATGTGCCCAGCTAAACATCAAATTCGCCGCCTTGATCGAAACAAAGGACTCCTTCATAGTGCTTTGCCTGGAAGAAAAGGATGTAGACAATATGCTTCCTGCCGACTCAACAAAGAAATTAAAAGAACGGGGTTTTGAAACAGTAATACCAGCACAGCTACGTGCAAAAAAAATCTGCAGTTATTAAAAGGGTAGATAGAAATATACTGAAAGAAACACCAAGCTACATTGCTAACAATATAGAAGAGAAGAATCTATGGGCTAGAGTTGAGGAGGTGATGCTAATGCCTGGTGCTCCCACCATGATGAAGGTCAGGTTTGGAGAGATCTCCATGGCACAAAAAGCTCTAGAGAATGGCCTCTGTATCTCCCACTACCACCTGTCAAAGCAACAAATCGAGCAGGAGGAATTTTACGCAATAATACCCTGTTGGAACTGCTACAAATACAATCATCTAGCAATAAACTGTCCCCAAAAAGATAAAAAGTTCTACTCCGAATGCGCAGCAGAGGGCCACACATTCAGAGAAAGTAGCGATAAAGATAACCCCAAATGCCTGAACTGCAATGGGGACCACCGAACGCTAGCAGCACGCTGTCCCATAAGGAAAGAAATAATCAGGAATCTGAGAGAAAAAGAAAAGACAAATAAGAAGAAAGAAACAGACCCTAACAAGACGTATGCAGCAATTGCAAAGCTGCAAGATACCACCTCCAAAGTTCTGAAGAAAGCGAAAGAAAACCCCCTCATGCAACCTACATACCTTAATCTGAGCGAAGGATTACCATTCACAATTCTAACCAGTATCATTCATGCACACATCAACAACATCGCAAAACCAGGAACCTTTGGAAAAACGATCAGGGAAATGTTTGCTGCAAACAATCTGCCGGAGGTAAAATTTCCAGACGACGCCCCCTGAACAGAAATATTTAAAATTGTCACCGAGAGTAGCCTGGGAATAACCAAACCACAGGAGCACATAACCAAACTAGGCACAGAAGAAAACGTCATGGAAATAGACCCTATCACCCAAGCAGTCACACCACACCGCAAATCATCAGATTCCACAACTCAGCAAACAGAGAAACCACAACCTGCAAAAGCTGACCCAACCAAAGCGAAATCAAGAAAAGAATCCCACTCTGGCCATCGTGCCCCCCCATCTTCACCAAGCGATGTGCAGCCAGCAGACCTAGGCAATGAGATCGGCATCCGCTTCTACTCAGTCAACACACCACCTACAATAACAAATGATAGACTTCTGCAGGAAATCAAGGAAGGCACAGTCAAATTCACCTACGAAGATGATAGGGTAGAAGAATCCTACATAGACCAGTTGATAAATGCAGGACTTATAAACACCAAATACAACAAAATTGAAAGAGTAGATATAACTAAGTTTAAGAAAATCAGAACGGGATTAAAGGAGGAAAGGAGTAGACACTCGCCAGGAGATACACGAGCCAGCAAACACCCTACACCAAGTTCTCGGGATCCACGACTACTCAAAACAAATCATTAAAGATAATTCAGCACAACGTCCTTGCCTGGACTCTGACGAGGAAAACAGAACTTATCAAGATCTTTAACTACCATGTACATCAAATGAACATACACGACGAACCACATGACGGAATAGCAATAGCTATAAAACGCAACACACAATACAAAATCATTGACAACTTTCAAAGTAACTTTCTTGCAGCCGAAATAAATACAACAAGAGGCCCAATAACTATTGGAACTTCTTATCAAACATTCAGAAGGCCAATATTCCCTACAGGGGACATCTTAAAACTAATGAGGCAAAACAATCCAGCATACTTCATAGGAGACCTCAATGCTAAACACACAACCTTAGGACACAATATTAGAAACCCAGGAGGAAAAATCCTCCATGCTCTAATCGAACACGGGACAATAACACACCTCGGGCCCGATTTCGAAACTTACGCATCAGCCGGTAACTCTGGGAAAGCAGACATTGTTTTAACCAATAGGCATCACCATCTAAACGTACATCTAAAAGCTGGACCCACAACAACCAGTGATCATCTACCCATAATAGCAACTCTATCCACATCCCCAAATTCCATCAATCCCAAGATTTTCACTTAGAGCAAATTGGGAAAAATTTAATCGGATCTTAGCAACAACGAACCAACACTACTACACAACAAAGACACAACAGAGATTGACAAAACACTGGATACATGGTACAATGAAGTAATAACAGCAATGAAAAACAACATCCCAAAAACAACATACCGTACATTACCACATGCACAATTAACATATGAAGAGAAAATGATCCAAACTAGATTCACCAATCTATATGAATACACAAAAACACACGGGTGGAGCAATGACAACAGAATATTATACAGGAATCTAAAAGAAGAACTGAAAGACATAAGCAAGAACAAACACAATGAAACATGGAACAAACTGATCAATGATACACAAGCAGACTACAGAAATCCAAAAGCAATCTGGAAAAAAATTAAAAACCTAATAGGAACTAACTCGGAAGAAACTAGCTACATAAAGGACAAAAACGGTAGAAAGGCAACAGAACCACACGATAAAGAACCAATATTTAGAGAATACTGGAAAGACATATTCAGAATAAACGACGAAGACAGTAGAAGCTTCTGCCAAGAAACAGACCAGGCAACTAGAACAAATTTGAGCCAGAACACAGAGAAATGGAAACCTACTAGAAAAATCCACCTCAATTCATTAAATATTAATAACCCAATAATTGCTCCATTAACCCAAAGTGATATTGAAAAAACAATAGCAAGCTTTAAGAACAAAGCACCTGGCATAAGTCAAATTAATAAAATCGAACTACAAAACATTCCTGAGTCTATGATCGAACAGCTTAAAAATATATATAATGCCTCACTTGCAACTGGCTTCTTCCCTACCAAATTTAAAATAGCCAAAATCAGACTCATCCCGAAAGCAGGAAAGAACCATACCCAAGCAGAGAACTACAGACCTATCTCACTACTGGAAACACCCGGTAAAATATTGGAAAAAATAGTCAACCACAGACTCAGAAATTTTCTAGACCAAGAAAACAAATATAACCCGAGACAGCGCGGCTTTTGGAAAAATCGAGGAACCAACACAGCAATGACACTAATATACGAATCAATTGCAAATGCTACAAGCAACAGAGACCAATGTAATATAATTCTAAGAGATGTGTCAAAAGCATTTGATAAAGTCTGGCATGAAGGATTGAAGTTGAAAATAATCAAATTGGACATGCCTTCCAATATCACAACACTGCTATGCAATTCCTTAGACAACAGAAAGGCCAAATTAATCATCGACAATCATCTAGGACAAACTTTCGACCTTCATAGTGGAATTCCCCAAGGCAATAATATATCGCCGACATTATACACTGTATACACAGCAGACATGCCGCAACCACGGCAATTAGAATATATAGCATACGCAGATGATGTCACACAGATAGTCAGGTACCCAGGAAAATCCAAACAAATGATGGCCATCAGAACAAGCAGAGAAATAGAGATAATAAATAACTATGAACGAAAATGGAAGATAAAAACCAATGTCCAAAAACTCAAAATAATTCACATCTCAAAAACAAACCGATACCCTATTATTGTCAACAAACAACAAATACCATATGCTGCCAACGGAAAAATATTAGGACTCAAGATAACCAGAAACGGAATAATACCCCACATCAATGAAAGAATAGCAATTGCAAAATCACAACTTACAAAGCTCAGAAGATTCCTCCAATTAAACACCAACACGCAATTGCACCTATACAAAGCACTGATCAGACCACACTTAGAATACCCTCCGATACCTCTGAACACAATCGCAAGAACAAACAAACTTAAATTTCAAGCAGTGCAAAATATAGCCCTGAGAAGAGCGGCAAAACACCAACCACCATACACACAAACAACACAAGACATACACACAGAACACGGCATAGACCCACTCAACACCAGAATACACACCCAAGCAAATGCAATAGGGAAAAAATATCCAGCAAGAACAGGATCCCATACTAAACCAACTAATTGAGGAAAACAACAACACATCGCACAGACGGTGGCCTAGAAGCAGAAAAAATGATAACGAAGAACCAGAGCCTGTATATGCACAATAAAAAAGAACCAAAAGATGGGCACAACTCTCCAGTCACACAAGGACCTGGAGGGACTCCACAAACAAACAGACCTAAAAAGTTCACAAATACCCACAATAAAAAACTAGAAACGAAAAGATGGGGATCATCCCTCCAGTGCCACAAGGACCTGGAGGGACGCCTATCATAATATGCCCCAAGGAAACATCAAATAGAACAACTTAGCTTAGCTTGGCTGAGACCGGCCTTCCCTAACCGCATGAGTCCTCTAATGCAGCACTGTTGACGGAAGACAAAAAACGTCTCCCCAAGGTGGATAGCCCACCTGCTGTAAACCTCCTCCTCTATTTCCCACTTCTGAACTTTACCTTGTACTGTACCCTTCTTGCACCCTCAGAGCTAATTCTCTCTTCTCTCCGTATTACCGACCGACCGATGTGTCAATGTCAGGCATGCCAAAGTCGGGTGCGACAAGGTCAGGAGTGTTAGTTATAAACATTTTGTAGATTAGCAATTATTACGGTTTGTTTACTGTTTATAAATAATATATGATATATCTGCATTTACTTTTCATGTACACTCACGCGCCATAGTTTCGATGCACCCTTTACCCCTACTCCTGACTCGATGGAAGTCGTAGCCTTGGCTTCATACAGAGCGTCCCCCACCCACCCCACTCTCACTTCCCCTCACTCATCGTTCAGTGCAATGTGGTAACTCGAAGCTTCACTGGATTGTACAAATAGCAGTTCATGATTTAATATTTGAGAGTATATATGCACGATACAGGTTTTTTTTAGTGACTTCTCAACACTTTAGTTACCACCACTATACTTAACATTACTATACAAGAGGGTCCATTCGATTTGCAGCCCTGACTACGGATTCCCTCGAGCCAGGAGTAGGGGTAGAGGGTGCATTGACACTGTGGTGCGGAGTGTACAGTCCCCCAAAAAGTATAGTTATATTATAGTAGCTACATTTTGAAATGCTAGGCGAAATGCTTTGATGTGATCCACAGTGCCTACTCGCGATATCAGCAGCAGCATAAAATCCATTAAGCTATATTAATGTATGTGTAGAAGCAAAGCATATTTAACGAAGCCACTGACTGATGATTACAATAACACGATAACACTGAAATATACATTAAATGAAAATCTTTCCAAACATCACGGTTAAAACTGAGACATTAAAACGGACATTTCACCATTACGTCGTTGTAGTAACGGAGTTTCATTCTTACTGAATTTCACAGTATGCCTACTTATGTTGTTCACGGTATGCCTAATTTATGAAGAGTGGCTAAGCAAATAGTACTTGATAGAAGAGTGAACAACTAAAGTACTATAAAATATATTTCTACACGTAAATTGCATTGGTTTAACACCAAAATAAGGTTTCAGTGTGGTACTAGTTGTTTCATGGCGCCTAACCCATCGTGATACTTAGGGTTCACCTACCCCAATTCTCCGTGATATCTCAGCATTACTTATAAACTCATTGTGAAGAGCAATGGTACAACTTCTTATATCTTTACGACATTCACTCTAAGTCATAAAACATGCTCAAAGGTCACAAATGTAGAACTACCAACCGTTCAGAAACAAGTCGAGTAAAATTGCTCGGAAAACCTCGAATCACATTGACCTCATAATTAAGATACTTTTAGGGGGAACTGTATGTGAATCGTTTCCCAAATAATATAGTGTTATAGTTTTAGTGACACTTTTGGCATAGTTCCACGATCAGACTCGAAGCTTCGCTGTCACTTTACCCAGATTCGTCATGAGTTTCGGAACATTAGGCTGTGTGCGTGCGTGCGTGCGAGCTTGATAATTGGAAAAACTCAAAATTCATATATTTTCTGCTTTTAAAAAAATCGGTGTGGTCTATATAGACTCGCATCACCCCTGTAAGAATATTTCCTGCCACAAGCAGCAGGGAAATTGCTAGACTCCTGTCACGGTCAGCTCTGTATTCTTTCTTTTTGTAAATAGTGATTACTCATACATTGTCGAACTTACATTCTTGGGGTACGGCACCAGTGGTCCATATGGTCTATCTGGATTGGTGAAAGCGGCGACAGAGAAGGTAGCTGCCGTTCTTATACTCTTGATCTTGGCGGGTATGTCGTCAAGTCCAGCGCTTTTATTGTTTGTTGGGCCTTTCTTGCCACGTCAAAAGTTGGTACTGCGGTTCGAGCATCCTCAGAGGAACAAAGGCTCGGAAAATTATATAGTACAGATGGCTCAACTGGGTTTTTCGGTTGACTAGTGTGCTGAAGTGTTCTGTCCATTTCAAATCTCAATAGTATCTGCGGTCTGTCTTTAAAGAGAGTGATGTCATCAGCAGATTGAACAGGAATCAGGTTCCGGATTGAAGTGCCATAATTGTTTTAGGGTGTCGTAAAAAGTGTGAGAGTTGTTGATCTCAACAAAGTTTTGCAGCGCCTGACAAGGGCGGATGACTGCTCTTAGAGTTTAACAGTGAGTAGTGAGTAGATTTCCTAGAGCGGTCGACGAACCAGTCTTGGTGATGCCTTTTCTTGCAAAACCGAGGGTCTCCACGGCTGGCTGGTTGGTGACGAAGCTCAGCTTGGCACATTCGCCATTCAATGTCGTGGTCTACAAGGTTTGTTATCTCTGAAATAAAGTATAAGTTCTCTACAAGTTTCCCTCTGAGTCTCTGAGGACTCTGCAGTCTGTTCGGAGTTTGTCGTCTTTGATAGGGGCGGAATTTCCAGCCATAATTATTTATGAAAAAATTTTGATTTGACAGCAAATCCTTCTGGTCTGTTTTAAGTGTGATTGCATAGTCAGGCCCAAAGACTATATACTAAAGATAGGAAAGCTCGTACGAAAGCTATTGAATTAACCGTGGGCCGCAAAGCCGGAATCAGCGCCATCTATCGGCAAGGTCCCAAATAAACTCTAGCTCCGAAGGGAGGGTCAATCTGAAACTCCACCTCTGTTTTTTGTTATTATTCATATCCTACCCACTGCGCCATGTTAGGGTGCCAACCAGGGGAATAAGTAAAGGCCGCGTCCATAGTCCATTTATTGGCGAAGATGACACGGGGGTGAGGGGGGGAAGACATGTCCTCACAGCGAGACGTTTGAGACGGAACTGAGCTCCACGTCCGTTGGGACCGACACAGTGTGCCAAACCGGCACACTGTATCATCCACTCTTGGTACAATGGTACGATGGACTAGTTGACGGCTCTGGGCAAACACAAGAAATGCACTCGGCCAAGTTCGTAGAGTGATACGGTATATATAATTTGTAATAAAAATTTTAAGTCCTGCTATAATAGTCGAGATAACTTTATTTCTCCAGAAACAGGACCTCCATTTGTAATGACGTCACTAGTTTCAAACACCGCTGGGCTGCAGTGGTAAGAAATAGAAAGGGTGGCCTCTTCAGACCCCAAACGCCACGTTCAGGTAAGTTTTAATGGAGTTTTTTATGGTCAAGTCATGGACATTTCGTAAGTGATGAAATGTGCCGCGAAGAACAGCTTCAAACATAGGTTGGATGGATATATGAGCGATAGGGGTTGGGTTTAAATGGGACTGTCCAGTATGGGCCAATAGGACCGCTGCAGTTTCCTCCATTCTTACGTTCTTTTGGACATAAAAAACTCCCATGTTCACACTAGCTCAGCTGTCATGTACTTACACCTGGTAGACATTTTTTTTCAGTGCATTTACAGAGTATATGAGTACTAGATGGAGATACGAGTAAATTTAGAAGTGATGACGTTGTCTGGACTTTGTTTTAATAATGTCTGATGCTAGATAACATGACAACATAGTGCTGCTATTGTTTTGATGATTCACTAATGAACCACTGGGATATTTCATCATTTATATTAATTAATGGGTAAAATTTTACTATAAATGCCATAAATGTTTTGATGTTAGATTCGAGATATGCTATATTGGGTAAATTTAAATTAGACATGCAGATTTTTGTTTTCTGATGGTTTGCGATGTGTTATGAACGATTTGACCTTCATTTCTATCGGAAATCATTATTTTTGGGTTACTTCCCTCCCTTACCGAGGTATGTTAAGCTAACCTTGTAACTCATAATCTGTATTTTATTATGCGATCGAAAAGTGTTTTGCTACAGAAATCCTAGAGCAATAATGTGTCTTATTGTTTAAAGTACCTTATCCCATAGTTAGAATCTTTTGGTTACCCAGATGACCAAAATCAAAACAATCACTATTGTTTGGAATGTTAGTTAGTGTGCTTAGTAATATTTATATATTCAAAATAGTATTACTCCGTTGCACAATAAAACACAATTAATTTTCTAATAATATTTATTTACTGAGCCGGTCAACCGAGAAGGTTGGACAACTACAGCTGCCTGCCTCCCACTGGAAGTTTACCCACTGGAACACTATCTCCTCGACTGCGAAGTCATACAAAGTCTCCGAAACAGAATTCGAAACTTCCAAGAAGAACACACAACACCAGCGGCCACTCTAACCCGAAAGGCCCAAGCAAACTACATTCACCACCTTCTTCGGGTCATCACACGATACCCACTACCCAGATAACTTAGGAAGTATCCTCCTCCAGCAAGTGCAGACCCCAGTTCGGGGGGCGCACCATACTTGCAAACCTGCAGTATCCTTTCACATCTGCAGGTAGGACAGCCTCCATCCCAAATCCGGTTTGGCTGCTCCAAGTGCTCCAGCCGGAACCACCAAACGGGCCGTCTACAGGCAAAGGCCCGTGTCGGACTACTGTCCGATAATCTCAACAACAATAACAACAACTCAGAGGGAGCATTCACTTCCCTATCTTCCCAACTGGCGGGCAGCAAAGATCATGTCAGTGGTGCCACATGATGGTCTAAGGCCACATTAAGATTCTAGGTAGTTTTCCACCTCAAGAAGAAGAATGCTTAGGAGGACTCGGACAATAATCTTGCCAGCTATTGATAGCAGCAAGATCTCGCGGTAGTTGCCACAGTATGACCGTTTCCCTTGTTCTTATAAATATCGATGATCGAGGCATCTTTAAGATCTTGGGGGATTTCCTCCAGCCCATATATTCTTCAGGAGTGAGTGGAGACGGTTGGTAAGCAGAGGTCCTCCGGCTTTATACACTTCTGCTGGGATTCTGTCAGGGCCTGCGGCTTTGTAATTTTTCATCTGCTTGATGACAGTAGTTACCTCATCACAGGATGAAGGATAGTCGAGGTGGGCTAGCTCCGGATGCTGCAGGACCCAGCTGAGAAGTCTTGACATCCACATGGTGTTTCTGCAGAGCAAGGAATGATTATGCCTTTTCCAGTGCTGATGGATGCACTCTTTGTCTTTAATGAGTTTTGAAAAATTCGCGCACATTTTGTTGATCAGGATTTTTTTGCATTTTTTGCATTTCTAGTCAGTGAAGACAGGACGTTTACCATTGATGAGTACATACATTTCCTGTTTATTTTCAATAAAGCAATCCTGGTTCTTTCTTTTGATCTGGCCAAGGGTCACGCTGTTTGATCCACCATTCTCTTGGTATAAAAAACCGCTTCTAGGGGCTTGTTGCCTTCGCCATTTTGGGGCAACATGAAGGGAAAGTTTGGCTCTGACGATCCAATGATCTGTCTCACAGTGGTCTGAGCCACGCATGGCTCTGGTAATGAAGACATCGCGACGATCTCTTTTTCTGGCAATAATGTATTCAGTGAGATACCAATGTTTGGATCGTGGGTGTTGCCAAGAACCCGTAGACCGGAATAAATTAAAAAAGATGATTTTGAACGGCATTTTCTCTTAATAGTTGACACCCATGACAAATCACTTTATCTGTGGGTGAGGAATAAAATGCAGGTGGATGCCACTCTCGCCTTTGGCTTTGAAGGTCAAAATCGAGGTCAAATTTAGTAAAAAAGAATTATATTTCAAATTTTAGTTGAAAAAAATATTCTCGACAAATTGGTTTGACAAAATATTTCATTTAGTGACAAACAAGTATGATAACACGCTTATTCCACCCGAATTGTCAACTCAAGGTCAAATTCAAGGTAATTGTTTTGTTTTTTCAGTTGGCGAAAAAAGCATTGAGGAAATCTTTTTATCAAAGAAATATATTTAAACATGCTTAGTCTATATATATCTATATATCTATATATATATATATAAATATATATATATATATATATATATATATATATATATATATATATATATATATATATATATATATATATATATATATATATATATATATATATATATATATATAAAGCAAAGAAGTATGTCTGTGTGTGTGTTTGTTTGTGTGTTTATGTGCATTTGTGTCCGCACGAGAATCTCGGAAAGCACTTTACCGATCTGTAGATGGATGGTGTTATATGTAGTGATGATGATGGATGGTGTTATATGTAATGATGATGGATGGTGTTATATGTAGTGATGATGGATGATATTATATGTAGTGATGATGATGGGTGGTGTTATATGTAATGATGATGGATGATGTTATAAGTAGTGATGATGAATGAGTGATGATGAATGTCGTTATATGTAGTGATGATGAGTGTTGTTGTATGTAGTGATGATGGATGGTGTTATATGTAGTGATGATGGATGATATTATATGTAGTAATGATGGAAGGTGTTATATGTAGTGATGATTGATGGTGTTATATGTAGTGATGATTGATGGTGTTATATGTAGTGATGATGGGTTGTGTTATATGTAGGGATGATGGAGGGTATTATATGTATTGATGATGGATGGTGTTATATGTAGTGATGATGGATGATGTTATATGTAGTGATGATTGATGGTGTTATATGTAGTGATCTCAAAAGAACTCCAACCAATTCGATCCGACACAGACCCGACGCACATACGTAGAAAAGTCGTATTCCTTCCCATGACTTACAGTTATTTTGATCCTTACTTTCTCCTTCATTATGGCTTACTTTCCTCTGCATTTAACCTCCATCCATTACACTGCACAGGTTGAAAAGTCGTATCCCATCCCACGTATTATAGCTAATTTTATCCTTATGCTCTTGCTCTTTACAGCTTACTTTTCTTTGATCTCTAACTTTTCTAGGCTGTCCATTTTAGCAAGATAGGTAGGTAGTCCATTCTAACCAGGTATGCCATACGTACGATATTTCACACCCTGGCCTAGCGAAAGAGCCGCCCCGAGGACGGCGTTTTTGCTATCTATATATATAAAACAAAGAAGTCTGTCTGTTTGTATGTTTGTCCACACGAGAATCTTGGAAACTACTTTACCCATCTGTAGTGAAGATGGATGGTGTTATATGTAGTGATGATGGATGATGTTATATGCAGTGTGATGATGGATGATGTTATATATAGAATATGAAAAGTATCCCTCTGTTGTCATTGGCAACATGGATAAAAAATGTGAATACTGCTGTGCGAAGAAGTACAAAGGAGAATCAGCTGGACTGTGCTGCTCTCATGGGAAAGTACGACTGCCAAAGTTAGAAAAACCACCACAACCATTGAAGGCACTCATGCTGGGAACAACACCAGAGTCAAAACACTTCTTTGAAAATATACGGAAGTACATTTCATGCTTCCAGAGTCGTTCGTGAGCACGGATACATGCCCACATTCAAAGTCCAGGGTCAAGTCTATCACAGAGCAGGATCCTTCTTACCACTGGAAGATGAGCAGGCAAAGTTCCTCCAAATCTACATCATGGGAGATCATGAAAAGCAGAGTACTCTCAGGTGTGGCAACATTCAAGGTGTCAGACATAACATTGTCCTTATGTCCTATCTATCCAAGAAATGTTTCATGAGCGCAACACGTATGTACAGTCATTTAAAAATGCCCTGTAAAACATGCCTTCTGACGAGTACAAAGTCAGGATCAAAGCAGACACCTTAATGCACTACATTGAGACAATGTGGAGCCTCCTGGAGGGTGGCGTCTTACCATGGCCTAGCGAAAGAGTCTGTCTGTCTGTTTGTTTATTTGTTTGTGTGTCTGCACGAGAATCTCGGAAACTACTTTACCGATCTGTAGTGATGATGGATGGTGTTATATGTAGTGATGATAGATGGTGTTATATGTAGTGATGATGGATGATGTTATATGTAGTGATGATGGATATTGTTATATGTAGTGATGATGGGTGGTGTTATATGTAGTGATGATGGATGATGTTATATGTAGTGATGATGGGTGGTGTTATATGTAGTGATGATGGATGATGTTATATGTAGTGATGATGGGTGGTGTTATATGTAGTGATGATTAGACAATGTATCTATATAAAACAAAGAAGTCTGTCTGTTTGTGTGTGTGTGTGTGTCCGCACGAGAATCTCGGAACTACTTTCCCGATTTGTAGTGATGTTGGACGGTGTTATATGTAGTGATGATGGATGGTTCTTATATGTATTGATGATGGGTGGTGTTATATGAAGTGATGATGGATGGTGTTATAAGTAGTGATGATGGATGGTGTTATATGTAGTGATGATGGATGATGTTTTATGTAGTGATGATGGATGATGTTATATGTAGTGGTGGTGGTGACGTTGGTAGTGACAGTGGGGCTGGTGGTGATGGTGATAGCGGCATGTTTGTGATGATAGTGGTGGTGGTAGAGACTGGTTGATAGTAGTGGTAATGGTGGTGGTGGTAATGATGATGGTGGTAGTAGTGGTGGTAGTGATGATGGTGGTTGTAGTGATGGTAGTGATGGTGGTGCTATATGTAGTGATGATGGATGGTGTTATATGTAGTGATGATGGATGGTGTTATATATAGTGATGATGGATGGTGTTATATGTAGTGATGATGGATGATGTTATATGTAGTGATGATGGGTGGTGTTATATGTAGTGATGATTAGACAAAAAATTAATTACAGTTTAATGCTAAAAAAATATAATTTGCTGTACCGTTGTAGTGAAAAACATGGTGGAACTTACATGCACCGTTATTGATGGAAGAATAAGTTTTGGGGACTGAACAGTGAGACAATGTGGAGCCTCCCGAAGGGTGGCGTCCTACCGTTGCCTAGCGGATGAGCCGCCCGGAGGGCGGCGATTCTGCTTGTGTCTAATAAGTTTGATGGTATGGATTAAGTACTAACAGTAACTGAATTATCACAACTAAATCACAAAGCAGTAAATATAGCCCTATAACTATACAGTAGAAACATCTACAAGTTGGCGTTTCTTGACGAACGGCACCTAAATACTGCACTGACAATCACAATTGTGAGACTTGTTGTCACTTAAGAACAGAATTATGAGTTCCTTACAGCACATTCCAGCTTCTCGCTTTTTCAGCCCGGAAGAGAGACATAGATCTACTGTGCAGTTGGGTTATAGCAACCGCTGTCGTTGCTACCACAAGCTGTCGAACACTTTTTTTTTTTTCTGAAGCAGTTGCACTTAGCTGTCTTGTACATTTTTTTGCAATCACAAGCAACAAGCTCCAACTAGGCTTCGGGGGTTGGCGAAGGACTTGTCCACACTGGTAAGAGGCTCCCATCTTCCAACTTTCAAGTTGAAGTGTACATCGGATCTTCAACATCTGTATTAGCTTTGTCGGCCTGGAGCCATATTTTGGCCTGATAGTTTGCCCGCTTGGCGTGGAGCTCCGGGGCATCCTTTGTCGTTCGGAGCATATCCAGAGTCTTCTTGGCTTTCCTAAAAAAGGTAAACTCTGGCGTTATCAACTGTTGTGTTGTTCCGGAGTGCCATACAAATTCCGGGGTGCCATACAAGTGACATACAAATTTCTCAACACCTGCGATATCCCCATTTCGTCCAATAGCGTGCAGCAAGAAAGGGTGGTCACTGAATACCTTCTGTTACATGTAGTTGAGTGGTTACCTACTTGTGTGTTGGTATGTTTACTCGATTTGGTGGTGCAACCGAAATGAATCAACAACACCATAATGTTGTTGCTATATTATGTTATTGTTGCTGATATTGTTATTATATGATGCTCTATGTAATATACATGCAATGGATTATTATTATTTTTTTAAATAGTGAATTATGTAGAGGACTAATCAAATCAAGTTCCACACTAAATAGTGGTAGTCCGGCTGCTGGTGAGTAAGTCAGACACAGGCAGGATTCCCAGCAAGGCAGGCATTGGTTTGTTGAACTTGGGGAACATTTAATCAGGATTTGTATATCAGTACTGATTAGGTGACCATTGGGTGTGTGTATTTGTGTTATATATGTGTATTGAGAGATTAAGAATTAGATTACTGTCTGTAGCTTTGTTAGGAAGAGATGACCCAAACACTATCAAAGATCAAGGTCCAGGTTATGATATACCATACACAAGTTTATTTTATCTTTAATTTATCATCTGTTAAACAAAGTACCACTGACATTGTTATTCACAATAAATTCACTATATTTATGATAAGTGTAAGGTAAAAATTTTGAAATGTGAACCCAAACCCTCCCACGGAAGCAGGCAACAACAACAACAACAACAACAGCAAATGAGCAGGTTCTGCTCATCTGCTTTTGTTACCTCTACTTCCAGGATCTTATAAGTACTGATATATTAAGTTAACCCAATCGTCCATATTCCATATTGTAAAATACGTTTTAGCCTTTAAACTATTAAAATTTTATATGATTTCACAGCACCCTAAACCAAAGCTGCATTTAATTAATGAGGGCCTTATTGATTTTCAACTGAACCCATAAACATTTTAGTAGCTCTGTGTGCCATTTGGCCCTGTTGTGTAACATTACAATACAGAACACTTCCAACACTTATCTTTCCCATGACCACCGAAGGACGAAGCTGTGTCTTAGCAGGTCAAAGCGTAGAAGCTGACCAGGTTATCTCTGACTGGGGGCAACAAACTCTTGAATACATCGTGCATGGGGTAGCATTTTCGGTTCCGCACATCATCCACACTTCAGCGATCTTGGTGCAACCGAATAGAATCAGCAGCACCATTACATTATTACCTTTGGATCTCCTGTAAGTCATCAGGTTTGATAGATTTCGATCTCTTGTGCTTGCCACCCTTTTGGCCATGACTGCTGTGGAAGGGGGCTTCTCTGCCATACCATCAGTTGAGTGCTTTGGAAGGTGTTCTTCCCGTCTATGGTTGACTCCAAGACATCTATGCTGTCACAGGAGCAGTGAATTATCCTCTCTTTGATGATGGTGTCAGGGATGTTGACACATCCCTTCTCAACATACCTCTCCAGGATGTTCTGAGCAATGGTGGCGTCAATCTTTCTTACAGTGTCCATACCAATAGTGTGATTTGCCGCGTGGAACAGGTCTAGGGTTGCTTCTGATCAAGTGGCTTGGTGCAGAGTAAGACCCATGTACACATGCTTTGGTGTCAACTTTAGTCTGTTGGAGACAGCATACACACTCTGCTTTTCTTTCTGATCCTCTTCAATTTCCTCATCCCCAGCATCCATTCCTCCAAAGAGCAATTGTAGAAACAGGTACAGATTATCGGGTATGACGCGATCAACATGTTCCTCATCAAGACCTTGCCATGTCTTCGAGTGTCCAGAAGTTTCAAGAAGATCTTGTCGAACCTTCAAAGCCACATGTACCATATCTTGTAATGTGCTGCTAGTGGCACACATGCGGACATCAGCATTTTCATTTTCACTTGACTCTGACTCAGAGGTAACAGGACCTTGTTCACAAGACTTAGCCAGTGCATTGGAGATAATGAAATCTGAGCTTTCTTCAGGGTACATTAGCAGCGGGCCCCTTGACAATGGGCAAACATAGCTGGCCTTTGAACATCTTCGGAGAAGGTTGTTCTCCTGGAGTACTTCGCGGTGATGTCGGTGTCGTTACATATACTCTCGTATGTCGTATACGAGTCAAGTATTTGCATAGCTTCATCATGAACTCATCTTCAGGCCCTTGATGCTCCTTTGACACCATTTGTTTTCTAGTACGTCTGTCAAATGTCACCAAACATGCCAGATGATAATAATAATAATAATAATAATAATAATTAACGGTTTATTGAAAGAGCTTGGCAGCCAGAAGGCTGAAAATATACAGTTACATATTTGGGAAATGGGTTACGAATTACAAATAATATACTAGTAACATGAGTGACACAAATAAGACATATAATAACTAGATGGGGAAAAGCTCAAACTACAGTTCATTTCAACATAGTGACAGTGCAAGGAGTAGTGTTTACTGGGAGTGAATACACTGATTTATTACAAGTTATTGATAATTTTTACAATGGTTGGGACTGGGCTGTTCTTTTAGCGATCAGTTCGTGCAGCAATTCTCGGACTAGGGATCTCAGGTGGTAGTAGGAGCCGGTGTCGGGGATGGTGTAGAAGCTTCTTACCAAATTTGCAGATGAGGTCGTGGTGATGGTCAGTGAGAGTCGAAAGGGTCAGTGTGTTGAGCGCTTCTTGATATGTGGAGTAGGAAGGGGAGAGAATAATCTTGCATGCCCTCTTTTGCACTTTTTCTAGGTGTTTACGTTGTGTGGCATTTAGGGAGGAAGACCAGGTGGGGGAGGCATAGGTGAGCTTGGGAAGTATGAATGTTGTGTAAACACTGAGGAGCTCGTGTGCAGGAAACCGAGGGACTTGAGTCGGCGTAGGAGGTGGAGACGGAAACTGGAGGATTTGATAACTTCACTGACGTGTGGTTTCCAATTTAGTTTGTTGTCTATGGTGACGCCGAGGAGCTTCGTGGAATCTACAACCTGGAGTGTGTTCGGACCTAGAGTAATGGAAGGAGGTGGGACGATGTCGGAGGAGAGGTTGATGTGCATAACCATGGTCTTGGTATGGTTGATGGTGACATAGTTGTTGGTGGCCCAATTTTGGAGACTGTTCAATAAATCCTGGAGGGCGGTATAGTCGGGAGCCGAATTGTTGACACTAATCCCAATGGTAGAGTCATCGACATATTTCCAGCGAGCAGGGGTTTCTCTTAGGGCATCATTGATGAGCATAAGGAAGCAGTGTGGTCCCATCTTGGTGCCTTGGGGGACGCCACAGGTGAGTGACTGAAAGGTGGAGACAGCCCCTCGGAAGCGTACAGCTTGGCGTCGGTCACTGAGGAAGTCTGTAAGCCATGGTATAAGACTTCTCCGAAGCCCGAGGTCAATAGCTTTGTTGATGATTATATTGTGGTCGACTAGGTCGAACGCTTTAGTGAAATCAATGAAGGCGACAGCTACAGACGTTTTTCGTTTCTCGAGATGGCGGTATATGTAATCGAGAAAGCTGACAAGACAGATCGTTCACTGTATGATAACCGTATGCTCATGACAGGGTCGTATTTGGCATGCTGATCAAGTGACTTCTCCATTGTCTCTACCTTGTGCAGTTTCTTTTATAAAAACATGCAGAGGGTCCAGTCAATCACTGGTGTCGAACTTCTACACCTAGCGGGAAAAAACTGAGAGCTTGCACTTTCTGTGGTTGCTGATGCACCCATGGTCTGCTGCTGACTTCGCAGCCTTTTGAGTTTGCCTTAAAAGGTGAATAAAGAGTATCACGATTTATGCATTGAAATCATCCTTGGAATGATTTTCCAGTATTTGTAAATCATCAGGATAGTAAGTATCTCCCAGGTTCTTTCAGCACTGCTTTGGCAGAAGAAGCAACAATCTTCACTGACCTCCTGACGTTTCCTCTTGCTCTTGATGAGAGCTACAGGGTCCACTGAGGATAAGCTGCCTATCATACAACTGGGAATGGCAATATGTAGTAGGCATACTGTAGATATATTGAAACAATTATAAACATACCTGCTGGCACTGTCTGCAATTTTAATTACATATACCAAACCAATGTCTGGCCAGCCAGTGCATTAAACATATTCAACATATGAAAGTATGCTAATACTTGTATTATAGTAGTACTAGTCACATGCGCACCTCACCCAGCATGCTAATTGTATTTTTAATGGAAATAAAGACATCCAGAGTCATAGTTCCGTTCATTTATTATCCTAAAAATCATAGAAATATGCTTTTTGTGCTAATGATAAACTTTTAAACACGTTGTTACGTAGAGCCAACAATGATATTAAAAATTCGGAATTTTTCAGAATTTGACTTTTGCAACCTTTATGTAACCTTCAAACCCAAATGAAAGTGACATCAACCCACATCTACTGTAGTTTGGCATCTAAGGTAGGTTCCTGCTATTGAGAAAATCACAGTTAAATGTTTTTCAAGAGATATTTTCAATGTGTGGCTGCCCAACTATTGAGCTTGTCGCCCTGTATAAACAAGATGTTGGTGATAGTACACTTGCCAGGGAGGAGTAGGCCGTTGGAGTTACAATTGTCCACTCCATTTCTCCCTATAGTTCCCTGCCATAAATAGCATCTCTGCCAACTTTGGCATGAAGTCATCTAGGAGCACAGCCTTATCTTTTCTGAGTATTGAGGTTAGCACGCTATCAAGGTTGGCCTAAAAGGCCCCTATGATGTCATCTTTTGCAATCAGTATTGAGGAGTATGCAATGTTGAAAAAACCATGGCGTGAGTCATTCAGTGGGACTAGGAGTGTCATGAAGTGCTCTTTGACCCAAACAAGCATTTCATTTAGCCAATGCAAGGTGGATTGGCAAATGGCAGAGGAAGGTATAGCCAGTCCCTTGTCCTGTGAGTCGACCCTTGTCTGGGAGCTGGGACTCACTAATGGCTGTTTTGTCGATGTTGTATCTAGACAGCTCTTTTGCCACAAGAGCGGTTCTTCTTTCAGGACGCTCATTTTTGTCAGTATCCAAAAGGGTTCTGACATTCCATGCAGCGACCATAAGAGGTTGCATAGTTTAGTTTTGCTCCGATCTGTTGTGATGTTTTTGACTACACTAGAATGACCTTACTAGGTGCAGATGCTCAGTCAGGTGAGTTTTTAGCCATGCTATGTTTCGGGCACCTTTTCTCGCCTACTCTACATGTGGGATAAGCAGAGTGACTCCTGGAAAGGGTTATTCAGTTGCACAGACAGGACCGGATTGCATCTCTGCTTAGATTCCAGTGCATAAACGACCATCTTATTTGTGCCGCCCATTAGCAGGGTTGCGACTAGAGACTCTGGCAGTCATCTCTGCCTGTCCCCGTCGCTATACGTCTGTCGCCATATAAAATTTTTGGGTTAAGGGGTTCTGCTGATGATATGACGGAAAGTATGATGTGATGGATGATGGCTGCGAATGAGTTGATTTATGTGGTAAGGCAGGAACGCAGGTTGCAACCACACATCTTGGCACTCCCTTTTCCTGATTAGGCGATGCAGGTAACTGTAACACCCTGGTAGGGGGACACTTGCACTGGACTCCCGAACCCAGTTTGTTGAGTTTCACCTTAGTAGTCTGTCCACCTTGCATTGCCTTCATCCACTGTAGTAGTAGTCATTGGGTTCCTCTTTTGGTCACCTCTTTCGCCTATTCTGTCGTTGGGGTCTTACCGGAACTCGGTAAGAATGTATGCCTCACTGTAGTTGGCTGAGGGGTTGTCAGATGACGTGTATGTCCATTATCTGCCTCACGGAGTACAGGCCGGTTTTCTGTCTGGGGTTTCTCTCAAAGCCTTTCACTGAACAATGAGACCACAAGGCAGTGGTAGCCTGGTAGGTACCCACCCACCCACCCACCTGCTCATACACACACACACACACACACATATTTGTATCACTTATGTTACCTGTGTATCATTTGTAAATCAAGAGACCCATTCCCCAATTATGTAATTGTATATTTTCAGCCTTCCGGCTGCCATGCTCTTTCAATAAACCGATAATTATTATTATTATTATTATTACACACACACACACACACACACACACACTCACACATCCAGATTTCCAAGTGCCAAACTAGTGATATGCGGTGGCTTTAATGAGTTAGACATCAGCAACATCACCCAACACCTCCACCTTGCACAGATAGTTGACTTTCCTACACATGGGAATGCCACCCTGGACCTCATTATGACTGATCTCGGCAACCACTACCTTCCTCCCCAGCCGCTGCCCCCCATGGGGCGGAGCACCCACCTGTCTCTACTGTAGTCACCTACACCTACTATCTCACCACCGCCAGTTGTCACCAGGACTTACCGACCTACCCCTGACTCTGCCCTGCGGTGTTTCGGACAATGGGTGACCCGGTATCCCTGGACTGAAGTGATCACGGTAGACGATGTGCAGAACAAGTGGGATAATTACCTGGAAAATATCACCAAAGCCTACCACCACTTCTTTCCAGCCAAGACACTGAGGATCCATCCCGATGATGTCCCGTGGATTACACCCCGTATCTATAAGAATAACCACCTGTATAAAAGTCTACGAAACCAGGTCATCAGGGAACTCAAGTCAGCCCAGAAGTCTTATTATCCCAGGAAAGTGCACGGCCTCAAGGAGGTCGGCATCGGTCAGTGGTACTCTAAGGTAAAAGATCTCAGTGGTCTTAACCGTCAGTCTCTCACATTTCCTTTTATCTCTCATTTACCTGGTGAAGAGGCAGCTAAGACAATTAATAAGCACTTTGCTACCATATTAGGGTGTGTCATACGGAGGCGAATTTTTTTTTTTGAGTTTGAAAAATCGGCCCATGGTATTAATGATGTAGTTTTATGTGCAGAATCATGTGATATCTTCAGATTTGAAAAGTTTTTATTTTTTGCTAGGTAAATTTTAACTTGAAATCTTATGAAAATTCAGTATTCCCACCCTTTTACCAACACCACTAAATAACTTATTTAAAGTAAAGTAAATGTATCAGGTTAATTTATTTGGATGAAAATGATCCAGAATAGTGAAACGAATGATCTTGACACATTTATTAAATTTAATATTCCTTTAGAAAACAAAATCATCAAATACAAAACCGGTTTTACTACTACGACCCGGTGTTGCTGCACACCATAGAGAACATGTCTTTCTTGCTTCTGTTTCTACTCATCACCTCCCTGCTGACCACCTGAGCTCGGATGTAGCCTTCCCTCCTCTCCTGGCTGTACACGTGACTGCTGGCCTCGCTCACTTGCTGTACACAACGCTCTATACTCTGGGTGTGCGAGGGCCAGGCAGGGACATGCATGGGTTGTCCAGGAAAGCTCTGACTTGAACATTGGTGAGGCTGCAGGTAAGAGGGGTCACTGCCAGCCTGGATGTTATCCAGATCTATGAGATCAGTGAGGTCTTGCACCTAGATTGACTTCTGAGTCTTCCTGACCCCTGAAGGAATCGTCACCAACTGATCTGTCATGCCCAGATCCTCTCTATAAGTCTCATATCCAAGATCTTTTGATCACACTCTTCTCTCCTCCTCATCCTTACTGCAGAGCATTGTCTGCAGAACTGCCTCGGGATGAGCATACCAGGAAGATATCCTCACAGTCTGCTCCACAATCTGAACAACCTTCCTTGGCTGACTCCTCAGGAGCTCAAACTGGAAGAGAACATGCCTCGGACCTTCGGAGAACGATGACTTGACCTTGGTGTTGAACCAATTTGGCAAGTAGACACTCACGATGAATTGGACAATAAGTCTCAGGTTGTGAAGCTGGTTCCCTTTCAGTTTATGATGAGCGACCCAAATTCTGCAGAACCTGAGAGCCGTTGTGAGCCACCTAGAATGTGAGACTGGACCTATCTGCAGGTAAGCAAGTCTATCAGGCATGACCCCAGTTTTGATGGCACTGCAAATCATGTAACCATAGTACTGGTCAGTACTCAGGTCGTCAATGACAGTATGTGCAAGCTCAACGAGTGGAGGGCCAACTGTGATTTTTTCAAAGCTCGGATTTATTTCTAACTCAGTGGCAGAGTCCAGCATCTTGCCAAGAGGACCAAACCATCTGTTAGAACATAAGAACATAAGAATGGAGGAAACTGCAGCGGGCCTATTGGCCCATACTGGGCAGTCCCGTTTACACCCAACCCCTATTGCTCATATGAGCATCCAACCTATGTTTGAAGCAATTCAGCGTATTCGAGTTAATGATGATATTTGGTAACTTGTTCCATTCATCCACTACTCTGTTTCCAAACCAGTGTTTACCTATTTCACGCCTAAATCTTAATTTGTCTAATTTAAAACCATTGTTACGAGTTCGCTCCTGGTTGGATAATTTGAGTACCTTCGTAATGTCCCCTTTGTTTAGCCCTGTCTTCCACTTATACACCTCTATCAGGTCGCCCTTCGCTCTACGTCTCTCGAGGGAGTGCAAATTAAGATGCTTTAACCTGTCTCTATACTCAAGGTTCCTAATGCCCGGGATTAGTCTTGTCATTCTCCTCTGAATTCTTTCCAAGGATTCTATATCCATTCTGTAATACGGTGACCAGAACTGAACTGCGTAATCCAGGTGTGGTCTCACAAGAGCAAGATACAGTTTTAGGATGACCTCACTAGTCTTGTAACTAACACTCCTTTGTATGAACCCAAGTACTTTATTAGCCTTGTTACGAGCAAAAACACATTGTTTACTTGGCTTAAGGTTCCTACTTATCATTACTCCTAAATCTCTCTCGCAGTCGGATTTCTCTATGGCATCGTTGTTCATCTGGTATCTGGTTTCCCTGTTTACATCTCCTATACTGAGTACTTTACATTTGTCGACATTGAATTTCATCTGCCATTTTTCAGACCATTCGAAAAATTTGTTTAGATCTTCCTGTAGTTTTGCTGAGTCCTCGTCAGATTTGATAACACGTCCTATTTTAGTGTCATCAGCAAATTTACTTATGTTGCTGTCTATGCCGATATCTATGTCGTTTATGTATATAATAAACAATAATGGTCCAAGTACTGAGCCTTGGGGAACTCCACTTGTGACGTTGCTCCAATGGGACTTAGTGCCGTTAATGCTCACTCGCTGTTTCCTGTCCTGTAACCACGCCCTAATCCATTGAAGGATGTCACCTTTGATGCCATGAGCTTCTACCTTTCTAATTAGTCTTTCGTGGGGGACTCTGTCGAAGGCTTTGCTAAAGTCGAGATATACCACATCATAATTGTGCCCCTCGTCCACTGATTCGAAAACTGATGAAAAGAATGTTAATAGATTAGTTAGGCAAGAACGTCTGCTTGTGAAGCCATGCTGGGAATCATTGATCAATTTGTGCTTCTCCAGGTGATTTCGAATAGAGTTTGAAATGATTGCTTCCAGTAATTTGCCTACTATTGATGTTAGACTGATTGGGCGGTAGTTAGAGGATAGTGATCTATCCCCTTCTTGAAAATCGGTATTACATTCGCTATCCTCCAGGATTCTGGTACTACACCTGTTTTTAAGGACATGTTAAACAACTTTGCTAAGGGCATACTAAGCTCTTCCTTACATTCCTTTAATACTCTGGCAAATATCTCATCGGGACCAGGTGACTTATTAGGCTTTAGTTTGTCTATTTGCTTACTAACATCGTTACTAGTCACTACTATCTCACTTAATTTGTTTTCTTCACTATCTCTGAATAGAGTCGGTGCCTCGGGTATCATGTTTAGATTTTCGGTGGTGAAAACTGTTGAAAAATATTTATTCAAATTATTGCTCATTTCTCCGTCGTTATCAGTGAGCTCGCCGGAGTCTGACCGTATTGGTCCAATCTTTTCTCGTGTTTTAGTTTGATACATTTGGTAGAATCCTTTGGGGTTTGTCTTCGCCTCCCTTGCTATCCTTACCTCATTATTCCTCTTTGCTTTCCTTATCTCGGTTTTAACTCTACTCGCCAATACCTTATAATAGTCCCGGAGGTGAATTTCGCCACGATTTATCCTTCTACCTAAAGCCTTCCTTTGGCCAATGATGTTCTTTAAATAATTATTTATCCATTTAGGGTCATTGTTGTCTGATCTGAGTTTTTTGTATGGTATGTTCTGCCTTTGTGCATTAAGTAACTCACTATTTAAATTATCGTGGAACTCGGCAATCTCAGATCTCGTTATCAGGTCGGTGTCATCTGTCAGGTTCACGGCCAAGCGCGACACCCCCTCTCTCAGCTGCCTCTTTAAACTGTCAAAGTTTGCCCTTCTGAAATCTGGTACTTTAGTGGAATTTTCCTTACGTCTGCCCTGAAAATCTAACTGGAATCGAATTTCTTTGTGATCGCTGTTTGCAAGTTCGTTCCCTACCTCGACATTGCTAATGAGGTTTTCTCTGTTCGTCAGAACTAAATCCAGTATATGATTACCCCGTGTGGGTTCGGTTATATGTTGACTTAGGAAACAGTCCTGGATCGTCTCGAGAAAATCCTCTGATTCTGAGTTACCCGTAAGGACAGTCCAATCTATTTGGCCAAGGTTAAAGTCGCCTACTATACAGACTTTGTTATGTATGGAAGCCCTGCGCATTTCATCCCAGATAAGTCGCTCATTGACGCTATCAAGATTGGGAGGTCTATATATTACCCCTGTGATTAATTTTTCCCGACCGTCGCTTAATTCTATCCAAATTGTTTCTGTATTCCTCTCAGTTTTTATTTCCTTATTTATTTCACACTTCAGATTATCCCTAACATAGATTGCTACTCCGCCTCCTTTCCTGGTCTGCCTATCGGTATGGAACAGTTTGTAACCCTATACTGCCAGTCTTCTCTCTCTGTGCTTTGACAAATGCCAGTTCGATCACAGGAATCTTCAGTTCACGCTTGCAAATACAGGAGATGTGGGCCTCGGATTTACAGTCACGATCGCATCCAAACTCAGGACAGAGAACAATTGGGCACTTGCAAGTAATTATGTCAAATAACTGGTCCAGTTGCTTGGCAAAGCTGTCCTTAACTGCAAGTTTTCCTCTCCCAAGAGAGATATCTCTTGCCTTTTCCCAACTGGCTAGCAGTCTCTCACTAATCTTCTTCTGACTTGTTATGACTGGAGGCTTGAACTGAGCGTTAGCCAGAGTGTACTGTGCCAAGACAGCTTTGGTCATATCACTGGCAATGTCTTTGTTTGTGTAAGTTCTTTGGTTCTTTTCACTGATTTGCCTGATTAAAACACCGTATCTCAAAGCATCTCTCAATGTAGGCAACTCCGACTTCAGGAGCTCTCTCCCAGACCCAAGATAGTGACTGAGATGGCTGGATTTTTGGTTCCTCGTCCTGACACAAGCAGCCATCGCAAATATTATCAACTTATAAATGCATCAGAATCTGAAACAGAAAAAAATATTGTTAGTTGGGTTGTTAAAGAATGAAGTCAGAAAGCAATGTTCACTATTTAATTGTAATGCACTAATGCAGCTGTACGTTAGATTTTCGATAAATTTCACGCTAAAATTTACCTAGCAAAAGGTTGCACAATATTGAAACTGAAATTATTTTCTGTTTATATACACTAAAATCTACCAAAAAAGTGATGGGCGATTAGTTTTAGCTGATCTTCCCTCCTATGACACACCCTACTACCATATGTCATACCATACCCAGTCTTGACCTCACTCTCCTTCCGGCCTACTTACCCTCCCCCTCCTCCCCTCCCAGTGTTCAACTATTTGAAATTGCCAACAAACTTCTGAAATTTAAATCCAAGCGCTCTACAACCCCAATTGACCTGGCAATCAAAATTTACAAGGAGTTTTCAGTCGAACTTGCCGCCCCCCTCTGTTCCATTATTAATGCATCCCTCAGACAAAGCAAATGCCCTAATGAATGGAAATCCGCATTTGTCACCCCTATCCCCAAGGTCCCCACCCCACAGTCCCCTAGTTACCTCAGGCCAGTTGCCATTACCCCCATATCCAGTCTAATCTGTGAACACTTTGTTTTCGAATGGGCATTTGCTAGTATTTATCAGTCAATTGATCCACAGCAATATGGTAATATGAGGACCTCCTCTACATCACACTGCTTAGTTGACTTCCTGGATTTTCTGAACAAAAGCCTGGAGAAACGTAGGACATTACTGACCGTTGTCCTTATTGACTTCAGGAAGGCTTTTGACCTTGTTGATCACTGCACTGTTATCAACAAGGCCATTGCACTAGGGTTTTTCCACCAATTTGGTCTCATGGCTCACTGATTTCCTGGTGAGTGTCGTCAGGCAGTGAGGTACCAGGGTTATGTCTCCACATTCCAACACCTCACCTGCGGTATTCCTCATAGGACCAAGAAGGGACCACTGTGCTTCCTAATCCTGATCAACGACGCTCTACAGTATCACAGGTGGAAGTACGTGGATGACTGCACTGTGGGGGTTACAGTGGACAACACCTCACCGACTACTAATCGCTACAAGGCACCCTGGACAGGCTACAGGCATGGACTACGGAGAACAAGGTCGCCATCAATCACACCAAAACCGCAGTCATGCACTTCAATACCGCCACCACTCCAGTGCAAGCTCCAGCAGTTACAGTGGGCGCCCATCCTCTCCAGTTAGTGCAGTCTGCCAAACTCCTGGATGTAAATATAGACCACAAACTGGACTGGAAGGCCCATGTAAACAACACAATCAAGACAGTTTCGTACCGACTCTACATGCTACGACGACTCAGGTCACTTGGGGCACCCACGCCAGAGCTGAGGACTCTCTACAACGCATTTATTCTCCTCAAATTAAAGTATGCGTCACCAGCCTGGTCGTTTCTCTCAACTCTACTCAACAGCGTCAGCTAGAGAAATTACAGAGGAGGGCCTGCAGAATCTTGTTCGGCGCAGAATACTTGGGCTACAACAACGCTCTCTCCACCCTGGAAATGCCACCGGCAGTCCTGCACCCACCTTTCGCAGTCCGCCACTACAACAGAATTCAGCCCATAAGAGCCCGCACTGATAGATATAAGAACAGCACCATCCCATCTATTGTTTAAATAATAAACAGCTCATGATTTATGTACTATACAGCCCTGTAAATGTGTTGAATGTATATTATTATGTCTAAATCACATGTAAGTTTGCATATTTTCAGCCACCGTCTGCAACTCTATTACTAAAGCGTTTATTATTATTATTATTATTATTATTATTATTATTATTATTATTATTATTATTATTATTATTATTATTATTGTTATTATTATTATTATTATTATTATTATTATTATTATTATTTTTATTATTATTATTATTATTATTATTGTTATTATTATTATTATTATTATTATTATTATTATTATTATTATTATTATTATTATTATTATTATTATTATTATTACACACATAACACACCTCTGTTCATTGTATATTTTCAGCCTTCGGGCTGCCATGTTATCTTAATAAACCGTTAATTATTTTTATTATTATTATTATTATTATTATTATTATTATTATTATTATTATTATTATTATTATTATTATTAACACTATACAGAACACACACACCATCTGTTACTCAATTTATCCATCCCATTGCTGATTAAACCACTGGCACACACACACACACACACACACACACACACACACACACACACACACACACACACACACACACATACACAAGCGCGCGCACACCATTAATAATTACACATAAACACACAAACACTCCTGTCATCAAGTACACTAAGAGAAAGATGATATGAAAATTAAGTTCCCTAAAGCTACCTGGTGGGTTAAATAAGGTTAGATTAGGTTGTTAGACTAGGTTAGGTTAGTTTGTTACATCATGTTATGTTATGTTATGTTATGTTTCAGGGTGGGTAATCTTAAGACGAGATAAGCTGAGGGCGCCAATTCTTCACGTAATACTAAGTAAGGCCCACCAGACACTCAGGAGTGCTAGTATAGGATCACAAGTCACGGGTAGGAAAGGTTGCCTTAAGTCACCAAACGAACTCGCACTTGAGAAAAATCCTATCAATAATGATCAAACCAACCAATATTTACAACCACCATTATACACCACCACTCACTAACACTGCCACCAATTATCTATACTAAATAACCATTCCTTACCACTACCCCACTCCAAAGGACAACCCCCCCCCCTCTCTCTCTCTCTCTCTCCACACACACACAAATTGAAAATACGTGGAGAAAGACAACACATGAGAACAACAACCATCAGCCAGATCAGGGAAGGCATAAACTACTGCACTACCCACAAAATAAAATTCTGTAGAGCAAAGATCATCTTAATGTTAGCCCTCCCAGCTTATTTCACCTGCAGATTAACCCACCCGGGGTATTTCACCTGCAAATTAGCCCTCCCAGCTTATTTCACCAGAATATTGGCCCTCCTAGCTTATTTCAAATGAAGATTAGCCCCCCAGCTTATATCACCAGAATATTAGCCCTCTTAGCTTATTTTAACTAAAGATTAGCATTTCCAGCTTAATTCACCAGACAATTAGCCCTACCACCTTATTTCAACAGACAATTATCCCTCCTAGCAAATTTCATCTGCAGATCAGCCGCCAGCTATTACACCTGAAAATTAGCCCTCCCAGCTTAATACACCTGAATATCAGCACCCAGCTATTTCACCCTAAAATTAGCCCTCCCAGCTTATTTCACCTGAGGATTAGCTCTCCAACCTTATTTCGATGGAAGATTACCCTTCCCAACTTCCTTCACACACACACACACACACACACACACACACACACACACACACACACACACACACAGCACCATCATCACTAAATACCCAACACTACTACTACTAAACGCATTTTAGATATTATTACAGCCATTTGTATTTAATGAATTTAAAGATAAAAGTATCAAAACTATTAAGGGCTAACATACATTATAAGGTAGTAGAAAAATATATTTTATATTTATTTATATTAGCCCCTGTTTCATGGCAATAAAAAATATATAAATTTGGGGTAATACATTTAGTTTATATAATCCAATCACCCTACTGTAATTTTCCATAAGCTGTGAGGTGTCATGTGGTGTTCACGTGAGGGGAAATTCCTCTATTAGTAAGCCGACCTTGAGAATGTAGGGTTAGCCCAGCCTCTCCTTCAGAGCTCCCCTCACAGGCACCAGTCTTTACTTGCGTCTTACGAGAATCGGACGGGTGACCTAACTCAGTTAAGCTGAGCCCCGTCCTTAACTAACACTCACAGCTTACAGTGTTAATTACTGTGCATCTAATAATAGACTGTGACCAATATAGTTTTACCAATAAATGGAAAAAAGACCATTTTGGGTTTGTAACATAACCCCTCAACTTATTTATATATAAGCCAAGTTAAGGGAACTCTACCCGAAGCTTATATATAAAGGTGGCAGCGAAAAGATAGATCCATTAACTGAACCAGTGAAGCAGTGTAACTAACTGTGCAAGGAACCGACGTTACTGTAACCCAAGTAAAATTTTCTAAGTGTCATTCTCCAAGGCAACAGACTATATACCGTATATAGTCTCGTGAGCAACGTTATGTGGCAATAGATATATTTAAATGTCATCCCAGATCGACATACAAAAAAATCTTTTCTCAATAACATTAATAAGTGAGTTATCAATAATTCACTGTAGTGTGGCAACATCCCGTACCGATGAAAAGGCCTAAGACTGAGTCCCCATCTCAAGTGGACTTCACCCAGTACATTCCTTAAGCCTGCTGTGTAAAGTATCCATCACTACAAAGACTCCAACGTCTTAGACACCCCACTGATCTCAACTCTCAAGTGTTGTGAAGAGGCTGTCGTACATTTTTTCTCCCTTCTCAAGGAACAACCAACCCATACAGCTACAGTACAACTCTGTGCCCAAGGCACAGTTGATAGAAATAACTGTTAGACATCCCAAGTTGTTTAACTTAGTGTTTCTGTGGTTTGACAAAGCAGGGTGTTTTAAATTCTTTGTAGAACCAGCTACATCTGGTACAGGCCAACTATTTAATCTGTCATAATCAACTCCAAGAGGTCTACTAGCTCCAAGGTGCATTAACCTATGTGACCTCACACGGTCGCCTGACGACACCAGTGAACTCTAAGTTCATCGAGTTCACCATCCATCACCCCTCTAGTGGTTGACCATGGTTACTCTAGTCAACACCAGACGCCATCACGAATTTTTCAAGGACGTCATCCTTAAACTACACACCAGCAACCCTGACCGTGAAACTCGATGAGCTGACTGTCATCCAAGCCGCTGAAGTCTACGGGATTAAAGGCCAGATTCTCAAGAAATTACGAAGAATTCTACAATAAAGCCAGCAGTAATAGATAGGACAAGGACACACTATATTAAACACACATTAACATATTCAACAGCACAGCATCACACGTTAGGCGTCGTGTAGGATAATGTTTAATTCATAAGTGTCTTACTTATTATTATTTGATATATATATATATATATATATATATTTCATTAGCCCAATAAAGCACGCGGACTTCTACATACAATCAAGAGGTTCACGGCGCCATAAGCTCGTTGAACAGGCTTTGTGTGAAATATAACAAAGTCTAAGACTGCTTTTAGTATCCTGGTGGTCCAGCGGTTAGCGTTCCCGGTCACAGTCATAGGCTTGTGTGCCGTGGGTTCGAATCCTGGTGGGTTGAGGTGTTGATTATATATATATATTAATACATTGAAGCTCTCTAGAATCAATAATAATTTTATTTCTTGCCAATTATTACGACATTTTTCAAACATTTACTGTAAATGGCTAAGCAAGGTTTTTGTATAGACTGACTTTTCATGTCTGTTTCACACTGATGGATGATTTTTTTAATTTAATGAGTTCAGATATTACCTATTTGAAGGGGATTTATGATAACGTTTCGGATAATTAGGACGACGCACTCAAGTCTGACACTGTACTAGTCACTGGTACTACCACGCCTGGTGGCAACGGAGTCTGTTCGCACTACAACAACTCAACCCGCGACCCATCTATGTCCGCCACAGTGATCCACCTTACCTGTAGATTAAAACTTAGAAGATATAAATTCACATTTAACAAGTCAGAATCTAGTGAGTCCATAACGTAATACAGAATAAGATTTTAATAAACTTGTAATTGTAAAATCAAACTAGTCATTGTCTACCAAAGTAACCATTGTGCAACCTCATCCTAAATCCTAGGTTAGCTTAGTTAGCCAACCAACTCTGTAATGAGTAAAACAAGGGGTGTCGTCCCCCTCTGTTTAACTCATTAAACTTCTTTTCCAACCTTTCCCCCCACGACTATATGTTGTGACATCTCTATCCCTCATGTCTGGCTGTGCCTTGAGCCCTAGCATGCCTTCCATCAATTCCCCACCTTAACCTAAAAAAAAGAATAAAAAAAAATAAATAAAAATGGTACTAGTGTAAATACTGAAGACATAGAATTATTAGATTCGCAAGAAGCGTAAGAGCCCTTACTACGAGACATTTCTGTGGAGAGTAGTGAACACTTAAGTGATCAATCACATGACGATTTATGTCGTGGAACCCTAAGGTCAGGTAATACGTACAATACAACACCTGATTACGGGCAGGATACCTCTCAGTCTACAGAGTCTCACAGTGTGTCAGAGATTACTTTCCATCCTGCATCCACGCATCTTTCAGTTAGATCTAAGTTGTCTAGCAACTCACTATCCATGGCTACATCTAATATCAGCATTTAATTTAACCAACCTAATGCCGCCCAGTGATCGCATTTGCGAGTTTACGATGGAGGATGACCATTGTGTAACCACATTTTTAAGGTCATGTGAAGATGTAATGAAAAACATTCAAATAAAAGGTGATGATGAACGCAAGGCGTATGTACGCGGTCACATCAAAGAAGGAAGTTATGCTAGCCAACATATGGATACTAGTGGTCTTGCACATCCCACTTATGCAAAGTTTAAGTAGACTTTAATTGGTCTATTTGAATTAGGCGCACAGCATGGTCACCTGAACTGGGTGTTTAGGTGGGTTGATCATCTGCCACCTCTGGCGAGGTCTGTCAAGATATCTTGACCAATTTTGGTGGTTCACCCTGGGAGGACGAGCAAAATAATATGTCTCCAGACAGTTTTGCACAATTAATGGAGTTCCTTGGTTTCATCACATACTCCCCAAGCAAGGACAGTAACACCTGTAGCGTGAATTCAGCAACGAGTTCCCAAGAACTCAGCAACAGAGAAGCATCATTTAGTATGCAGACATTGCAAGAAAAATGGTTATACCATTGACTTTTGTTACCAGCTCCAACGAAGTGGTACTAAGCCAAAAAACAAACCAACCCCTCAACCACAAAGAAACTAGGCCCACCTAAGACTTTTGCAACAGCTGCTCAAACCAGGTCTGCTTCAGACCAGACAGCTGACGTGTGGTGTTTATACCATGATTCTCCCACCCATACTACGGAGGATATTGTAGCAGTCCGACGATGTAGACAAATAGGGATGGAGTTACCCCAGGTATCCCACCACGGTAAGTCGCGTTGCTTTCACAAGAAGTCGGGAGAAGACCAACGTCAGTCCTAGACTGACATGAGGTAGGTACACCACTACCAACATGCGACAACGCTTCTGTTACAGCCTCGTTAATAACGGCGCTAACAAAAGCGGAAGTGTTATCAATTCCGGCGAGGGTTGTGTAAGTCAAGTTAGCATTAGAAAATGATACGGGTGCTTGTGCAAACCTACTTTCTTTAGTTACAACGTAGATCCCCTCACCGATAATTTTTAATTCGGCCTACTGACACTGATCTCTCAGGAGTTTCCGGTACTTAGCTGGACATAACAGGAAAGGTAACATCATCACTACGTTTTTCTAGACGTGGTATATCCTTTTCTGCAGATTTTTATGTTGTCCCAGACTTTAATTTATCAGCTGACTGTTTAATAGGTCTGCCAATTCTTAAAACTAATTTGATAGATGTTCAGCCAAGCAAACATACTATCACTGTTAATGATATTTCCTACAGTGCCATGCATACTTCTGTACCATTGCTCTCCGCAAGGGTGAATGTGTTGTCCAACACTCCTACTACGAGCACGATGGACTCTGAGTCAAAGCGAGTCCAAGACCCCACAGACTCACTTCCCCAGCGTGATTATAGCAGCAATAGTTGGATGATCGTACCTGCAGTTTTAACGGGTACTTTCCATTTTCAGAATGAGGAAATCACCAGAGCCACTGTTGTTTTACCTGACGTGTACACATGGACGGATGTAGTCTGTCTTACGGAAACATGCAAGGTTAAATGATTATAGTGCGAATCTACAATGATCACGATTCGTCCTGGTGGTTTAACAGACGTTCTAGTTCTCAACAGAACAGGCGCGTTACTAATATTGAAAGAAGGATGTTATTTATGTGTTTTTCTAGCTTATCATAACCATGTTGCCCAACCGACTACGCAATTCCCAATTGGTAGTGTTTCACCATCAATTAAACAAACCAGACAGGAGAGGATAGATCAAATAACACCACATGTTAAGGTGATTGATCACCCTCAAGGCAAGACTGGTCTCCTAGAGTTACTTGCCGACTACCGAAACATTGTAGTTTTACCTGGGGAACAGCTGGTCTCACAAATTTAACCTCACATCACATATCCGAAAAACAAGGCACAAACCCAATTTACATTCCAGTTTACCGACTACCACACTGCCAGGGGGCTGTAGTCCAGGATATGGTTCAGGATATGTTAGATCAAGAGGTTTTCACACATTCAAAATCCCCTTTCTATAGTCCACTATTTTTAGTCCCTAGGAAGGATGGAGGTTGACGCCCAGTAATTTATTTTAGGCACGTCAATGAAAATACTATCCCAGATAGGTACCCAATGCCTGTCTTGAGTGTTATTTTACATTCCTTAGGCAAGGATACTGCTATATTTAGCCACGTTGATTTGCTTAGCGGTTATTGGCAAATACCTCTGGATGAAAAATCTCGAGAAATTACTGCTTTTAGTACTCCTTTGGGCCATTTTGAATTTCTGCGGATGCCTTTCGGTCTCAGAAATGCCCCACTGACATTTCAAAGGATGATCAACACCTTGTTTGCAGGGTTGATAGGGATCACAGTATGTGCCTACTTAGCTGATCTCATCGTATTCATTACGGATGTAGATACGCATATTGATGAACTCCGTGAAGTTTTCCAAAAACTTTCTACAGCAGGACTAAAAGTCAAACTCTCTAAATGTGATTTTTTTACATTCAGAATCCAATTCCTTGGTCATGTAGTTGACGGTGACGGCATTCATACAGTTGATGACAAAATTAAGGCTGTTGCCCAGTTCCCACGTCCTACAACTGTTGATAAAGTACGTAGTTTTCTTGGTTTATCTGGATATTATCGTTCTTGTATTAAAAGTTATGTGACATTTGCTTCACCCTTGACTAAGCTACTCAGGAAGGATGCAACTTTTGTATGGAATGCTGAGCAAGAAGATAGTTTTAGTGCATTGAAGACAGAACTTACCAATGCCCCAGTTTTAGCATTTCCTGACTACTCTCAAGAATTTACTGTGTTCCGATGCCTCAATACAGGGAATAGGCGTTGCACTTATGCAGCTGGACGCACGAGGAAAATATAGAGTGATTGCTTTTGCAAGTCGTAAACTTAATGATGCCGAAACACATTATTCAGCAACGCATCTAGAAACATTAGCTGTTGTTTGGGCACTAAAGAAGTTTACAGACACAATTTTTTGTTATAAAATAACCGTCTATACAGGTCACGTGGCAGTGACAGAGCTGTTTCACGGTAAAAAAAATTCTGGTAGACTAGCACGCTGGTATCTGACCATTTAAGAGTTTGAACCCGAGTTCAAGTATTTACCGGGACGAGCGAATGTGATCGCAGACACTTTGTCCAGAAACATAGACCCAGTGATGCCTCTATCATCGTTCTCCCACTCACAATTAAAGGTGAACAACGACTTGATCCATTGTGGTCTACAGTTATTTTTTGCTCTACAGACAGGGAAGGAGGCGAATCTTCCAAAATTACCTCTTCCGTTCAATCAATTTGAACTACGACGAGACATTACTCCTTTGCTCCAAGCAGACAACTGAGGATATTGTTACACAAATTGTCGTACCTGATACACTTCGTGAAACGATACTAACGTTGTATTACGATGCTCCCCAAGCAGGTCACCCCGGACGTGACAGAAAGAAGTATTTTTGGACTACTTTGAAGATAGACATAGTATTGCATATTGATAAGTGTTTGTCATGTGCTCAGCATAAGGGTACTACAAGGTCATCGGCTCCAATTCTACAATATCCTACATCAGAACGTCCGTTTGACACAGTCGCGATCGACTTGTTACAATTTCCAAGGAGTCATCAATGATCCTCGTACGCCCTAGTGTATGTGAATCATTTTTCTAGACTTGTGATTTTAGTCCCACTGAAGGATAAAACAGCCAAATCTGTGGCTTATGCCTTAGTTATTCACCTCATATGTCATTTTACTACTCCCAATCCGACAACGGGTTAGAGTTCAAGAAAAAACTTGTAGCTCAAATATGTCGACAATACGACATCCAACAAAGTTTTATCGTTGCCTATCATCCATAGGCTAATGGCCTTGTTGAAAGAACCAATCGCGAAATTATTGAGATTCTTCGTCCAATAGCGAGTCAAATGCATCTATTGTTCCCAACGTCAGTATCCCCCTTCACACCAGCCTGCGGATAGCAGATTGGAGGCAATAACGTTTCATATTTTTATACACTATATAATTACAAGGAACGCTTGCCTACACATCATAATATGACTACTTGCATAGGGATGTTAATTGCTACTATAAATGTCAAGTGTCACCACTCCATCGTAATCCCCGAGGACTTCGAGCGAGGCTAGGGCCAGTGCAAGGGCGGAAACGGTCTTCCTGCTCATTACTGCTGAACACTCGCTCGTTTGCTAGTGCGACCAACACTTGCTATGGACAGAGGCGAGAACGGCATTGCTACCTTTGTCGTCGTCAGATTCACCCCAGCCGTCATACCGTCACTATCTTCTCCCCCGCTGTTCGTCAAATTCTGGCTGTGATCTCATCGAAGGCTCTGGACTCGTGGGCTGTGTCTCCAGACCTTTACCTATCGACTGTCAATCCCAGGACCCCCCATACCACCACCACCCCATACCACTACCGCAGCTGCTACGACCATCAGTTCATCTCCTCCGTCTGTGCCTCGGTGTCTCTCTGTAGCAAGACATCGGCCGCTGCCGCTCGAGTGAGGAAGCCTATCTGGACCATCCCCAGGGCCACTGCCGTAGGAAATATCTGTTCATTGTTTGATTCTTTTGTTGTTTGATTCCTTTAATTGCTGATTCCCTTTTATTGTTTGATTCCTATGAGTTGTTGACTCCCATTAATTGTTTGAGTCTATTAATTGCTGACTTCCATTAATGGTTTGCTTCGTTTAATTGTTTGCTTCCATTAACAGTTTGACTCCATTAACTGTTGACTGCATTAATTATTTGAGTCCCGTAATTATTTGATGTTTATTGAGGGGTGTCAGAGTTTTGTGTTATATTTTTTAAAGAAAAGAGTTGTAAATCTCAATCGGTTGTTTGTTATTCCTCAGAAAACCATGGTCCTTGACTTTCCTTTTTTAAGATCCTGATTAGTCTGGTAAGGGATTTCTATCCCTAAGTCCCAGGCCTTTACAAGTGGCGACCTTGCCAGGATTGTCTCTGACCTTTGGTTTCTGAAGGCTAACATTCGTTCCGATGTTGTTGTAAGTCGCCGTGTGCGCACCGCTTCCTATCTGTGGCCCGGAAGTAAGCGATGTTCAGTGTTTATCCCTTCCTTCTGTGTGCCAATTTGGTTGCTCTTCCTTGTACTTGGGGAAGTTATTAGTGTTGGTTGGGGTGCACTGTGGATGCTGTCATTAGTATTTTCTTGTTGTTTCACCGGGTGCGGTTTTTTCCCTGAAGTGATTCAGCTGGGCTGGGTGCGGAACAAGGTTCCCTCTAGTCGGATCAAATCATTTATTGGTCTGATTGAGCCACTAGGTAAGTTACCTTTGGCTATTTGCTGGGTAAGTTGTGTATTTTTATTTTTGCTCTTGGCCTTTCGGATCATTATGTCTAGATTTGAGAAGTTGAAAGGTCAAGCGGTGGCCCTGGGTCTGACAGGTACTGAGGTTGGTCAGTATGTGGTCACCCAACAGAATGCCTAGTGAGAGGAACGTCAGAAAGCGAGAGAAGAACTTCAGAAAAAGAGAGAGAGAGAGAGGAACGTCAGAAAGAGAGAGAGATGGAGGAACGTAGCAGTGAGAGAGAGGAACGCAATAGAGAAAGAGAGTTCGAATTAGCTAAATTGCAGGCAGAAAAGGACCTAGAACTAGCTAGAATTAATGATTCAAGTAGACCAGAATCCTCTGGCCATATACAAGACAATGTGGTAAAACCCAGCTTGCCTGTGTACCGTGAAGGAGAAGACATCGCCTCCTACCTTGTTAGGTTTAAACGGGTAGCTGAGCTGCTTAGTGTAGACCCAGATCGCTATGCTGTAAGGTTGAGTAGCCTACTAAGTGGTAAGGCGGTAGAGATTTACACGTCCCTGTCTGCCGACATCACCAGAGATTACTTCTTGTTGAAGCAAGCTCTCTTGCGAGGATTTAACAAGACTTCTGATGGTTATCGTGTTGATTTCCGCAGGACGAAGATTAGAGCAGGAGAAACGTACCAGCAGTTCTCGATTCACCTCGGTCGTTTGTTTCAACAATGGCTAGAGGCATTAGAGGTTGAAGAAACCTTTGAGTCTCTCTTTAACTTCATGATATTAGATCAGTTTTTGTCTTCTCTACCTCCAGACTTGAGAATTTTCATCAAAGAACACCAGCCAGCGACGCTTGAAGAAGCTGTTCGTCTTGCCGACAACTGGGCGTCTGCTCGCAACGCCTACCCCAACTCTTCCCCTCCTGTAGTGAAGATTGCGAACCCTCCGTCCTCCGATGAACCATCTCCAGGAGTACACAGGAGTAGTTCACCAGCCGTGCGGTGTAACAGCTGCGGAGAAGAAAGGCACAATCGTTCTCGCTGTCCCAGGAATCCCCTCGCCTTCAAGTCGGCTGACACTCAAAAGCCCAGCCACATGGTCGGATTCTGTTTGGAAGACAGGAGCTGCCCCCGTTATTGTGTCAGCGGAACAATAAATAGGTCTAAGGCATCTACTTTCATCAGGGACACTGGTTGCTCGTGCATTGTTGTCTCTGAGGGAACCCTGCTTGACGCTGACATCTCCAGCTGCCCGAAGGTTAATGTCGCCGATTATTTGATTATTTTGGTCGTGTTGACCAGTTCCCCGTTGTTAGGTGCTACCTGCGTTGCCCCTATTTCACTGGTTGGTCTAATGTGGTAAGAGCTCCCATTAAATTTGCTAGTGTCCTCATTGGTAATGTTCCCGGTGTTCGTGACCCTAGCGACCCGGAACCTTTAAAACTCTCCTCACCACCAGCACCAGTCTCCTCGCCACCAGCACCAGTCTCCTCGCCACCAGCACCAATCTCCTCGCCACCGGCCGACGACGTCGCCTCGCCACCCTCACACGCCGCCACGCCTCCAGCCTAGGTCTAAGCTGTAGAGAAACAGACGACGAAGGTGAAACGACCAATCCCCTGGTTCTGCCGAATTTGTTGCCACTGACTGTGACGCCCAAGGAGTTTGCCAACGTTCAAGCCTCGTGTACCACTCTGACGCGGGTAAGGGAGAAGGTGAATTCCGGGGAGGAGGATCAGGTGAGAGATGGGTCGGTCTACAAGTTTGTTTCTATTAATGGGGTGTTACACAGGTCTTGTGTGTCATGCAAGCGACCAGCCAAAGTAGGTCGGTTTTACTTGTTGTCCCTGCTGTTTGTCGTAGCAACATTCTCTCTGTAGCTCACAAAAGCCCTCTAGTAAGTCACTGTTCTCGTAGGAAAACTTATAGGAAGGTTGCTAATCAGTTATACTGGCCAGGTACGGGAGCGGATATTAGAGCTTTTTGTAAGAGTTGTGATCAGTGCCCACGTATGTCCGCTAAGGGTAGTGTCCGACCTGTTCCACTTGAACCCTTACCCATCATTGCAGAACCATCTCCTCGGGTAGCCATAGATTTTGTTGGACCGTTCTCACCCCCTTCCTCTAAGTAGGCTAAATTACATCAAGCTAATTTGTTAAGAAAATATAATTGCAGGACCCACATTACTCGTGTCCTTGACGTCATTCCCAAGCTGGAGTTCCTGTGAAGTTCGGGCGCCAGACTCTGATGATCTCGGTTGCCAGTTGCTGATAACACCTGACGAGATAGAAGAATCCCCTACAACTGGAAATAGGCCCAAACTTATTCCTGGACTGAAGGGGATCCCACGTGCAGTTCCTTGATACGGCCTAACGTTTTCGACATCAAGTTCCACCTATTCTTTTATGTGACCCTTCTTTATTTTGATGTGTTTTTAAGCATTTGTTGTAAGATGATTATGCTTTGTGTACTAATCTCAAGTTATAATCTACCTTACAGTAGATTTTTGTTGGGGGAGCTGTGTAAGGGCGGAAACGGTCTAACTGCTCGTTACCGCTGGACACTCGCTTGTTTGCTGGTGCGACCAACACTTGTCGGGGTTGGACAAAGGCGAGAATGGCACTGCTATCTTTGTCGCAGTCAGATTCACCCCAGCCGTCATACCGTCACTATCTTCTCCCCCGCTGTTCGTCAAATTCTGGCTATGATCTCATCAAGGGCTCTGGACTCGTGGGCTGTGTCCCCAGACCTTTACCTATTGACTGTCAATCCCTGGACCCCTTACCACTACCGCAGCTGCTACGACCGTCAGTTCATCTCCTCAGTTCATCTCCTCCGTCTGTGCCCCGGTGTCTCTCTGTAGCAAGACATCGGCCGCTGCTGCTTGAGTGAGGAAGCCTGTCTGGACCATCCCCAGGGCCACTGCCGTAGGAAATGTCTGTTCATTGTTTGATTCTTTTGTTGATTGATTCCTTTTATTGCTGACTCCCTTTTATTGTTTGATTCTATTAATTGCTGACTTCCATTAATTGTTTGCTTCGTTTAATTGTTTGCTTCCATTAACAGTTTGACTCCATTTACTGTTGACTGCATTAATTGTTTGACTCCCGTAATTATTTGATGTTTGTTGAGTGGTGTCAGAGTTTTGTGTTATATTTTCTATTGTAAAGAGATGTCAATCTCAAACGGTTGTTTGTTATTCCTCAGAAAACCATGGTCCTTGACTTTCCTTTTCTAAGATCCTGATTAATCTGGTAAGGGATTTCTCTCCCTAAGTCCCACGTCTTTACAGCCAGCCTATTCTTTGGTCTGCTGTACTGTATTAGGGTGTCATACGGAGGCGAATTTTTTTTTTTGAGTTTGAAAAATCGGCTTATGGTATTAAAGATGTAGTTCTATGTGCAGAATCATGTGATATCTTCAGATTTGAAAAGTTTTTATTTTTTGCTAGGTAAATTTTAACTTGAAATCTTATGAAAATTCAGTATTCCCACCCTTTTACCAACACCACTAAATAGCATATTTAAAGTAAAGTAAATGTATCAGGTTAATTTATTAGGATGAAAATGATCCAGAATAGTGAAACGAATGATCTTGACACATTTATTAAATTTAATATTCCTTTAGAAAACAAAATCATCAAATACAAAAACCGGTTTTACTACTACGACCCGGTGTTGCTGCACACCATAGAGAACATGTCTTTCTTGCTTCTGTTTCTACTTATCACCTCCCTGCTCCTGCTGACCACCTGAGCTCGGATGTAGCCTTCCCTGCTCTCCTGGCTGTACACGTGACTGCTGGCCTCGCTCACTTGCTGTACACAACGCTCTATATTCTGGGTGTGCGAGGGCCAGGCAGGGACATGCATTGGGTTGTCCAGGAAAGCTCTGACTTGAACATTGGTGAGGCTGCAGGTAAGAGGGGGCTCACTGCCAGCCTGGATGTTATCCAGATCTATGAGATCAGTGAGGGTCTTGGCACCTAGATTGACTTCAGGAGTCTTCCTGACCCTGAAGGAATCGTCACCAACTGATTCGTCATGCCCAGATCCTCTCATAAGTCTCATATCCAAGATCTTTTTGACTGCCACTCTTCTCTCCTCCTCATCCTTACTGCAGAGCATTGTCTGCAGAACTGCCTCGGGATGAGCATACCAGGAAGATCTCCTTACAGTCTGCTCCACAATCTGAACAACCTTCCTTGGCTGACTCCTCAGGAGCTCAAGCTAGAAGAGAACATGCCTCGGACCTTCGGAGAACGATGACTTGACCTTGGTGTTGAACCAATTTGGCAAGTAGACACTCACGATGAATTGGACAATAAGTCTCAGGTTGTGAAGCTGGTTCCCTTTCAGTTTATGATGAGCGACCCAAATTCTGCAGAACCTGAGAGCCGTTGTGAGCCACCTAGAATGTGATACTGGACCTATCTGCAGGTAAGCAAGTCTATCAGGCATGACCCCAGTTTTGATGGCACTGCAAATCATGTAACCATAGTACTGGTCAGTACTCAGGTCGTCAATGACAGTATGTGCAAGCTCAACGAGTGGAGGGCCAACTGTGATTTTTTCAAAGCTCGGATTTATTTCTAACTCAGTGGCAGAGTCCAGCATCTTGCAAAGAGGACCAGACCATCTGTTGTTTGAAAGAGTCTTGCCATCCAGCTCCTGGATCAGATGTCTGAGTGGCAACTCGTTGGTGTGGAGGTCACAAACAATCCAGACCAGCTTCCTCCCAATCTTCCGCTCTATCCACTGTATGACCCCCCCTTGCCACCCTGGGTTCGTGTTGGTGCTGTCCCCTCCAATGGCCTGCAGGGTCTGGTCTACGTTCCTCTCTCTGAGCCAGTTCACAATGTTACCTGCCACTATCTCAGCTGGTTTCCTGATGTCATCTTTCTCTGGAGTGAAATGCCACAAATACTTCCCTCCTGGTTCACTGCAGCAGGAGTAGTGTTCCTCCTTCACCATGGCAGGGAACAACTTGTCAGAATCTCCAACTTTCATGAACACTTTAGTGTCATCCCTTCTCCCATCAAAGAACAAACAATTGATTCCATTTTCTCTTATCCCCTTATCAAACTCCTCTTCTAGGTTACTGACAAGTTTCTCCTGAGCTCTCCTTACTTTGTTATGATCTATCACCAGGTGAACATCATCAGGTGTTATCAAACCACCGTCAATCCAGGCAGCTGTTGCTATCTCTGCAGTTTCTCTGAGACCAGTGTGGTGTCGCATGCTGGCCAGAGCTATGCTCGGGATATCTTTCCTATTTCGAATCTTATGCCTGGAAGGTTTGGGATCATTATTTTCTGGGTTAGGGACAAAGTCACCATTCTCCTGGTCAGCACTCGGATCAGCCATGGGGAAGTCATTAAACTCTGAATCAGCTTGACTCCAATCATCGGCCTTTTTTACCTCACCCTGGGCCTTCTCAAGTCTCTTTTCCTCGGCAACTCTTCTCCTCTTCTGTCTCTCTGTGGCAGCCTCCTGTCTCTTGGACTCCGGAATATCTTGGCTAGAAATCATGAGAGCCCCTATACTGCCAGTCTTCTCTCTCTGTGCTTTGACAAATGCCAGTTCGATCACAGGAATCTTCAGTTCACGCTTGCAAATACAGGAGATGTGGGCCTCGGATTTACAGTCACGATCGCATCCAAACTCAGGACAGAGAACAATTGGGCACTTGCAAGTAATTATGTCAAATAACTGGTCCAGTTGCTTGGCAAAGCTGTCCTTAACTGCAAGTTTTCCTCTCCCAAGAGAGATATCTCTTGCCTTTTCCCAACTGGCTAGCAGTCTCTCACTAATCTTCTTCTGACTTGTTATGACTGGGGGCTTGAACTGAGCGTTAGCCAGAGTGTACTGTGCCAAGACAGCTTTGGTCATATCACTGGCAATGTCTTTGTTTGTGTAAGTTCTTTGGTTCTTTTCACTGATTTGCCTGATTAAAACACCGTATCTCAAAGCATCTCTCAATGTAGGCAGCTCCGACTTCAGGAGCTCTCTCCCAGACCCAAGATAGTGACTAAGATGGCTGGATTTTTGGTTCCTCGTCCTGACACAAGCAGCCATCGCAAATATTATCAACTTATAAATGCATCAGAATATGAAACAGAAAAAAATATTGTTAGTTGGGTTGTTAAAGAATGAAGTCAGAAAGCAATGTTCACTATATAATTGTAATGCACTAATGCAGCTGTACGTTAGATTTTCGATAAATTTCACGCTAAAATTTACCTAGCAAAAGGTTGCAAAATATTGAAACTGAAATTATTTTCTGTTTATATACACTAAAATCTACCAAAAAAGTGATGGGCCATTAGTTTTAGCTGATCTTCCCTCCTATGACACACCCTAGTACTGTATTGTATCAACATGTAATGATAACATGCATAGACCACTTCATAGTTAAAAGGGTTGTTGGAGTAATATGCTACTATTAATTGCAAAGTTCACGTTATATCTACCGATGAGAGCTGTTACTACGTGTGTTATGTTACGAACCCCGCCACCAATTGTCATGATCTACCTACCCAGCATTACGAACCACGCCATCTATTGTCCTGATCTACCTACCCAGCACCACGAGCAACGCCATCTAGGGACGAAACACGAGTATGACTCGTCTTAGTCACCACTCCCGGGTTTTTCTTCTCCATATCCTGGTTGTTGCGTCACCTCCTCAAAGTCTTCTTTTGTCAGCTCCAGTTCGAGGAGAGTTCAGTTCACTCTGGGAAGTGACCACAGGATCACCTATCCTGGAAACCTACGGCACAGTGACTACCTACCGTCTTCTACAATACTCAGCCTTACTCGTCAGCCATCTCAGCTCCGCACTTAAGTATTTGTAATCTTAATTGCCTCCCCCACCTCCACCTTGCTTCAAATTGTTGTATGTTGTATAAATATGTATATACTGTTAATGTTTAGGTTAATTATGGTTAAGGGTAAATTATAGAAAGCTGAATATTTTGTTAAGGAATTTATGGTACTTTATTATACACAACAAAAACTCGCATCCTTTGTCTACCCTTTTATAGTCCGATTGTCTTTGTTTTGTTTTTTTGTTGCCTGTTGGGATCTGGGTAGACTTTTAACTATATTCTAAATCCCCAACTCGTAACAAATGGCGACCGTGACAGGATACAACATTAAGTGCCATATTCCTTCCTCCCTTGTAACTCTTTGGTAATTATTCCTCCCAGTCACTTCTGTTCACAATTGCTTTACGGTGGTTTAAAGTTTCCTTCATATGTGTGTGTGCATATATTGGTATTACCGTACAATAAGAGTGACAGACGTAGGATATTAGGTTCCAAGTGTCATAAGGCTTACCTGTTATTACACGTGGCAGTCGTGTAGTAAGTCTTATCGAGTGTAGGGAAGAATCCGGATCTGTTTAATGCCGTACCCTCGCTCCAGAGTAGGCTGTTCCATAGTCACTAGTTTAGAGTGAAGTGATATCTTGGGACGCCCCACTCTACCAGGACCCCATAATTGTAAAGCCTCAATTATTGTTCTTCTCATTATCTCATTCGGGGTCGATAATCAAGTAACTCAAGGGTTGTTAATCCGGATCTTTATATAAATGCCGTAATACGCCCTTCCTGTTTACTCAGGGTTATTAATCCGTATCTTTATATTAATGCCGTAATACGCCCTTCCTGTTTACTCAAGGGTTGTTAATCCGGATCTTTATATAAATGCCGTTATACGCCCTTCCTGTTTCAAGTATCTCAAGGTTGTTAATCCGGATCTTTATATTAATGCCGTAATACGCCCTTCCTCTTTCAAGTATCTCAGGGTTGTTAATCCGGATCTTTATATTAATGCCATAATACTCCCTTCCTCTTTCAAATATCTAAGGGTTGTTAATGCGGATCTTAATATTAATGTCGTAATACACCCTTCCTGTTTACTCGGGGTTGTTAATCCGGATCCTTATATTAATGCCGTAATACGCCATTCCTCTTTCAAGTCTCTTATCCTTATTTAAGGATCTTATCAGAAGAACAATATTCATAAGTGTAATTTCCCTAGGTATAACTTGGGTAGTTTCCGGGACTTTCTGGTTATCCACTGCCTTGATATTTTCTAGGGTAATGCATTATCTTATCTTTTGACCATTAATTAATTTATCTAGGTTTTCTTAATGGCCACCTCAGGATTTGTTAAACTTTGTAGTCCTGGAGGAGTGGAAAAGCAAGATACCATTTCACATCTTGAAGCATGTGGAGGAGCTTGGAGAGGTTAATTTAGGGCGTGCGGCTGAGCTGGCTGATGAGTACGCCTTGCTGGTGGAGTCACTGTGCCGTAGGGAACGTGGTACTTTCCGACATGTTAGGTCCTCCTCTGATGATAACCTTGGCGGCGTGAGTGGTAGGTCGAAAGGTCCCACACCTACCCCCCCCCCCCTGATGCAACCATGTTTTATTGTTCTTGCTGTAAAAACCCAGGCCATACGATCCAGTCTTGTAAACACCCAAAGTGTCGAACTGCTAAAAGTAGTTCCCTGGATCCCAATAGCAACCACCAATGTGGAATGGCCCCATCAGGATCTCTTCTCTTCATTCACCTATGAGGGAAAAATTTCAATCATAGAGGGGTCTCGTTCTTTCCCTATTCGTATACCATGTGATACGGGCGCAGCACAATCTATCCTCCTGTTTAACGTCATTCCTGATATATCTACCGCATTTACTAATGAGAGTGTTCTAATTTCAGATCTCTCATCCCATTCTTCCTATCCCTTAGCTAAAGCGCACCTCCAATGTCCCTTGATTACTGGGGAAGTGCAAATAGCCATTAGGAAAGATCCAATGCCTGTGAGTGGCATTCATTTATTATTGGGTAATGACTTGGTAGGAGATCTAGTGGTTCCCAACATAAAGACAGTCGATTCTCCCTTACCTGTCAACTCCACCACTGACCTTGAAGAAACTATTCCTCACCTTTTCCCATCTTGTGCTGTCACCCGGTCACAGAGTGTGCGAAATGGGCCCTCTTCATCTGAAACCACCTCCAATACCTTACTACTCACAGAAGATCTGTACAATAAGACCATTAGTAAGGATGAGCTCATTACAGCCCAACAATCTGATCCATCTTTGTTCAAACAGGTGATGAAAGACCTCAGTGTGGACCATTGTACATCTTCGGCTTACCACCCACCATCCCAAGGTTGCTTGGAACGGTTCCATCAAAACTTTCAAATCAATGCTAATAAACTATCTCCCCTCAACTATATAGTCCATACTCCTGATCGCAGGAAAGATTCACAACTTGTTCACATTAAACTCATGAAACTTTACCATTCCAGGCAGTCAGAGGAAGACATCCCAGAGTCTATAAGCCTACCTGTATTGCATACGGTTTTGTCAGGTCCGGAGCCGGAGACAGATGACATGGACCTATTGGAGAATTTAGACTTCCCTCTACCTAAAGAAAACCCTGCTAACAGTCACATACTCAACAACTTGGATGAGTATTTTTCTGTTTTGAATCCATCTCAAGCAAAAGATCTCACTAAGCTATTATCAACATTTCGTAAAGTCACGTCAGACCTCCCAGGGTTTTGCAATATACTTAAACATAATATTCAGCTAATCTCAGATGATGTACAACCCATTCGGCAATCAGCATATCGACTAAATCCACAAAAAAGAGAGATTATGAAAAAGGAGGTAGATTTTTTGTTAAAACATAACTTACCTGAGCCTAGTACCTCCCCCTGGGCTTCACCTTGCCTTCTCATTCCAAAACCCGATAGCAGCGTTCGTTTCTGTACCGATTATCGTAAAGTGAACCAGGTCACTGTCTCAGACTCGTACCCTTTAACTTTGATTGAAGATATAATAGACAGCATAGGCTGTGCCAAATTTATCAGTACGGTGGACTTATTGAAAGGATATTATCAAGTGGGACTCACGGATAAGGCAAAAATAATCTCGGCATTTATAACTCCATTTGGTCTTTTTCAATATTTGGTTATGGCGTTTGGCTTTTCTAATGCTCCGGCCACATTCCAGAGGGCCATCAACTACCTAATTCAGGACCTAGGTGGGACGTTCGCCTACCTAGATGACCTGGTGGTGGTGTCGGACGGCTGGGACGAACATCTGGTGCGTTTGGAGATACTGTTGGCACGACTGCAAGAGACTGGATTCACCATAAACCTGGCTAAACCTGCTTTTGGCCGGGCCTCAGTGACTTACCTGGGACATATCGTTGGGCATGGTATGGTGAGACCCAAGGACGCAAATGTTAAAGCCATCTTGTCCTTCCCCACTCCATGGACGAGGAAGGAACTCATGCGCTTCCTGGGGATGTGCGGCTACTACCGTCGGTTCTGCAGTAACTTCTCCAGCGTGGCCGGACCCCTCACAGACCTTACCAGTTCTGCGGTCCCTTACATCTGGAACCAGAGGTGCGACCAGTCTTTCCACCGCCTCAAAGCCTTCCTTGCCTCCAAGCCTGTAGTCCACCCCCCTGACTACACCTTGCCCTTCCATCTGCAAATCGAAGCTAGCTGTGTCGGAGCTGGGGCTGTGCTCCTACAACCCGACCCAACCACTGATGTCCTTCACCCTGTGGCATACTACTCCGCCAAGTTGAAAAAACATCAGACCAAGTACTCGACCATAGAGAAGGAGGCCCTGGCTCTGATGTTGGCAATAAAGAAGTTTGAATGTTACCTCCAGTCTTGCCCACAAACAACCCTAGTCTTCACCGACCATAACCCACTCACGTTCATTCAAACCAACAAGTCCTCCAACCAGCGAATCCTCTGCTGGGCTCTCCTCACCCAGCCATATAATCTACAAGTCCGGCACATAAAGGGGGTGGACAACATGATTGCGGACTCCTTATCCCGAGCTCCAGTGGAAATGCAGCATCTACTCTCCAGACGCACCAGGTGATCACCTCCTTCGCGCCCGTGCTATGGAGGTCTTTGGAGGGGGGGTGTGTTACGAACCCCGCCACCAATTGTCATGATCTACCTACCCAGCATTACGAACCACGCCATCTATTGTCCTGATCTACCTACCCAGCACCACGAGCAACGCCATCTAGGGGCGAAACACGAGTATGACTCGTCTTAGTTACCACTCCCGGGTTTCCCTTCTCCATATCCTGGTTGTTGCGTCACCTCCTCAAAGTCTTCTTTGTCAGCTCCAGTTCGAGGGGAGTTCAGTTCACTCTGGGAAGTGACCATAGGATGATCTATCCTGGAAACCTACGGCACAGTGACTACCTACCGTCTTCTACAATACTCAGCCTTACTCGTCAGCCATCTCAGCTCCGCACTTAAGTATTTGTAATCTTATATTGCCTCCCCCACCTCCACCTTGCTTCAAATTGTTGTATGTTGTATAAATATGAATATACTGTTAATGTTTAGGTTAAGTATGGTTAAGGGTAAATTATAGAAAGCTGAATATTTTGTTAAGGAATTTATGGTACTTTATTATACACAACAAAAACTCGCATCCTTTGTCTACCCTTTTATAGTCCGATTGTCTTTGTTTTTTTTTTTTTGTTGCCTGTTGGGATCTGGGTAGACTTTTAACTATATTCTAAATCCCCAACTCGTAACAGTTAAATGTCAGTTTGTTATAGAAACCAACATTCATGACTAAGCATGCTATCTTAGAATGAGTTGGTAAAAGGTCAGTGCAATGCATCACTGCCCCCCCCCCCCTCGACTGGACACACTCACACTGACTCACCACCACCACGCCAACCTAAATAATTTTGTAGCAGTGGACACTTACACTCTCTATCAGTGTTGTTTTAATGATAGACCACAGAGATGCATAGTGTATCGATGTCAGCATAAACGGGGATAGTGCGAGACATTTCTTATGAACTGTAGTTTCAGTCGCGTTTTGTGGTGGAAGCTGTGGCAGTGGCTCTCGCTCACTGGGCGTAACTGAAGCACCTGTTCAAAGTATCGAATCATACCTCAGACGAATCTCTCTATTTCTATCTCTATTTTCTCTCGGCTACAGAACATGCATTATAATTGAGGCAAAAAGACTAGGTTTCATCATCAAAGCTTGAAGTGTCCCCTAATACCACAATAAATATGAGTATTAAAAATTTGTGGATAGAGGTTGGCTACATATTTACTACCCTTATTCTGGTTGTTATAGCTGGGTAACTGCCAATACTACTCGCTTTCCAATGACGTAAACAAATACAGTAGTGCAAAATTTCACAAACCACGCCAGCAGTTGTACTCGCTACAAATGGAGTCAACTGTACATTGATTTCAATTCATGCTAAAATAGGCTGAAATGCTAGGTATGGTCAGTTCTATTGTAAACTGTAGGCTAGAAGTGTGGACACCTTCAGCAGATACCAGGAGGATAAGGTATAATGAAAAAAAAGGAAATAAAGATGTGTGCTAAGATTTGAAAGAAAAACGGGAGAAATATTGAAACATTCACAGATGAGATACTTAGCTCATATTTAGAGATGAGGGAATACTGTAATGAATAATTTAATGTAGAAAGACCAGGATAAAGCAGAAATGAGAGTGGATAAAGGAAATCAAATACTGCGTTCCCGGGGGCATATTTTCCAAATGTATATGGGAGGTACTACTGCCTGGGAATGTATTGGAAGCATAATGTGTTGTTTAGTGGTATAGTAGTTGTAAGGGCGGAAACGATCTTACTGCTGGTTACCGCTGCTAACTCTCTTGTTTGCTGGTGCGGACGACACTTGGGGCGGTTTGGACAGAGGTGAAAACGGCAGCGACTATCTGCGTCACCGGCAGATTCAACCCAGCCGCCATACAGTCACTATCTAGCTACCCAGCTGTCCGTCAAATTCTGGCTGTGATCTCATCATAGGTCCTGGACTCGTGGGCTGTGTTCCCAGACCTTCACCTATCAACTGCCAACTCTCTGGTCATCTACCACTACCGATATACCACGACCGTCAATTCATCTCATTCCGTCTGTGCCCCGGTGTTCTCCTGCCATTTCAAGACGTCACCCAAGTGTGGAGTTGAATGGACGCTTCCCTACCCTGAGTGTGCATCACCCTGTTCCAGAACCTTCCCCCAGGGCCACTGCCGTAGGAAATATTTGTTCATTGTTTGATTCTATGATTGTTTGATTCCATTAATTGCTGACTCCCCTTTATTGTTCGATTCTATCAATTGTTGACTCCATTTAATTGTTTGAATCCATTAATTGCTGACTCCGATTATTTGTTTGATTCCTTTAATTGTTTGCTTCCTTTAATTGTTTGACTCCATTAACTGTCGTCTGCCTTATTTGTTTGACTCCCGTAATTATTTGAGGTTTGTTGAGTGGTGTCAAGAGTTTTGTTATATTTTTTATAGTAAAGAGATGCCAATCTCAAACGGTTGTTTGTTATTCCTCAGAAAACCATGGTCCTTGACTTTCCTTTATTAAGATCCTGATTAGCCTGGTAAGGGATTTCTATCCCTAGGTCCCAGGCCTTTACAAGTGGCGACCTTGCCAGGATAGTCTCTTACCTTTGGTTTCTGAGGTTTAACATTCGTTCCGGTGTTGTTGTAAGTCACCGTGAGCGCGCCACCCTGCTGTCTGTGGCCCGGAAGCAAGTGTTGTTCAGTGGTTATCCCTTCCTTCTGTGTGCTAATTTTGTTGCTCTCCCTTGTACTTGTGGAGTTAATTAGTGTTGGTTGGGGTGCACTGTTGATGCTGTCATAGCATTTTTGTTGTTGTTTCACCTGGTGCAGTTTCGTTACCCTGAGAGTGATTCAGCTGGGCTGGGTGCGGAACGAGGTTCCCTCCAGTCGGATCAAATCATTTACTGGTCTGATTGAGCCACTAGGTGCGTTACCTTTGGCTATTTGCGGGGTAAGTTGTTTGTTTTTTCCTTTGTTCTTGGACTTTCGGATCATTATGTCTACTTTTGAGGTGTGGAAAGGTCAAGCGGTGGCCCTGGGTCTGACAGGTAATGACATTGGTCAGTATGTGGTTACCCAACAGAATGCCGAGAGAGGAACGTCAGAGAGAGAGAGAGAGAGGCACTTCAGAAAGGGAGAGAGCTGGAGGAACGCCAGAGAGAAAGAGAGTTCGAATTAGCTAAGTTGCAGGCAGAAAAGGACCTAGAACTGGCTCGGATTAATGCTTCAAGTAGACCAGAATCCTCTGGCCATATACAAGACAATGTGGTAAAACCCAGCTTGCCTGTGTACCGTGAAAGAGAAGACATCGCCTCCTACCTTGTTAGGTTTGCACGGGTAGCTGAGCTACTTGGTGTAGAGCCAGATAGCTATGCTGTAAGGTTGGGTAGCCTACTGAGTGGTAAGCCGGTAGAAATTTACACGTCCCTGTCTGCCGACATCACCCGAGATTACTTCTTGTTGAAGCAAGCTCTCTTGCGAGGATTTAACAAGACTTCTGACGGTTATCGTGTTGATTTGCGTAGAACGAAGATTAGAGCAGGAGAAACGTACCAGCAGTTTTCGATTCACCTGGGTCGTTTATTTCAACAATGGCTGGAGACATCAGGGGTTGAAGAAACCTTTGAGTCTCTCTCTAACTTCATGATATTAGATCAGTTTTGTCTTCTCTACCTCCAGACTTGAGAATTTTCATCAAAGAACACCAGCCAGCGACGCTTGGAGAAGCTGTGCATCTTGCCGACAACTGGGCGTCTGCTCGCAATGCCTACCCCAAGTCTTCCCCTCCTGTAGTGAAGATTGCGAACCCTCCGTCCTCCGAGGAACCATCCCCAGGAGTACAAAGGAGTAGCTCACCAGCCGTGCGGTGTCACAGCTGCGGAGAAGAAGGGCACATTCGTTTTCGCTGTCCCAGGAATCCCCTCGCCTTCAAGACTGCTGACACTCATCAGCCCAGGAACAAGGTCGGCTTCTGCTTGGAAGACAGGAGCTGCCCCCGTTATTGTGTCAGTGGAACAATAAATGGGTCTAGGGCATCTACTTTCATCAGGGACACTGTTTGCTCGTGCATTATTGTCTCTGAGGAAGCCCTGCCTGACGCTGACATCTCCAGCTGCCCAAAGGTTAGTGTCGCCGTTTATTTAGGTCGTGTTGACCAGTTCCCTGTTGTTGGGTGCTACCTGTGTTGCCCCTATTTCACTGGTTGGTCTAATGTGGTAAGAGCTCCCATTCAATTTGCTAGTGTCCTCATTGGTAATGTTCCTGGTGTTCGTGACCCTAACGACCCGGAACCGTTAAAACTCTCCTCGCCACCAGCACCAGTCTCCTCGCCACCAGCACCATTCCCACGCCACTTGCTGACGACGACGACTCGCTACCTGCCGAGGTCGCCTCGCCACCCTCTCACGCCGCCATGCCTGCCGCCAAAGTCCAAGCTGTAGAGACACGGTCGGCGAAGGTGAAACGACCGCATCCCCTGATTCTGCCGAATTTGTTGCCACTGACTGTGACGCCCAAGGAGTTCGCCAAGCTGCAAGACTCGTGTGCCACTCTGAAGTGGGTAAGGGAGAAGGTGTCTTCCGGGGAGGAGGATCAGGTGAGAGATGGGTCGGTTTATAAGTTTGTTTCTATTAATGGGGTGTTACACAGGTCTTCTGTGTCATCCAAGCGACCAGCCAAAGTAGGTTGGTTTTTACTTGTTGTCCCTGCTGTTTGTCGTAGTAACATTCTCTCTGTAGCTCGCAAGAGCCCTCTTGTAAGTCACTGTTCTCGTAGGAAAACTTATAGGAAAGTTGCTGATCAGTTTTACTGACCAGGTATGGGAGTGGATATTAGAGTTTTTTGTAGGAGTTGTGTTCAGTGCCCACGTATGTCCGCCAAGGGTAGAGTCCGTCCTGTTTCACTTGAACCCTTACCCGTCATTGCAGAACCATTTTCTCGGGTAGCCATAGATTTTGTTGGACCGTTCTCACCCCCTTCCTCTAAGAAGCCTAAATTACATCCAGCTAATTTGTTAAAGCAATATAATTGCAGGACCCACATTGCTCGTGTCCTTGACGACGTCCCCAAGCTGGAGTTAGTCGAGGCACTACCCTGTAAGAGTTCCTGTGAAGTTCGGACGCCACAGTCTGTTGATCTCGGTTGCCAGTTGCTGCCAACACCTGACGAGATAGAAGAATCCTCTACGACTGGAAATAGGCCCAAACTTAAACATGGACTGAAGTGGACCCCACGTGCAGTTCCTTGATACGGCCTTGCGTTTTGGACATAAAGTTACCACATATTCTTTTCTATGACCCTTCTTTATTGTGCAATGTGTATTTAAGCATTTGTTGTAAGATGATTATGCTTTGTGTACTAATCTTAAGTTTTAATCTACCTTGCAGTAGATTTTTGTTGGGGGAACTGTGTAAGGGCGGAAACGATCTTCCTGCTGGTTACCGCTGCTAACTCGCTTGTTTGCTGGTGCGGACGACACTCGGGGCGGTTTGGGCAGAGGTGAGAACGGCAGCGACTATCTGCGTCACCGGCAGATTCAACCCAGCCGCCATACAGTCCCTAACTAGCTACCCAGCTGTCCGTCAAATTCTGGCTGTGATCTCATCATAGGTCCTGGACTCGTGGGCTGTGTTCCCAGACCTTCACCTATCAACTGCCAACTCTCTGGTCATCTACCACTACCGATATACCACGACCGTCAGTTCATCTCATTCCGTCTGTGCCCCGGTGTTCTCCTGCCATTTCAAGACGTCGCCCAAGTGTGGAGTTGAATGGACGCTTCCCTACCCTGAGTGTGCATCACCCTGTTCCAGAACCTTCCCCCAGGGCCACTGCCATAGGAAAGATTTGTTTATTGTTTGATTCTATGATTGTTTGATTCCATTAATTGCTGACTCCCCTTTAGTGTTCGATTCTATCAATTGTTGACTCCATTTAATTGTTTGAATCCATTAATTGCTGACTCCCATTATTTGTTTGATTTCTTTAATTGTTCGCTTCCATTAACAGTTTGACTCCATTAACTGTTGACTGCATTAATTATTTGAGTTCCGTAATTATTTGAGGTTTGTTGAGTGGTGTCAAGAGTTTTGTTATATTTTTTATAGTAAAGAGATACCAATCTCAAACCATGGTCCTTGACTTTCCTTTATTAAGATCCTGATTAGCCTGGTAAGGGATTTCTATCCCTAAGTCCAAGGCCTTTACAGTAGTAGACCCTGCTGCCATACAGCATCACGAAAAATGTGACCTGGTCCCAGACTGCTGATCTGAATTTCTGTATCATTTCCACACAATTGCAGGGTTTCAAATATTTTTCTTACGATTGACAACACAACATACATATATTGTTTCTCATTTTCTTATCGTTTTTTTTATACTTTTTTATTTATTTATTACTAATATAAGTATTAGATTGTTATTATTATTATTATTATTACTATTATTATTATTAGTAATTATTATTATTATTATTATTATTATTATTATTATTATTATTATTATTATTATTATTATTATTATTATTATTATTATTATTATTATTATTATTATTATTATTATTATTATTATTATTATTATTATTATTATTATTATTATTATTATTATTATTATTATTATTATTATTGTTACTTTTATTTTTATTTTTATTTATTTTAATTTTAATTGTAATTGTAATTGTAATTGTAATTGTAATTGTATTTTTATTTTTATTTTTATTTTTATTTTTTTTATTTTTATTTTTATTTTTTTATTTTTTTATATATATATTTTTTTTTATTTATATATTTATATATTTATATTTATATTTATTTATTTTTTTATTTATTTATTTTATTTTTTTATTATTATTATTTTTATTATTTTTAATTTTTTTATTTTTAATTTTTTTATTTTTAATTTTTTTATTATTTTTTTTTATTTGTATTTTTTTTATTGTTCTTTTTATTTTTTTTATTGTTCTTTTTATTTTTTTTATTGTTCTTTTTTTTTTTTTTTTTTTTTTTTTTTTTTTTTTTTTTTTTTTTTTTTTTTTTTTTTTTTTTTTTTTTTTTTTTTTTTTTTTTTTTTTTTTTTTTTTTTTTTTTTTTTTTTTTTTCTTGTTCTTTTTCTTTTTATTGTTGTTTTTCTTTTTATTGTTCTTTTTCTTTTTATTGTTCTTTTTCTTTTTATTGTTCTTTTTCTTTTTCTTTTTATTGTTCTTTTTCTTGTTCATTTTATTGCTCTTTTTCTTTTTATTGTTCTTTTTCTTTTTCTATTTATTGTTATTTTTCTTTTTATTGTTATTGTTATTGTTATTGTTATTGTTATTGTTATTCTTATTGTTATTGTTATTCTTATTGTTATTCTTATTCTTATTCTTATTCTTATTCTTATTCTTATTCTTCTTATTCTTATTCTTATTCTTATTCTTCTTATTCTTCTTATTCTTCTTATTCTTCTTATTCTTTTTATTCCTTTTATTCTTCTTATTCTTCTTATTCTTCTTATTCTTCTTATTCTTTTTATTCTTTTTATTCTTTTTATTGTTATTCTTCTTATTCTTATTCTTATTCTTATTCTTATTCTTATTATTCTTATTCTTATTCTTATTATTTTTATTCTTATTTTTATTTTTATTATTATTTTTATTTTTATTATTATTTTTATTCTTATTATTTTCATTCTTATTATTTTTATTCTTATTATATTTATTCTCATTATTTTTATTCTTATTATTTTTATTCTTATTATTTTTATTCTTATTATTTTTATTCTTATTATTTTTATTCTTATTAATTTTATTCTTATTATTTTTATTCTTATTATTTTTATTCTTATTCTTATTATTCTTATTCTTATTATTCTTCTTCTTATTATTTTTATTCTTATTATTTTCATTCTTATTATTTTCATTCTTATTTTTATTCTTATTATTTTTATTCTTATTATTTTTATTCTTATTATTTTTATTCTTATTATTTTTATTCTTATTCTTATTATTTTTAGTCTTATTATTTTTATTTTTATTCTTATTATTTTTATTTTTATTCTTATTTTTATTCTTATTATTTTTATTCTTATTATTTTTATTCTTATTATTTTTATTCTTATTCTTATTATTTTTATTATTTTTATTTTTATTTTTGTTTTTATTCTTTTTATTTTTATTATTTTTATTTTTATTCTTTTTATTTTTTTTATTTGTATTTTTTTTATTTGTATTTGTATTTTTCTTTTTCTTTTTCTTTTTATTTTCGCCCCCAGGCCCCGATGTGGGTCAGTGTCCGGGTGCAGGGTGGGATAATCCCTGTGAAAAAAAAAATAAAAACACCAGCGGTACAGCCAATCACAGCCAACCTTGCGCGCTGGCAGTTGTCAAGTCGCACATTTCTAAGATAAATATTCTGCCTTAGAATGAAGAATAATTTATATAAGTGTGCTCAGAGTGTATCAGAGAGAAAAGTTCCTCTGTCTTTTCATTCTTCATTAATTAAATCTCTCTCTCTCTCTCTCTCTCTCTCTCTCTGTCTTAGACAGGCTTTCAGGCAGGTTAGGTTAGATTAGGTTAGGTTAGGGACATATAAGTAAATTATTCTAAAGAATATTTGTCTTAGAAATGTGGGCCTTGATAACTGACAGAGTGCAAGATGGGCCGTGATTGGCTGTATTACTGGCTGGCTGACTGGGTGAGGGTGACACGAGTATGGCATTTTGATTGATTGATGTGTACAGTATATGTTTTAAAATAAACATAGATCATTGCATCATTCGCGACACCACAGTTATGGAACACAAACGCATAACACACAGCATCGCAGTAAGATTCTTGTGGTACGGGCAGTGTGTGGCAATAAGGGCCTTTATCATAGTTGTGTTCTACCTATTTCTGGAACGTGCACACTTTAGGAATCTCTCAAAAGTTGATTTATGCAATCAGGCATCCCTGTTCGAATAGCGGTTGACTGAGTTAAACTTGGCAAGGTTAAATATTTAGCATAGCTTAGGTTAGTTGGGTTAGGCTTGTTTAGGAAAAGTTGTGTTAAGTTTGATTAGGTTAAAGTATTTCAGAATAGAAAACGTGAACAACTCAAGCCAAACATCTGAAATCACACAACTACACAATTGCATAAGCCATAATAAGGCACTGCCAAATTGCACCGCCCGTCTCTGGAATCCTCACGACAGTAAACGCTTTTAATTGGAAATATTATCCATCATATGTCCAATAGCCATTCATTGCTGGCAGGCGCGGGTGTGATGAGCCCCTGTTGCGGTTATGCCTGGCAATGCACGTGAATATTAATGAAAGTATTATCATAAACACGATTAAACCATTAACTCGGACAAAAACCCGCGGACACATGCTGCAATAGCTGTCAGCGGCCCCGGACGAGACGTACTATTCCCTTAGTTAGATTACAGACAGCGGGTATCCGCTGGTTCCTGTTGTCAGGTATACATAGACGACATGTGTGCTGTTGAAAACATGCGCAACATAAATACAGTATACGGGTGCAACGACGGAGTCTGATTATAGCGGACCGCTAACCATTGTGTTCGCTCTCCAACATTCTACAATATATAGGCTATTCAGAATTCTTAATAAGAGAAGTTATAAGTGATAATATAGAAATAAAAGTTAATAGTAAAGGAATATAAAAATTACGCTTTGCAGATGATACTGCTCTTATCACATATAGTGAAGAGACATTAAAAAATAATAATAAACAGATTAGTGGAAAAAGGTGTAGAATAAAGTCGAAGAGTTAATGCTCTAAATATGAAAGAAATGGCTGTTTCCAAATTGGAAAAAATCCTAAAATTAAAATTATAGTAGACAACAAGGAATCTATTCAAGTGAAAATGTTTGTGTATTTGAGAAGTATCATTAACCGTGATGGTAGATGTGCGGTGGAATGAAAACAAGAATAGGTCAAGCAAACACAACATTTAATAACCTAAAAGACCTAATGAAAGGGGGACAAAAACTTAAATTTGAGAAAAAGGCTGCTAAAAGGCTTTATATTGCATGGACTGTCGTTTGGGTCAGATGCGTGGACACTCAGCAGACACCAAGAAGAGGTTGGAGGCCTTTAAAATGTGGTGTTATAGGTGAATGCTAAGAATAAGCTACACTGAAACGAAAATAAATGAAGTACTAAGATTAGCAAAATCTTGTAGAGAAATACTAGAAATGTGCAGAAAAAAGGAGGTACTTTGGTCATAAAATTAGGGAGGAGGGGATAATAACAGAAATATTAATAGGAAAAGTTGAGGATAGGAGGGCCAGGGGAAGGCAGCACTGGGATAGACGAATAAAATTAATTACTGGATCCCCAAAGTGATTCAAAATCTTGGAAGATTGGTAAAACCAGCCCGAGAACGTTTAGAGTGGAGGACTGTGGTCGCCACCCGTCAGATATGAGGATGCTCCTCCTCTGATTGATTGAACCATTGTAATGTCTTAAACTCTGTTTACTACCTATCATCCAGAGCCTGAAGGATCCTTCGAACGTCTTCGCTCTTAAATCTCGACATGCTTCGAAGGTTTTGATCCAGTACTTCATCTGAATAGAATGAGTGTCATTTGTGTGTGTGTGTGTGTGTGTAAATTATATAATGCTAGCAAAATTACCAGGCTTCGCACAAGTTAGGTACTGTATATACAATGTAACTTTGACTATCACATTATGCCCTTCCTGACATGGTAACCACCGGTACCCAACCCAACCCAACATACCATAACCTAACCTAACCCAGGGATCGGCATCACAAAATCTAAGAAGAGTCAAAGTCTTCAAATCTGGCAGAGAAAGCGGTGCTTCTGGAGCTACAGTGTAAAAAAGAAATACAGTTCCAAAACGTTCAAAGACCTGTCCTCTAGAAAGCCATCGGATTTTGTTGTGAAGGACAAGGTCTGAATACTGACAATCAAACTCTTCAGAGGCTCCCGAAACTGTCATTGCTTTAAGTGATTTGCCATTATTTTGCTGACAATTTTCACTACTATGGCCATCACTGGTTCATATTTTTTTTGGTTTACAAACAAGTGATAATTGCTGAATTGCTGAAAAAAATCTTTATCCCTTGTTTAAGCAGTGAAGAGGAGCAAGTCAATGAGCTATTCTTGGGGCTTTCAGAATTCACATACCCTTGGCTAAACTGATGTCTTCAATTTGCCTACTGGTGATGTCTTCGACCAGTTTTAATGTGTAGACAATAGTTCGTCATTAAATTTCTTAATTCTTTTGTTTTTGTTTTCTATATCACTGAACAGAGGCTCTGATACTTTAATAAAAATGTGTTCCCACAAACATCTGTGAAAGGTTTTCCTTGATTTATTACCTCTTGACGTCTCAAAAAACTAGCTGCAGTCGTGTTTCTTGAGGATTACCTATTTCCTGAATATGCTCAGCTTTTTATTTCATTCCCTTCACAGCTTCCTTCCTGGCATCTCCAGCTGACACTGTGTTTACTGGGAAAATGTCCTGCGAGATCATACTTTTTGTTGCTAGAACAATTCTTAATTACAATTAATTTCCTTAATCATCTATTATTTACTTTTACTCTGCCAGCTTCCATGTAGTTTTTTATTTGCGGTAATTTATCAATTTTTACACAGGTGCCAAGAGCCGCCGCAGGATACCTGAAGGAGCCTCATGCTGCTCTGGAGCCGCAATTTGCCGACCCTGGCCTATCCTAACCTAATTTTGACTATCACAGTTTTCCCTCCCTGACACGGGTTCCCACCTCCCACAATCTCCGTGGCGGTATCTCAGCCGAGAAAGATTTTTTTTTTATAGCCCGAACCACCCGGGGGTCCATGGTTAATAGTAGTACCAAGGACCCAAGTAATATGTGTTTAAAAGTTTCAAATCTCTAACTTTTTTTTTTACTGGGATTAGCCCACCTGGGCACGGGTCAATGACCCACACCGGGGCCTATGGGGCGAAAATGTAATAATAATAATAATAATAATAATAATAATAATAATAATATCAACAGCAACAAAAAAGAACAACAACAACAACAATAGCAGCGGCAGCAGCGGCAGCAGCAGCAGCAGCAGCAGCAGCAGCAGCAGAAGCAGCAACAACAACAACAATAACAGTAACAATAACAATAACAATAACAATAATAATAATACTAATAATAATAATAATAATAATAATAAAAATAATAATAATAATAATAATAATAATAATAATAATAATGATAATAATAATAATAATAATAATAATAAAGAACCATAAAGAAATACAAAAATTAAAACTAAAAATCAAAAGTGAGAAACAATATACTGTACAGTATGTATGTTGTGTTGTCAAAGTAAGAGAAACACTTGAGACCCTGCAATTGTGCTTAAATGAGGCAGAAAGTCAGCTCAACAACCTGGCACTTGGTCACAATTTTCGTGATGACATATGGCAGCAGGGTCTACTATTAGACAATACATTATGCTTCCCGGGCAGTAGTACCTCCCTGTTTGGTAGCTGCCTACTACCTACTACCGTTTTGGAGCTATGCCTGAACAGGCAGACACATACACTGATCAGGGGACTTTTTTAATATTTATATAACATAAATATTTATTTAATATTTAAATATTTAATCTCTCACACACACACACACACACACACACACACACACACACACACACACATCATTGACCACCGAAGGGTCAAAACGTACCTGGCGCTCCTCTGGGAGCAGCCAGGTCAACTGTTAAGTTGGCCCATATCAACTCCCTCCCCGGAACCCTCCTCCCCACCGGAATATCAACAAGTTCTCGCCAAAAGTTACAATTTCAGTTAGGAAAGGAATGGAACCAGTGTTGAAAAGCGGTGATCAGTGGTGAACAGTGCTTAAGTCAGTGTTACCTTCACACAGTGTTACCTTTACACAGGTGCCCAGTGATAAATGCCCTTGAGACCCAACAACAACCAGCGATGTGTTAATCCGTCCACGATAGGAAGGCCTGGGACCACACCTCACTCATATAACACCATTTGTGAGGGAATTACTACACCACGTCAGATCCCTCATAACACCATCTGTGAGGGAATTACTACACCACGTCAGGCCCCTCATAACACCATCTGTGAGGGAATTCGTATACCACGTGATGCCCTCATAACACCATCTTTGAGGGAATTACTACACCACGTGAGGCCCCTCATAACACCATCTGTGAGGGAATTACTACACCACGTGAGGTCCCTCATAACACCATCTGTGAGGGAATTACTACACCACATGAGGTCCCTCATAACACCATCTGGGAGGGAGTTACTACCCTACGTGTTTGCTGTTCAACACCTACATTAATCTGTGTGTTCACTGTATGTTCCCTTTCCTTTCTCTAATGAAGATTTTTGTTAAACCACCAATGTATGTAATAAGTCATTTATGTCCAATGTATATTTTCAGCCATCGGCTGCAGAACTTTTTCAATAAACCGTTCATTGTTATCATTATTATTATTATTGTTCTTTTTATTATTATTATTATTATTATTATTATTTTAACACACACAGGGAACATATGAGCACGGGGTTGGGGGAGACTGCAGTGGGAGTGGGTAATCAAAGTGAAAGGTCACAGGGAAATAGTGCTAGGAATTATGACAAAACTAAATTAGGCAGGAAGTTAAAACCTAAACGCGATAAAGAGTAAGACTTAGAACACGACTAACTAAAATGTCTACTACGCAAACAGTAGAAGTATGAGAAACAAAATGGATGAAAAAATCGATATAACCGAAACATGAGTTACCTGTCGAATACCAAATTGCAGGTTACAAATGATTCCATACCGATAGGTAGATTAGAAAAGGAGGCGGAGTAGCAATCTATGTCAGGGATAATCTGAAGTGTGAAATAAATAAGGAAATAAAAACTGAGCGGAATACAGAAACAATTTGGATAGAATTAATCGATGGTAGGGAAAAATTAATCACAGGAGTAATATATAGACCTTCTAAACTTGATAGAGTTAATGAACGACTTATTTGGGATGAAATGTGCAGGACTTCCATACATAGCAAAGTCTGTATAGTAGGCAACTTTAACTTTAGCCAAATACAGTAGTTTGGATTGACCTTACGGGTAACTCAGAATCAGAGGATTTTCTTAAAACAATCCAGGACTGTTTCCTAAGCCAACATATAACCGAACCCTGCATGGGGTAATAATATAATTGATTTAGTTCTGTCAAACAGAGAAAACTTCATTAGTAATGTCGAGGTAGGGAACGAACTTGCTAACAGCGATCACAAAGAAATTAGATTCCAGTTAGAATTTCAGGGCAGCTGCAAGAAAAATTCCACTAAAGTCCCAGATTTCAGAAGGACAAACTTTGATAGTTTGAAAAGGCAGCCGAGAGAATGGGTATCATGCTGGGAGTGAATTACATGACCTCACCTGAGGTGTCCTCACACAATGTACCCACAGAGAGCGACCTCACCTTACCTGGAGACCTGACGGTTGAGGATGACCTGATAACGAGATCTGAGGTTGACTAGTTCTGCAACAATTTAAATAATGCGTTACTTAATGGACAAAGGCAGAACATACCATACAGAAAACTCACATCAAACAACAACGATCCTAAATGGATAAATCATTATATAAAGAACATTATTGGATAAAGGAAGGTTTTAGATATCTGCATAGACAGCAGCTTAAGTAAATTTGCTGATAACTCTAAAGTAGGGCGTGTAATTAAATCTGACGAGGACTCCGCAAAACTACAGGAAGATCTAAACAAATTTTTCGAATGTTCTGAAAAATGGCAGATGAAATTCAATGTGGACAAATGTAAAGTACTCAGTATAGGAGATGCAAACAGGGAAACCAGATACCAGATGAACAGCGATGTTATTGAGAAATCCGACTGCGAGAAGGATTTAAAAGTAATGATAAGTATGAATCTTAAGCCAAGTAAACAATGTGTATTTGATCGAAACAAGGCTAATAAAGTACTTGGGTTCATACAAAGGAGTGTTAGTTACAAGACTATCGAGGTCATCCTAAAACTATATAATGCGCTTGTGAGACCTCACTTGGATTACTCAGTTCAATTCTGGTCACCGTATTGCAGAATGGATATCGAATCCTTGGAAAGAATTCAGAGGAGAATGACAAGACTAATCTCGGGCATTATGATCCTTGAAAACAGAGACAAGTTAAAGCATCTTAATTTGCACTCCCTCGAGAGACTTAGAGTGAGGGGCGATATGATAGAGGTATATCAATGGAAGTCAGTGGTTGACATAGGGACATAAGAACATAAGACAATAAGGAGTCTGCAATAGGCCGGTTGGCCTGTGCATGGCAGATCCTGTCGAGAGTTACTACCACTCTCTATCATTCATGAATCTATCTAGCCTCCTTTTAAAACTTTCCAGCGTTCCAACACTTACTACAACGTTGCTAAGCTTGTTCCACTCGTCCACCACCCTATTTGTGAACCAGTTCCTTCCTATCTCCTTCCTAAACCTAAACTTATCCACCTTAAATCCGTTGCTACGAGTCCTATCCTGCTCGGATATTATAAGAACTTTATCTATAAGAACTTTATTGATTCCTTTCACCCACTTAAATACTTCTATCATATCTCCCTGCACTCTTCGTCTTTCTAGGGTATGCAAGTTTAGTTCTTTAACCTATCTTGATATGGAAGGTTTCTAAGTCCCGAAATCATTTTTGTCATTCTTCGCTGCACCGACTCCAGTGAATTGTTATCCATTCTAAAGTATAATAAGGGCACCAGAACTGAACCGCATAATCAAGGTGCGGCCTGACTAGCTCAAGATATAGTTGCAATAAGACCTCTGCACTCTTATTACTTACACTTCTAGATATATAACCTAATACTCTGTTTGCCTTATTTCGAACATTAACGCACTGTTTTCTAGGCCGTAGGTCCGGGCTTACAAGTACCCCTAAGTCTCTTTCATAAGTCGACTTCTCTAGGTTGATGTTGTTAAGGCTGTATACTTTGACAGTATTTGTTCTTCCAATATTAAGTACGCTTCACTTGCTGGTGTTAATTTCATTCGCCATTTTTCTGACCACTTCTGCAGTTTATTTAAATCCTCCTGTAGTGCATTTGCACCCGGACTTGAATTAATCTGCCTCCCTATTTTGGTGTCATCCGCAAACTTGCTTATGTCACTGCTGATCCCAGTATCTAGATCGTTTATGTAAATTATGAACAAGAGTGGGCCTAGTACTGACCCCTGAGGAACCCCACTGGTTACACAGCCCCACTCAGATTTAACACCATCTATGCTGACCCTCTGCGTTCTATCGATGAGCCATGATTTTATCCAATTTAAAACTTTCCCCTCGATACCATGAGCCTTAACTTTTCTCAGAAGCCTCTGATGCGGTACTCTGTCAAATGCTTTGCTAAAGTCTAAGTAAATAATATAGTCATTTTCGTCGTTATCTACTACCTCGAAGACTTTCCTTAAAAACGTCAGCAGATTTGTTAGGCAAGATTTTCCCTTTGTAAACCCATGTTGAGAATGATTAATTTGCTTTTCTCTAAATGCGATCGGATGCTATTTGCTATAATTGATTCAAGAAATTTCCCCACTACTAACGTCAAACTGATCGGCCGGTAATTTGACGCTGATGCTCTGTCTCCCTTTTTGAATATGTGTACTACATTTGCCTGTTTCCACAAATCTGTCACAACTCCCGTAACTAATGATTTTGTTAAAAAATTTACGAGGGGTCTGTTAATCTGTTCCCTACACTCTTTCAAGACTCGAGGGAAAATTTCATCAGGCCCTGGGGATTTTGTCTTCTCTAATATATTTATGCTCTTAAGAACATCCTCTTTTCTGATAGTGATATTCTTTTATTTCTCTTCTTCATTTTCCCTAAATATCAGTTCCACTTCTGGAATTTCCTTGTGAATTTCTTCTGTGAAAACTGATTAAAAGTAGCTGTTCAATGCTTTGCATATTTCTTCACTGTCATCGATCCCTTCCCCCCTCCCTGACTTTAAAGGCCCCACTTTGTCCTTGACCTTTGTTCTATATACCTGGAAAAATCTCTTGGGATTCGCCATGGATTCTCTTGCTATCCTGATTTCATAGTCTCTCTTTGCCTTCTTTACATTTTTCTTAACATTATACCTATTTCTGAGCTGCTCCTCCCCTCCCTTTAATTTCTTACAAATTCCTTTCTTTATTCCTATGTCATGTTTAAGTTTTCTGGTCATCCACCTTGGCTCATTCTTATTTGACATAATTTTTCTCTATGGTATATCTTGTTCTTGTGCTTTATGTAGTATATGAGTGAATATATTATAGTTATGCTCAATTGTGGTGTCACATGTGACCTCACTTGTTCCTACCGGGGACTGACCTGACTGTTCCCAGGTGACCTCACCTAGGTACCTTCTTAATCCCTGATAATCTGCCAATCGAAAGTTTGGTAGTCTGACCATATTGCCATTGTTTTTCGTTTCCCAATTTAGGGTGAACCTGATTTCTCTGTGATCACTGTTACCTAGTTCTTCCCCTACTGTGATATCTCTGATAATATTTTCTTTATTTGTTAATGCTAAGTTTAATATATTGTCACCTCGAGTAGGTTCTGAAATTAGTTGTTTCAAAAAATTGTCCTGTACTGCGTCTAGGAAGTCTTCAGATTCATAGTCACCTACAATGTTGTCCCAGTCAATATTTCTGAAGTTGAAATCCCCCATAATGCACAGGTTGTTATATTTTGCTGCCCTACTCAAACTATCCAACCATGAGCGAACTCGTAACAATATTTTTAAATTAGACAAATTTCGATTTATGAGCAAAATGGGTAAACATCGGTTTAGAAATAGAGTAGTGGACGAGTGGAACAAGTTACCAAATATTATCATTAACTCGAATACGCACTTTACCGAATCCAGGTTTGAAATACTACGTTCCATATATATTTCTTTCTAGTCCATATAGCACGCCGACTTCAGCATAAAATCAACGACCTCACTAGCCAGGACTCGAACCCTCGACCTTACACGTGTGACCAGGGAATGCTACCACCACGCCACAAGGACACTAAACGTAACCCTAGACTTTGTTATATTTCATAAAAAGTCTGTTCATTGTGCTTATTGCGCCGTGAACCTCCAATTGGGGATTGCCCGTGTCTTTGTGGCACGGTGGTAGCATTCCCTGGTCACACGATTAGGTCGAGGGTTCGATTCCTGTCTAGTGAGGTCGTTGATTATATATATATATATGTAACGGGTCGGAATTTACTGGACTTTAATTTCTCACTTGACTTGGGGTTTATTAAAGATTGTTAGATGGTAATTGCAGTGGAAGCGCCCCTTTGAGAAAGATCCCGAACCAGCACAAGAACACTTAAATCTACTAAACAAAATTACTTGTCCATGACCCGTGGAAGAATAGCGTCTGTGACTCGGATGAATGAGACACACTGTAAAATTTAGACACTTATATTCCCTCCAACACTACAGACACAATCAAATAATAGTACACCAATATACGCACCTCTTAACTTGAACTTAAAACACTACTCTGGGGAATAAAAGTTATACATGATATTGAAATTATTAGAAACTCAGGCAACAATAAATTTAAGGTATTAAGAAATGTTGCTTTCACATATGAAACAGGCCTTAAGGGCTTTCAACAAAATTATATCACCCCAACAGATGCACAATTCCTAACCTAACTTAAACACTACTTTGGGGAACAAAGTTTATACCTGAGATAGGAATTATAAAGAAAAATTAAATGCATTAAAGGAACTAAATCACAGTATCACTCTGGTTTCAATAAGTGATACAAGCATTAAAAAACAATACTTTCAAAATTATTTAAGAAATATTAAACTACACACATCAAGATAATATCGGTAACTGCAAGAAATGGTATTAACTACACACCAAATATTATCAGTGATAATATTTGGTGTGTAGGGCCCGGATAGTTATGCACTAAAAAACCATGAAATATGCATGCAAATATGCACTAAAAACAGGGGAAATATGCATTTATATTCACTAAAAATGTCACTTATAAAGCCAAGAATGCAGGTTATACGGAAACAAAATAGTTAATATAAACTAATGTTAATGTTTATTAAGCAATATACGTAATGTATTTAACATATATATGTGAAAGTGCTTCAAAAAATATATATGAACATGTATTTACATTATAGACTGACATATTTTCAGACATTACAGATTGTGGTTGCATTTGATGATGACATGGTGGCGTAAGTTCTCAAAGTTAAAACCCCGCCTGTTGTCTGTCAGCATAGCTTTATATTCTGAGAACACCCTTTCTACATCACACGAGACGATTGATGCATGTTTCATACATAGGAGGTCTAACATAGTGAGTGGCTGTACCGTCTCGTCAATAATAGCATCACCAGACATTATCTGACTGACTTTTTTCAGCTTTTCAAATCCCTTGTTTTTGTACAACACGTTACTCAGTTTACCATAGTAAGCATCAGACTGCAAACTTTTCAGTTCATCAAGAACACCATTAACCAACGAAATTGCCGAGGACAGCAGTAGTCCCCTTTCTTCAAGTCTAGTAATTGTTGATGAGATGCACGCAAAATTCGTTGCAATGAAGAGCAAGCTTTCCTTTATTCCTTCAGTTTCAAGTAAGATCTTGCTTTCCTGAATGCTCTGAGCCTCCTCAGGGTCGAATGTCGCAATAACAGCTTCAATGACGTCGAAGCTTCGAGTCGGATGTGCTTGCTTGTTTTAAGGTGTTGTTGGACTTGAAATTTCTTGCTCGCTGTCACTGGTGCTTCACAATATTTACAAAACAGCACACTTCCATCAGTAGTAAATGCATCAAATTCCTTTACATATGATCTCAGCACTTCATTTTGGTTTCTTTGTACTTTCGGCATTTTCACGAGCAGCAGAAGAGAGTAGCTCCACACAGCAGCACTGCTCCTGACTGACTAACTCACTAGTCCAATGAGTCATGACCAGGTGTGGAAACGACAGATTAAAGCGACGTGACCTCACCTCACTTCACCTAACCACACCTCACCTCACCTCCCAGTACCACGTGTGCTCATTCAGTGGCAACAAAGAGATACTGCCAGATGAATATTTTACCAAAATATGCATTTATATGCAGTTATCTAGGTAATATGCACTTATCATAGAAATCACGCAAAATATGCATTTGCATATGAAATATGCAAATGCATAACTATCCGGGCCCTAATTATCACTATTATTGAGATGTTAATTGGTCCACCAATACCCGTGAACCATGATTCACCCAACTCAACATACACCCGTGATAAGGGAGATAAAATGTTTCTCTAGGTATCCCCTAGACTCCTGGTCTCAGTGTGTGACCATTAATTTACTCAGATTGCCTCAGTGTACTCTCAGTGCGTCCATGGGCGGGAAGAGAGAACGCCCGCAGGTGACCATGGCCAGTAGGTAATACTTCTAGCTGACCGAGGGCACATGGTGGTGGGCACCCACGTGGTAAGAACTGATCACCCAATGCCGATGCTGGTCCCGTGTCGTTTTAGTTGTCGGGAGCACTCGTTCACAGTGATCCTTTGCTACCCCGCTAACCAGTGACAAGCCTACACTGATCGTTCCAATGGCGACACTTGCCAAGCCTCAATCATCAACGGCAGTCTCAAACGGCAGTCAATCTCTGGCAGTCAATTTCTCGCAGTCAAACTCGCGGTCAAGTGGGTTCTGACGGAAACCCTGAAATGAACTCACTGTTAGCTCTTGTTAACTTTATCACTGCCCTATCTAAACCCTGTCTGAGATCGAATGAGACTTACTTGTTATACTGCAATAGTGCAACACAGGTGACTAGGCCACGTGACTATTTCTGTGACGGACGCACAGGGACGTCTTGTTTGTCTGAGAATCAGCCAGCGTCGAGTCTCTCCAAGGCGCTAGCTTAGGCCTAGTGACATATTTTCCGCCTAACTAATAACTCCTTGGGACACCCGTAACATTATTCAGACTGATAAACGATCTATAATAATTCCAAATTCAATAATAGTCCCTTAACTTCATGAATCGTATCATTATTAATTCGGCAAATTACATTTAATATCATATAGGCCTAGTTCCACAACCTTTCACTATGTGCGGGAGCGCTCTCTTCCCTCCGACTACCTTGAAAGCTCAGTATCGCCAATGGCGCGGCGTTTCAAATTACACTGAAATTTCTGAATATTACATATATATATATATATATATATATATATATATATATATATATATATATATATATATATATATATATATATATATATATATATATTTCATTAGCCCAATAAAGCACAATGGAAATAAGGACAAAATAAATCTCGATAAAACCACACGGGAAAAGGGAAACACTATAGCACCTTAATGATCTTGTCCCTAGAAATTGTCACAACTATAAATTTAAGGGGTACAGGAAGCCTACACAGGTAGACAGTTTCATACATTATTATCGAGTCACCATGAGTCTACCAAAATGTCAGTCCCTTCTGATATGTTTTTGAGATGTTTGCGTATTTGTGACCCTGTATTTTTTTAATAAGAACTGTAAACATTCAGTTCATTGCACAAATACTTGGTTACCCTCCATGCTTGTTGATCGCTGTCCTACATTTCAGACTCTACCTTATCGCATTGAATTTGTCCCATAAGTTAAATCCCTTAAATTACTAAACATTAATGTTGTTTTTTAAGTATGACTCAACTATTACTAGCATGTTAATTAAGAACAGTCCAACCTTTAATGTAAATGGAAGTGTTTATTGTATTCCATGTAGCGCATGTAATGAAAATTATGTAAGTCAGACTGGGAAAGCATTAAAACTTAGAATAAAACTACTCAAGTATAATATTAAAACAGCATCTGAAAGCAGTACACTTTTAGTTCATATTAGGAACAATAATCATCCCAAGGATTGGAAAAACAGTATAGAAGTGTTTAAATCAATATGTGTCACAGAAAGACTTCTGGTTGAAGCTTGTTTGATTAGGGAAATTAATTTTACAAACCTTAGTGATGGTCAGTACAAAACTGATAATATGTTACATAACTTTATTTGTCAGTGACCCAAGTTTAAAAATGCTTTGAAAGTATATTAGTTAGAAGTAGGATATATGATTAACGTGTCTCATTTATTTGACCTGACTTAACCTGACTTGTTACGTCGCTCATTTTTATAATCTCTTCTTTCGTGTGCTGTGGAGGTGGTGTGTGTGTGGATTAGTGGGTCCCATGTTATTAACCTGACTTGGTGTTATGTACGGTCACCCTTTGTAGCCTCTTTCAGTCCCTGTAAATTCAGGTGGGGAAACGACAGAATTCACGAAGACAGATATAGAGAACAGAAATGAAGGACTTAAGTTTGAAGAGGTAATTAATATACAAGATTACACTCATGTATTAAAGATCTGCTTCGAAGAAATGGCCATGGCAGACAGGGTTCTCCAAAATGGCTTCCTAGCATGCAGTAACGGAGATTTACACCACACCCACCCAACCATGGCCATGTCCTGCCCTATTAATGACCCCCATAAAATGCAAACAGGATGCAGAAACAACAAAGAGTGTGGTAAAGGAGGCAACAAAGCCAACCATTGATATGGTGGTAAACCTTGGTGAAACAGATCACTTCAAGGTAATGGAGAGCATGTTACATGCTTACCTCCACAACATTATAGCCCCAGGGTCCTTTGCTGATGAACTAAATAGAATGCTGGAAATAAACAACATGCCACTAATGAACTTTCCATCAAACCCAAAATCAGCAAACCTCCTACACGCCACCAGCGCTCCAGAGCATACTAAACACTTTAAGCAAAGATTAGACGTTCCCAAAGAAACAACAGCAACACCGGCAACCCATGATACCGAGCCTGAAAAAGCCATACAACCCGGAGAAATAAATTAGAAGCCAAGAGACATAAGAATACCACAAGGCACGGGACAAAGGAGGAAAACAATGACCAAGAAAAAAGAGGAAGCTCTCTACGAAACAATATCTACACCCCCCCCCCCTCCTGAAGACGCATCAGATATAGGACTTAGGTTCTATCAAACATCCAAAGTAGAATTTTCACTACGCAAAAAACCTTCGGGAAAACTCATCTAGGACTTACTTACATAAAATGATATTGTATGGCAGTACACCGATGAACGGTATGATCAAGACACCGTATGGAGAATGGTCAAGAAAGACAATAAAATTTGGCACAAACGACTTCTTTGTAATCTCACCAGCAAAACTAAACAGGAAAACATCGGGACTTCGCGAGATGAAATCACCATCTCAACTACAACCTTCAAAGAAAAAGAAATAATGGATCGTCTTCATCTGAAAACACTCAATATCCTGCAACACAATGTCCTTGACTGGAATACATGCAAAACATCACTTTGCAACATATACATCGAAATCAGTCCTGACATAATTCTAATACGTGCACATGGCGAACCTGACAACAAAATAATCAACAATGGCACTCACGAATTGAACAAAAGCGGGCAAAAACATGACGGAATGGCAGTATTGTTGAAAAAAGGAATGAATATATAATAATAGATAACTTTAACAGTGAATTTATTGCTATCAAGGTACAGACAACTCAGGGTGAAATAGTAATTGCAACAACTTACCTACCCCCAAGAGGACCATTCATCCCTACTGAAGACCTCCTTAAACTAATAAACTACAATATCCCAATGTTCAGCCTGGGAGATTTTAAGGCTAAACATCTCATATTTAACAATGGCAACAATAACAACATAGGTATAGCACTAGAAAAAATAATAAACACCAGGAGACTACTACACCTGTGACCGTACTTCACCACATGGATGGAACCAAACAGCGTCTCAAAACCTGACAAAATCCTGTGTAACAACAAAGCATTCCTAAACTACCACATAGAGCAAGGCCCCATTACCCTAAGTGATCATATCCCTATAATATTCACAATCTCAACTAGTTAACTACAAATAAAATACCACCAAGACTCCAGATGAGCCAATTAGACAGGATAAAATGCAGGGAACTACTGGAAAATTACCCACGACTGAATGTAAGACAAGCAACACTTGAAGAAATCGAGGACGAACTAGATAAGCTACACAACGCATTAAAGAAAGCAGCCAAACAACACCAGAAATGGCATACAGAACCCTTCCAAGTAATAAACCCACTGAAGTATTAAAGACGCTACAAGTACAATACAATAATACAAGGACATTATAAGGAACAAGCAGGACCCACTAGAGAACTACTCCAAAACGTAAGGGAAATTCAGCATGACCTCCAAGAAGAATATATAAAAATTCGCAACGAAAAATGGAACAGTCTAATATCAAACATAGATAAGACAAAGGACACAAAAACATTCTGGAAAAACATTAACAGATTACTTGGCACCAAAAAAAATAAACCAGTAAAGTACATAAAAGACCAAAACAGAGAAAAACTTTATACAGACCAGGAAAAAGAAGAGACCTTTCGTAGAGAATGGGAAAATGTTTTCAAAATATCAGAAAAAGAAAATGAGAACTTTGACAAAGAACATGAAGAAGCCATTAAAGACTGGCTAAGAGAGCGAAACAATTGACTGACACCCTATTGTACAGGAAATCCAGATAGACTAAAACCCAATATATTCATAGGACACGACGAACTATAACACAGCTTTCGCAAATTTAAAGAAAAATACCCTGGAATAAGTGGCATTAACTCGAAATATGCTATTAAACCTATGTAACAGACCACTTCAGCCCTATCAGCCGGTTACCTCCCCGCTGCCCCCAAATGCGTTAAAATGATCTTCATTCCCAAAGACGGCAAGGATCCAAAACAAATAACCAACTACAGACCGACATCTTTACTGGAAATAACTGGCAAACTCCGAGAGCGCATAATAAACAACAGGCCACAAAAATTCCTGGATACAAATAATAAACACAACCCAAGAATATATGGCTTCAGGAGTGGGAGAGGAACCCAAACTGAAATAGCGATAATAACAGAAATCATCGCCAAAGAAAAAAAGCATGGATAGCAAGTAAACCTTGTCCTGTGAGACGTGAAAAAGGCATTTGACAAAGTGTGGCACATATGCCTAAAGTACAAAATCTTACAACTAAACCTGCCCCCAGAAATCGAGAGAATCCTGTGTGACTATCTCCGAAACAGAAGAACAAAGCTGCAAATTGGTACGTATCTTGGCCCAACCCTAGACCTCGAAAGTGGAGTGCCCAGGGAGGCGTTTTGTCCCCAACACTATTCGCCATATATACAAACAACTTACCAGAATCAAACACAACATAGAGAACATATCATCTTCGCAGATGAGATCCCACAAATCATATCATACCCTGGAAAGTCAGAGGCAATGATGGCAGGTGATTCAGTGCATGCAATAAAGAACATAAATGAATATGAAAGAAATTGTAAGATTAAAACAAATATTAACAAATTTTAAATCATACCAATTGCCAAGAAAAAGGTCGAACCAGTCATCGTGGGTGAGGAAATAAGCCCATACGCCAATGAAGGTACCATACTAGGACTCAATAAAAAAAAACTGATACCAAAGCTTCATTAAAATAAAGGACAACAAACTACACAGCAAAATTTGAAAAATTAGGAAATTCCGAAACCTAAATACACAAAACAAACTAAAACTATAGTCGGCACTAATAAAACCAATAATATGCTATCCGCCTGTACCAATCAACACATTCAGTGACACAAGAATGAAAAAACTACAAACAATACAAAATAGATGTTTACGATATATATATAACATAAGATATGAACAAAGGATGTCAAACGAAGAACTGCATAGGAGAGCCAACATCGAGGCAGTAAATGTAGACATATACAACAAAGCTCAAAGAACGCAGGTGCAAGTAGAAGAGTTAGAAGAAGTAGCTCACTGGCTCGATAATGAAATAGAATGAAGAGTGAGAGAACATTCTTGGTTCAAATCGAGAAGAACAAGACTAAACAACCCAGCACCAATACCAAGATACAAGTAACAACTTCAAGGCAATTAAATAGCAAAAACAAAAATCGCATTGAATGAATAGCCAATTTAAACATTGGCAACACAAAACAACAACCTTTCCAATTAAAATAAAAAGAGAGGACCACCTCTTTGTGAACCAAAGTAGCAAGTTGGATCCTACACCACTTCGTTGCAAAAAATATTTTCCTATTTTAAACAAAATATTTCAAATTAAAATAAAAGAGGGTGACTAACGGACACTATCCTTGGCCTCTCCAAACCCTTCCTGCTGCTTTTCCTCTCACCTTTATTAAAGCAAAAGATACGATGCTCAGCCAGCTCCACAAAGAACCTGGCCAGACGTTGTCACCTCTTCCTTGAAATACTGGCTACTGCAATGACAAAGCAAAAACGAGGAAAAGACAAAGACCAGAGAGCTAGAACTTAAATTACTAGTACAAAAGACCAACAACGAATTAAAAAAAATAGCATACCTGGTTGAGCCTGAATACTTTACTTTCCTAGTTTCCTTCAAACTTCCCCCTCATTTACTTTCTCCTAAAACATTTTCCCTGCCCCCCCCCCCTCAAATACCTTCAAAATACTTTTAACCCCCCCCACCCTCCCACACAGCAACAAACAATAACCCTTCTGCCTTATCTACAGGCATCAAGTCAAGTAAATTCAGTTGCCTCTGAAGATGTCTTGATGAAGACGAAAGCTAAGGTGCTCCAATGTTTCCGATTTGCTGCGTGGTACTACATAAGAACATAAGAAAGTGGGATACTGCAGGAGGCCGACTGGCCCATACAGGGCAGTTCCCTTTCACACCCATCCCAGCACTTCCATGTGCCTATCCAACTTCGTCTTGAATCTCCCTAGCGTCCCCGATCCTACTATAGCACTCGGTAGCCTATTCCACATATCCACAACTCTATTACCAAACCAGTGCTTGCCTATATCCTTTCTGAATCGGAATTTATCTAATTTAAAGCCATTTGTTCTAGTTATTTCGTTATTACTGAGCTTCAGAACATCTTCCATTTTACCCTTGTTAATCCCACTTACCCACTTGAACACCTCTATCATATCTCCCCTAACTCTACGCCTCTCTAATGAATGCAAGCCTAAGCTTTTCAGTCTTTCTTCATATGGAAGGTTTCTAATATTATGGATCATTTTTGTCATTCTTCTTTGTACTCTCTCCAAAGAATCTATGTCCATTCTATAATAAGGACACCAGAATTGAACCGCATAATCCATGTGTGGCCTCACTAATGCTAGGTAAAGTTTCAAGATAACGTCAGCAGTTCTGTTACTCACACTCCTAGATATGAACCCAAGAATCCTGTTTGCCTTGTTAGGAACGCTAATACATTGTTTTCTAGGTTTCAAGTCGTTGCTAACAAATACACCTAGATCTTTTTCACAATCTGAGTTTTCTATTTCCGTGTTACCTAGTTTATACTTAACGTTTGTATTCGTCTTCCCTATCTGTAGTACCTTGCATTTATCAGTATTAAAATTCATTTGCCAGTCTACTGACCACTCATGTAAGGTATCCAGATCCCTTTGAAGGTGTTCAAAGTCATTGTCTGAATTTATCACTCTCCCCATTTTGGCATCATCTGCAAATTTACTAATCCTACTAGTTATACCTAAATCAAGATCATTAATGAATATAACAAACAGCAGAGGGCCTAATACAGATCCCTGGGGAACTCCACTTTTGACCGCACCCCAGTCTGACTTAAATCCATTTATGCTGACTCTTTGTTTCCTACCAGTTAACCATAACCTAATCCATTTTAATAATGATCCACCTATTCCATGTGCTTCTACCTTCCTTATCAATCTCTCATGAGTGACTCTATCGAATGCTTTACTGAAATCTAAATAAATTATATCATATGACTTATCATTATCTACCGCTTCATATAATTCTGAGAAAAAGCAAAGCAAATTTGTGAGACAAGAACGTCCCTGGGTGAACCCGTGCTGAGAAGAACGAATTAAGTTGAATGTTTCAAGGTGGCTTCTAATTTTCGTAACAATAATTGACTCTAGCAACTTGCCTATGATTGACGTGAGACTAATGGGAAGGTAATTTGATGCAATTGATTTATCACCTTTATCTAAACTCGGAACTACATTTGCAAGTTTCCAAGCTTCTGGCACTAGGCCCGATTCTAATGACTTATTAAATAAAACTGCTAATGGATTACTCAACTCATCTCAACATTCTTTTAATATTCTAGCATATACCTCGTCTGGACCAGGCGATTTATGAGGCTTCAGTTTGTTAATTTCTTTAAGCACATCGTTACTAGTAATATTGATATTCATCAACATATTTTCCATACTGTCATTATATACCTTATGAACTTCTGGTAACTGTGCTAGGTTTTCATTTGTGAATACGGAGCGAAAATGACTATTTAACGTACTACACATTTCTAACTCATCATCAGTCATTTCTCCTGTCGTAGTTTTAAGGGGACCTATTGTATCTCTAACCTTTGATTTATACAGTTGATAAAAAGCTCTGGGGTTATTGTTCGATTCGTTTGCTACCTTGATTTCATAATTTCTCTTTGCTTTCCTAATTTCTGTTTTTACCTGTCTTGTTAGGTTCTGATAGTAACCAAGTAAGTGATTTTCGCCTTTCTTAACTTTTCTATATACTCCCTTCTTTTTCCCTAGGAGATCTAAGAGTCTATTATTCATCCATTTTGGTTGGTTCCGTATCGATCTGAATTTTCTTTTAGGGATGTGTTTATTTTGAGCATTATGGATTGTCTCAATAAATTGTTCATAAGTAGCTGCTAAATTAAATTCGGGGTTCTTCCGTCCTAAGTTGACAGTTTCTGGAGGTGTGGGGGGGATTAATCTTTTGATCATAGGGTCATCCCTTAGGTCTCTCCTAAAGCTACCGTAATTAGCCTTCCTAAAATCCGGGATCAAGGCCGAATTTTCCTTCTTCCTGCCATTCCATATTATGTTAAAATATATTTATTTATGATCACTGTTTCCTAGTTTGTCTCCAATCCCAACATCCTTTTCTAGATTTTCATTATTACTGAGAACTAAATCGAGGATATTATTTCCTCTAGTGGGCGAGTTTATGAATTGATATAAAAAGCTATCTTGTACTACTTCTAGAAAATCTTCAGATTCATTATCGCTAAGTTGATTTTTCCAATCTAAGCCTGAAAAGTTGAAATCGCCTAGAATACATACATTGTTTCTATCAGATGCCTTCTTTATTTCCTCCCATAGCAATTTACCATCGTTCCTACTCAAATTAGGTGGTCTATATATAACACCAGTGACTACGGACTCATTGCCCTCACCAATCTCTACCCAAATACTTTCATTGTCGCTATTTGTTTTAATGTTTGATTTATTGCAGCTTTTTAATGACACCCTGATATACACTGCTACACCGCCCCCTCTCCTTCCTACTCTGTCAAATTTAAATAGGTTATATCCTGGAATATGAAATTCTGCTAAAATATGTTTGCTGTTTGAATTTATCCATGTTTCCGTTATTGCCATTATATCTATGTTCTCTTTACTAACAATGGCCCTGAGCTGGTCCATTTTGTTACACAAGCTTCTACTATTAGTATAATAAACACTCAATATATTTCTTCCGTTTCTATCTGTTTTACATTTATTACTTTGATGTTTGTTATTATGACTAACTATATTTTCAGCATTATCTACTTCTTTTTCACTGCTGTTATTTTCACATGGTATTTTCCTCTCTTTACCATTGATGGGATTAGGACATGTTAAAACCCCACCTTTACTACCCTGTCAACTATCTTCGCTAGCACGGCCACCCCCTTCCTACTTAAATGCACCCCATCCCTTGCATACATACTATCATTACCATAGTACAGGCTCCAATTATCAATGAATGGCGTCGACAGCTCTTTACACTGTTCTTCCAACCAGCAATTGAAACCGATTGCACGGGACATCCATTCACGACTGGCACCACGTCTAGGTAGGATAGAGCAAGCAATAGGAGTTCCACCCTTCACCCTAATCTTATCTAGAGCTTCCCTATACAGCTTACGCAGTTCGACACTGGTAAGCTTACCTACGTCATTGCCTCCTGCACTGAGTAAGACTATGGGGTTGTCTCCACAGTCATCAATGACGTTCTCCACTCTCTCCAGTACTCTACCTATCCCTGCCCCGGGGAGACACTCGAGCTTCCTAACTTTAGTGCAGAGATTGTTACCTAAATACTTCACCATCGAGTCTCCCATGACATAAACACATTTGACCTTACCTGAGTGTGGTGATGTCTTACCTGCGCTACTCCCTCTCCCCACACTAACAGAGGGAGTAGCACTCGTGGTGTTACTAGCACCTTCCTCACACTCGTCACTTAAGGTGCTGAACCTGTTGTTTAGATCTACAGCTGAGTGTCTTTTTAGAGTGCATTTTGTAGCACTAGCAGCAACTACCTTCCATGAATCCACTTCAACTTCACCGTCCTTCACGACACTGGCAAAGGTTTTCTTCCCCTCTAAAACTAGCTTCAAGGCTAAGTTTTCGCCCTTGAGACTCTGGACCTCCTTCTCAACCTTCTCCAGTCGGTCTTGCAAGGCAAGACAAAGCTGGAAAACGTGGGAGGTGGTCGAGTACTCGTCAGCAGCTGCCATGTCACTATATCACTCACTAACGCTGACAGGAACACAGGTCCGCACTGGCTGAGGGTCAGGGATGGTGAAGTTTACCTCCGAGTTGGTAAAGTTTACCTCCGAGATTATTATAAGGTATTTTCCAATAGGGTTAAGACCGAGATAAGAAGAGCAAAGAGGAATAATGAACTGAAGGGAGCAAGGGAGGCGAAGTCAAACCCCATGGGATTCTTTCAAATGTATCAAACTAAAACAAGAGAAAAGGTTGGACCAATACAGACAGATAGCGGCGAGCTAACTGATAACGACGGAGAAATGAGCAATAATCTGAATAAATATTTTTCAACAGTTTTCACCACCGAAAATTTGAACATGATACCCGAGGCACCGACTGTATACAGAGATAGTGAAGAAAATAGATTAAGCGAGATTGCAGTGACTGGTAACGACGTTAGTAAGCAAATAGACAGGTTAAAGCCTAATAAGTTGCCAGGTCCCGATGAGATATTTGCCAGAATATTAAAGGAATGTAAGGAAGAGCTTAGTATGCCCCTTATCAAAATTGTTTAACATGACCTTAAAAACGGGTGTAGTACCAGAATCCTGGAGGATAGGGAATGTAATACCAATTTTCAAGAAGGGAGATAGATCACCATCCTCTAACTACCGTCCAAACAGCTTAACATCAATTGCAGGCAAATTACTGGAAGCAATATTTTCAAACTCTAATCGAAATCACCTGGATAAGCACAAGTTGATCAATGATTCCCAACATGGCTTCACAAGCGGGCGTTCATTTATAACTGATCTATTAATATTCTTTTCAGCTGTTTTCAAATCAGTGGACGAGGGGCATGACTATGATGTGGTATAGCTTGACTTTAGCAAAGCCTTCGACAGAGTCTCCCTCGAAGGACTAATAAGAAAAGTGGAGGCTCATGACATTGGAGGAGATATTCTAAAATGGATTGGCATGTGGTTACAGGACAGGAAACAGCGAGTGAGCATTAACGACTCTAAATCCGATTGGAGTAACGTCACAAGTGGAGTACCCCAAGGCTCAGTACTTGGACCTTTATTATTTATTATATACTTAAAAGACATATATATCGGCGTAGACAGCAACATAAGTAAATTTGCTGATGACACTAAAATAGGGAGTGTAATTAAATCTGACGAGGACTCCACAAAACTACAAAAAGATCTAAAACAATTTTTCGAGTTGTTTGAAAAATGGCAGATGAAATTCAATGTGGACAAATGTAAAGTACTTCGTCTAGGAGATGTAAACAGAGAAACCAGATATCAGATGAATAACGATGTTATAGAGAAATCCGAATGTGAGAAAGATTTAAGAGTAATGATTAGTAGGGAGTAGACAGCTACCGAACAGGCAGGTACTACCGTCTGGGAAGATATTGGAATCATAATGTGTTGTCTAATGGTAGACCCTGCTACTATTTGGCATCACAAAAATTGTGACCAGGTCCCTGCTTGCCGATTTGTCTTTCTGACTCATTGTAAAGATCTGGGACTTGGGGATAGAAATCCCTTACCAGACTATCCAGGATCTTAAAAAAAAAGGAAAGTCAAGGACCATGGTTCTGAGGAATAACAAACAACCGTTTGAGTTTGACATCTCTTTACTATAAAAATAGAACACAAAACTCTGACACCACTCAACAATCATATAACAATTACGGGAGTCAAACAATTAATGGAGTTAAACGATTAATGGAATCAAACAATTAATGGAATCAAACAATTAAAGGAATAAAACAAATTATTGGAATCAAACAATTAATGGAATCAAACAATAAATGGAATCAAACAATTAATGGAATCAAACAATTAATGGAATCAAACTATTAATGGGCGTCAACAACTGATAGAATCAAACAAAGAAAGGGGAGTCAGCAATTAATGGAATCAAGCAACAAAAGAATCAAACAATGAACAGATATTTCCTACGGCAGCAGCCCTGGGGGAAGGTTCTGGAACGCAGTGATCCACTCTCAGGGGGATGATCCTTTCAACTCCTCACTCGAGCGACAGCGGCCGATGTTTTGATATGGCAGGAGAACACCGGGGCACAGACGAAAGAGATGAACTGACGGTCGTGGTATAGGGTAGTGGTAGATGTCCAGAGAATTGACAGTCGATAGGTGAAGGTCTGGGGACACAGCCCACGAGTCCCGAGCCTTTGATGAGATCACAGCCAGAATTTGACGAACAGCGGGGGAGGTAGTGACTGCCCTGACGGCTGAGAAGAATCTGCCCGATGACATAACATAACATAAAATGCTAGTGACAGAGGGGAAGGATAAAGGGAGGATTGAAGTGAATTTTAGGAGGAGAGAATAGGTGCAGTGGCTAAACACCGCTTGCGTGAGGGAGTTTAAGTTGGAGGCAGCAGCAACTCGCCTGGACGCGGCGAGGAGGCGGCAGGACAGAGTCAGGTTAGCGTCAGGTCAAGCGTCAGGTGCGTGTTGGGTTGGGCCATGGTTTCTCAGTGCTTGGTCGGCTTGATTGTGTGTGTTGTTTTAATGTTTGGAGGAAATGTCTTGGTCTTCTGTCTTGGTATTCTTCTTAGCTTGAAGTTGATTTTCTTCTAACTCTCCTCCTCTTCTTGCTCTCTTGAAGAGTCCATTCATTCGTGTTTGGGTCTTGTTGTTCGTCTTCCTCGTGTCTTATGTCCTCATAGGTGTGACACTGGTAGCAGCGACGTTTATACCTCCGCATCAGCAAACGAGCGAGTGTGCTGCGGTAACGAGCAGGAAGATCGTTTCCGCCCTTACGCTTGACAACACAACATACATATAGCGTTTCTCACTTTTTTGTAGTTATTTATTATTAGTATTAATATTATTATTACAGTGTTATCATTATTATTTTATTTTACTCTTTATTATGAATTTTATTTACTCTGAATAATTATTAAATTTTCGATGGAGTTGTGCCAGACTTGTGGAAACAGGCCAATGTAGTACCCGTATTCAAAAAGGGAGACAGAGCATCAGCGTCAAATTACCGGCCGATCAGTTTGACGTCAGTAGTGGGGAAATTTCTTGAATCAATTATAGCAAATAGCATCCGATCGCATTTAGAGAAAAGCAAATTAATCTACGACTCTCAACATGGGTTTACAAAGGGAAAATATTGTCTAACAAATCTGCTGACGTTTTTTAGGAAAGTCTTCGAGGTAGTAGATAATGACGAAAATTACGATATTATTTACTTTGACTTTAGCAAAGCATTTGACAGAGTACCGCATCAGAGGCTTCTGAGAAAAATTAAAGCTCATGGTATCGAGGGGAAAGTTTTAAATTGGATAAAATCATGGCTCACCGATAAAACGCAGAGGGTCAGCGAAGATGGTGTTAAATCTGAGTGGGGCCGTGTAGCCAGTGGGGTTCCCCAGGCGTCAGTACTAGGCCCACTCTTGTTCATAATCTACATAAACGATCTAGATACTGGGATCAGCAGTGACATAAGCAAGTTTGCGGATGACACCAAAATAGGGCGGCAGATTAATTCAGGGCAGGATGCAAATGCATTACAGGAGGATCTAAATAAACTGCAGGGGTGGTCTGAAAAATGGCAAATGAAATTCAACACCAGCAAGTGCAGCGTACTTAATATTGGAAGAACAAATACTGTCAATGTATACAGCCTAAACAACATCAACCTAGAGAAGTCTACTTGTGAAAGAGACCTAGGGGCACTTGTAAGCCCGGACCTACGGCCCAGAAAACAGTGCGTTAATGTTCGAAATAAGGCAAACAGAGTATTGGGCTTTATATCTAGAAGTGTAAGTAATAAGAGTGCAGAGGTCTTATTGTAACTATATCTTGTGCTAGTCAGACCTCACCTCGATTCTGCTGTTCAGTTCTGGTGACCTTATTATAGAATGGATATTAATTCACTAGAGTCGGTGCAGCGAAGAATGACGAAAATGATTCCGGGACTTAGAAACCTTCCATATCAAGATAGGTTAAAGAAACTAAACTTGCATTCCCTAGAAAGACGAAGAGTGCGGGGAGATATGATAGAAGTATTTAAGTGGGTGAAAGGAATCAATAAAGGGGATATAGATAAAGTTCTTATAATATCCAAGCAGGATAGGACTCGGAGCATCGGATTCAAGTTAGATAAGTTTAGGTTTAGGAGGGAGATAGGAAGAAACTGGTTCACAAATAGGGTGGTGGACGAGTGGAACAAGCTTAGCAACTTTGTAGTAAGTGCTGGAACGCTGGAAAGTTTCAAAAAGAGGCTGGATAGATTCATGTATGATAGAGAGTGGTAGTAACTCTCGACAGGAGCTGCCATGCTCAGGCCAACCGGCCTATTGCAGACTCCTTACTTTCTTATGTTCTTATGTGGGTCAGTAACTTGTGCCCGGGTGGGCTAATCCCCGTACAAAATAAGAAGAAAAAAATCCACGTAAGCAATGTGTATTTGCTCGTAACAAGGCTTATAAAGTACTAGAGAGGTCATCCTGAAACTATATCTTGCGCTTGTGAGACCTCACTTGGATTACGCAGTTCAATTCTGGTCACCGTAATACAGAATGGAACCTCGAGTACAGAGACAGGTTAAGGCATCTTAATTTGCACTCCTTCGAGAGACGTAGAAGGAGGGGCGATATGATAGAGGTGTATAAATGGAAGTCAGGGCTAAACAAAGGGGACATATCAAAGGTAGTCAAACTATCCAACCAGGAGCGAACTCGTAACAATGGTTTTAAATTAGACAAATTTAGATTTAGGCGCGAAATAGGTGAACATTGGTTTAGAAATAGATGAGTGGATGAATGGAACAAGTTACTAAACATCATTATTGACTCGAATACGATAGGTAGCTTCAAAAATAGGTTGGATGGATATATGAGCAATAGGGGTTGGGTGTAAATGGGACTGCCCAGTATGGGCCAATAGGCCCGCTGCAGTTTCCTCCATTCTGATGCTCCTATGTTCTTATTGTGATTATTATTATTAAAATTTAATATTATAAATATTATTATTATTATTTTTATCATTATTATTATTATTATATTTCCGCCCCGGAGGCCCCGATGTTGGTCAGTGACCTGTTCCCGGGTGGGATAATGTATTTATATCTATGTATCTATCTATTTCTATATAAATCTTGCGTCACAGAAAGACTTCTGGTTAAAGCTAGTTTGATTAAGGAATTAAAATCAATAAACCTTAGTGATGGTCAGAACAAAACTGATAATATGTCACGTAAATATATTTGTCAGTGGCCCAAGGTTAAAAATGCTTTGAAAACCTTGGAGCTAGATGTAGGATAGTTATTTAGTGGGTCCCTGTAAGGGCGGAAACGATCCTCCGGCTGGTTACCGCTGCTAACTCGCTCGTTTGCTGGTGCAGACGACACTTGGGGTGGTTGGACGGAGGTGAGAACGGCAGCGACTATCTCCGCCACCGGCAGATTCAACCCAGCCGCCATACAGTCAGTATCTAGCTACTCTGCTGTCCGTCAAATTCTGGCTGTGATCTCATCATAGGTCCTGGACTCGTGGGCTGTGTTCCCAGACCTTCACCTATCAACTGCCAACTCTCTGGTCATCTACCACTACCGCATACCACGACCGTCAATTCATCTCATTCCGTCTGTGTCCCGGTGTTCTCCTGCCTTTTCAAGACGTAGCTGAGTGTGGAGGGAATGGACGCTTCCCTACCCTGAGTGTGCATCACCGTGTTCCAGAACCTTCCCCCAGGGCCACTGCCGTAGGAAATATTTGTTCATAGTTTGATTCTATAATTGTTTGATTCCATTAATTGCTGACTCCCGTTTATTGTTCGATTCTATCAATTGTTGACTCCATTTAATTGTTTGAATCCATTAATTGCTGACTCCCATTATTTGTTTGATTCCTTTAATTGTTTGCTTCCTTTAATTATTTGACTCCATTAACTGTTGACTGCCTTATTTGTTTGACTCCCATAATTATTTGATGTTTGTTGAGTGGTGTCAGAGTTTTGTTATATATATATATGCTGATAACCACAAGGAAAGAAGAAAACACGAAGTTCCCAAGCGCTTTCGTGTAATTCACATCTTCAGGGGTGAGTACAGACTAGTCTGTACTCACCCCTGAAGATGTGAATTACACGAAAGCGCTTGGGAACTTCGTGTTTTCTTCTTTCCTTGTGGTTATCAGCATATACCTAGATCACGCGCACCTACAGTGATTATATATATATATATATATATATATATATATATATATATATATATATATATATATATATATATATATATATATATATATATATATCACACGGGGAAAAGGGAAACAACGGAGCACCTAAGCTTTCGTCTTTATTCAAGACATCTTCAGAGGCAATTGGATAACATTGACAGAGAGGCATAAATATACAGGGTGACCTTATTAAACATGAGGTCAGCTCATAATGATGTCATCCACTAATCCCCAAACCAACAAACGTAGAGGAGCTTAAGAGCAAGGGGGCGACGTGACTAGTCAGGTCAGGTCAGGTCAAAAATAAGGGACTGTAAAGGCCTAGGACTTAGGGATAGAAATCCCTTACCAGGCTAATCAGGATCTTAATAAAGGAAAGTCAAGGACCATGGTTTTCTGAGGAATAACAAACAACCGTTTGAGATTGGCATCTCTTTACTATAAAAAATATAACACAAAACTCTGACACCACTCAACAAACATCACTCTCCACTAACTTCCTAACCTTAAACAAAATATTTGAATTATAGTAATTTATCTACATATTTCAAACCAAAAAATTAAATTTTTAAAAGTGCCGGTCTGCTTCAAAACGCATCAATATACTAAAAACAGAAATTTTAATTATGATTTTTTTTTAAATTAAAATATAAGTATTTTAAAATTTGAAACCGCATATGGGTCGCTACCATGCGCCCGCAACTTCAATTTTTTTTAAAAAAAATGAGAATTTGCCTTCATTATAAATAATCTTATTAAACCTACCATATTTAAATAAAAATTTTTGCCAAAATCGAGCCAACTAAACAGCTAAAATCATTCTTAATTTTGTATCATTATAATTCTCAACAAAGATACAAGTTAGGGAGCTAGTTAAGAATGTCAACTAGCTCCCTAACTTGCATTTTTTGCTGTCAACAGTAGAATAAACTTACCATACAAAAAAATAGTTAGGGAGCCCGTTGGGAAAATCATGATTCTCATGAAACTTAGGAAAAACTTTTCTAATCTTATATTCGAGACCCTATATGGGTCGCTCCCATGCGCCCGCAACTTCAATTTTATGAGAAATTTAACACAAACCTCTATTTTTTGCTCGAAAATAAAAGTTCTGGTCTTAAAGTTGAATAGAAGATTTCCCATACAAAAGTAAAACTTTGTACCTTCTTAAAATTGTACTATTTTTCTAATTATATATACATTTAAATATATGTAAGGAGAGAGCTCGTAACCTAGTCTTTCAACTAAAATTATACACAACAGAGCAAAATATATTTTTAAGGCGAATCTAAAATGTAAATTTATATAATTTCATTGAAATACTTCGTCAACTGAAAAGTCGATAATTTAATTATATAAATCGACTAAATAAGATCCATAATGAAATCTAAGCCCTTTAAAATGGTCCCTTCTTCCTGAGGGGAGGTCCCATTTCCCAACGGGCTTAGATTTCTATTGGGAGAGGGAATTTTATAATTACAGAAGGCTGTGTATAAATCACAATTGTCCCAAATATATAATATTAAATTAATTATATACATTTATATGTATATATAATATATATATATACTATTATAAATTATATTTTCCTAATTTTCTGTTTTTTTATTTTTTATTTTACTAATAATATTTCTATTAACTTCATATTATTAAAATATGATGCCTGAAAAAGGGCTGTCTTGATAGGACAGATTATGTAATTTTTTTACTCATGTTATCTATATACAATGGAATTCCACCAATTCTTTAAAGATCAAAACTTTTCGTGCCGTTTACACCAGTATACAAAAGATAAGCTAATTCTAAGCTAATGGGTTCATACCCCGTTTATGAGAGCATAAACCTCTCTCTTTTTAATGCTAATTTCTCCCTCTCAATTAATATTTATTTTGACCCTTATTTCAGGAACAATTTTATCTATTTCTTCCACTTCATGATTTGGGGCATGAGCAGGCTTAGAATTAAATCTTTTATCTTTTATTCCTTTAATTATTACAAAAAATAATCAATATTCTTCTGAGTCTGCACTTAAATACTTTCTTGTCCAAGCTCTAGGATCTGCTATTATTATTTTTTCAGCCTCAATTATATTAATTTCCCCCAGCTTTGCACCACTTTGTTTAGCCCTTGCCCTTCTTCTTAAACTAGGAGCTGCTCCATTCCATTTTTGGTTCCCTCAAGTTATGGAAGGAATAAATTGAATCCAATCTATTGTGCTCATAACCATTCAAAAAATTGCTCCTATACTTCTGCTCTCATACCTTACTTTTAACTATTTAGTCACAACTATTTTGTTTTATGCAATTATTCTTTCAGCAATCATTGGAGCAGTTGGTGGTATTAATCAAACTTTACTTCGAAAAATTAAAGCTTTTTCTTCTATTAACCACATAGCATGAATACTTTCTGCTATTTTAATTAGTGAAAATATATGAACAATATATTTTCTTTTTTACTCTTTAATATCTTCTTCAGTCGCATTAATCTTTCACTTCCAGCAGATTTTTCATTTTTCCCAAATTACTTCCAATAATGCTTCCCCATTACCCAATAAAATTCTTATACTTTTATCTTTGCTTTCTCTAGGAGGTCTACCTCCTTTCACTGGTTTTTTCCCTAAATGAATTTTAATTCAAGAAATAACCTCTAGTTATTTCTTCATACCCTTACTGGTTCTTCTGGCATCTACTTTGATTTCCCTATATTACTATTTGCGAATCTCGATTTCGGCATTTGTTCTTTTTTCACCAAAATTGAAATGATCGTCTCCTCATCGAAGACAAAGACTTTTCACCCCTTTAATGACATTTATCAATCTTTTTGGACTTTTTATCCCATCAGTTTTTATTATATTCTAAGATTTTAAGTTATTTAAACTAACATCCTTCAAAGTTGTCAAAAAAAGAAAATCTTTTAAATCTTAAAATACTTTCATTTTACTATCTTTTAAGCTCCAGTGATATACACATCTTTAGATTTGCAATCTAACGTCTTAATAATTTCCACTATGCAGCCTAATAAGAAAGTTTAAACTTGTTTATAGATTTACAATCTATCGCCTATTCCTCAGCCACCTTATCACGCAACGATGACTCTTTTCAACAAATCATAAAGACATTGGTACCCTATATTTTATCTTCGGAGCATGAGCAGGCATAGTAGGGACTTCATTAAGACTGGTAATTCGTGCTGAATTAGGTCAACCAGGAAGCCTCATTGGTGACGATCAAATCTACAATGTAGTTGTAACCGCCCACGCTTTTGTTATAATTTTCTTCATAGTTATACCCATTATAATTGGAGGCTTTGGAAACTGACTTGTACCACTTATACTAGGAGCTCCAGATATAGCATTTCCCCGTATGAACAATATAAGATTTTGACTTCTTCCTTTTTCTTTAACATTATTATTAACAAGAGGAATAGTAGAAAGTGGAGTAGGAACTGGGTGAACTGTCTACCCTCCACTCTCAGCGGCAATTGCTCACGCAGGTGCTTCCGTTGACTTAGGAATTTTCTCGCTTCATCTGGCTGGGGTCTCATCTATTTTAGGTGCAGTAAATTTTATGACAACTGCCATTAATATACGAAGAAAAGGTATAACAATAGACCGAATACCCTTATTTGTGTGATCAGTATTTATTACAGCAGTTCTTTTGCTACTCTCGCTTCCTGTTTTAGCAGGAGCTATTACTATACTCTTAACAGATCGAAACTTAAATACTTCATTCTTCGATCCAGCTGGAGGTGGAGACCCAGTTCTTTACCAACATTTATTCTGGTTTTTTGGGCATCCTGAAGTTTATATTCTTATTCTTCCTGCTTTTGGTATAATCTCCCACATTGTAACACAAGAATCCGGGAAAAAAGAAGCCTTTGGAACTCTAGGAATAATTTATGCTATGATAGCAATTGGAATTCTTGGCTTCGTTGTTTGAGCACACCACATATTTACTGTAGGTATGGATGTAGACACTCGAGCTTATTTTACTTCTGCAACAATAATTATTGCAGTTCCTACAGGAATTAAAATTTTTAGATGATTGGGCACCCTTCAAGGTACCCAAATCAATTACAGTCCATCTCTTCTCTGAGCTCTTGGTTTTATTTTTCTCTTTACAGTTGGTGGTCTTACAGGAGTAGTTCTTGCTAATTCATCTATTGATATTATTCTTCATGACACATATTATGTTGTTGCTCACTTTCATTACGTTCTATCTATAGGCGCAGTTTTTGGCATCTTTGAAGGAATTGCTCACTGATTCACCCTATTTACGGGCTTATCTATAAATCCTAAATGGTTAAAAATTCACTTTTTAACTATATTTACAGGAGTAAATATCACTTTCTTCCCACAACATTTCTTAGGATTAAATGGAATACCACGACGATACTCTCTGACGCATTCACCGCATGAAATGTTCTATCTTCAATTGGATCAATAATTTCTCTTGTAGCCGTTCTTAGATTCATCATTATTGTATGAGAGTATGAGAAGCTTTGGTAGTTAAACGAACAGTTATATTTTCTTTATTCTTACCTACTTCGATTGAATGACAGCATGCTTATCCCCCAGCTGACCACAGTTATATAGAAATCCCTATAATCACTAACTACTAAAATGACAGATAGATGTGCAGGATTTAAGCTCCTGTTAGGGAAAATTATTTCCTTTTAGTAATGGCAACATGAGGTCACCTAGGATTCCAAGACAGTGCGTCACCCCTTATAGAGCAACTTATTTTCTTCCATGATCATACTATGGTAGTATTGATTTTAATTACTACTTTTGTTGGTTATATAATAGCCGCTATATTTCCTAATGCTTTTGTTAATCGTTTTCTCCTTGAAAACCAAACAATCGAAGTAATTTGAACAATCCTTCCTGCTATTATTCTTATTTTTATTGCTCTCCCTTCACTTCGGTTACTTTATCTTCTAGATGAAGTTAATAACCCTAGAATCACTCTTAAAACAATTGGACACCGATGATATTGAAGGTATGAATACTCAGACTTTCTGCAAGTAGAGTTTGACTCCTATATAACTCCATCTAACGAACTAGATTTATCTGGATTTCGACTTTTAGACGTAGACAACCGAACTGTATTACCTATAAACACACAAGTTCGAATGTTAGTCACCGCTGCTGATGTTATTCATTCTTGAACTGTTCCAGCTCTGGGAGTAAAAGCAGATGCAATTCCCGGCCGTCTTAACCAAATTAGATTTATGGTTAACCGACCAGGATTGTTTTTTGGGCAATACTCAGAAATTTGTGGAGCTAACCATAGATTTATACCAATTGTAGTAGAAAGTGTGTCAGTCTCAGCTTTTTTAAATTGAATCTCCTCCTCATCCGATCTATCACCCGATGACTGAAAGCAAGTATAGGTCTTTTAAACCTATCATAGTAGAGGCGCCTACTTCTGGTGGAAAAAGTTAGTTAATTAATAATATGAGCTTGTCAAGCTTAAGTAATTCCACTGGAATACTTTTTGATGCCTCAAATAGCACCTCTTTTATGATTAAATCTATTTTTTATATTTCTTATTGGGTTTCTTTTGTTTTTTATTCTAAACTATTTTATAAAATCTCCACTTAAAATGTCCCCTTCAATTGAACTAAAAGCTCAACACCAAAAAACCTGAAAATGATAACAAGACTATTTTCTATTTTTGAACCTTCTTCAAGAATCTTTTCATTATCAATCAATTGATTATCAACTTTTGTTGGGTTACTTTTTATTCCCTACCTTTATTGAGCGGCTCCCTCACGTTGAGCATTAGTTTGATCCAAAATTATGCAACTTCTTCACAATGAATTTCAAGCAATTTTAGGGCAAGCCACTAAAGGTTCAACTATTTTATTCATTTCTTTATTTAGATTTATTATATTCAATAACACTCTCGGACTTCTCCCATATGTATTTACTAGATCAAGACACCTTGCGATAACTCTTACGCTTGCTTTACCTTTATGGCTAACTTTTATTTTATTTGGTTGGATTAACCATACCCAACACATGCTTGCTCATATAGTTCCCCAAGGAACACCAGGGCTTCTAATACCATTTATAGTGTTAGTAGAAACTTTAAGAAATATTATTCGACCAGGAACTTTAGCCGTTCGACTAGCAGCTAACATAATTGCAGGACATCTTTTGTTGACACTTTTAGGCAATATAGGCCCTTCTTTGTCTTTGACTTTAGTGTCGTTTTTAATACTAGCTCAAATCCTTCTTTTAATACTAGAATCTGCTGTTGCAATAATTCAATCGTATGTATTTGCTGTTCTAAGGACTTTATATGCCAGAGAAGTTAACTAATGTCATCATCACACGGACACCACGCTTACCACTTAGTTGATATAAGACCCTGACCTTTAACAGGATCAGTGAGAGCCATAATACTAACCACAGGGCTTGTTAAATGATTCCACCAATTTAATATAGACTTGCTCCTGCTAAGATTTTTAGCTACTATTTTAACAATAATTCAATGATGACGAGATGTAACACGTGAGGGGACCTACCAGGGGCTCCACACCCAAGTTGTAATAAAAGGGCTTCGTTGGGGAATAATTCTTTTTATTGTATCAGATGTGTTGTTCTTTTTTTCTTTTTTTTTGGGCATTTTTTCATAGAAGACTTTCTCCAACAATTGAAATTGGAATATGTTGGCCACCAGTTGGTATCCAACCTTTTAATCCTTTCCAAATTCCGCTTTTAAATACAACTATTCTTTTGTCATCAGGAGCTACCGTAACATGAGCCCATCATGCTATTACAAGGTCAAATCACTCAGAAGCAATTCAAAGTCTTGCTTTAACTATTTTTTTAGGATTATATTTTTCAGCTCTTCAAGCTTTCGAATATGCAGAAGCTTCTTTTACAATTGCAGATTCTGTTTATGGATCTACTTTTTTTGTAGCAACTGGTTTCCATGGGCTTCATGTTATCATTGGGACTTCTTTTTTAGCACTTGGCAACTTCTGATTAATAAGAAAGTCTTTCAAA